>NC_056735.1:795665943-795983443 GCF_019279795.1 Protopterus annectens
TATCATTGAAAAACTCTCCTAGCTGAGGATTAAACCTTATGTTACTAGATGTAACCAACTGATTCTTTTACAAAACACATACTGTGAAAGTTGGTGAATCATCTGTATCAGTGGAGCTGTCACCATTGGTGTACCCAGGTATCAGTACTTGGCCTTTTACGGTTTGGAATATATGTCTCAACAGTTCATGCAATAGTATACTATCTTTGCCTTACTGTGTTCACTGATTGATTGCATACTGGGTGCAATAATTGAGTTTACCTCTGATGATAATATACTAACGGTGGGGATAACACAGAGAAAAATGATTGCTGACAAAGCCACATGGTGTACAAATAAATACAAAAATGTGTCTTTATTTTGGCCTTCTGCAAAGTAGAATTCCCTGCTAGTTACAGCATTGACAACAGTCCTGCTATGCTGAAAACCATCGATGCAAGCATTGGGAACAGATGTACATAGCAATCTGAACATTGACCACCAAGTGCCCACACTGGTATTAAAAGCCTATGTTATGTACAATATAAGTTATGCCATTATATTCCAAGCTCAGGATTATATTACAGCACTGTACTCAAACCTCATATGAACACTAACAGAATAAAATGCTCTTTTTGCATGTACTTCACCAGACACAAGCAGCAGCTGGAGAGATCACAGGAGTTACTCACCAGGAAAACACATTGCCTACAAACTGTGCCATGATGTATGTGAATATACTGAAATTTGTGTCACTGTAATTTGTATCATATAAGATGAAATTACTTCTGTCTGGCCTCTAGCCCAGTCTCTGATCCTGTCCTAGTGGGAGTACTGTACATACACAGTCTGGTGAGGAGAATATGGCAATAACAGTGTCCCACATGAAGGTGTAAAAGGCTCTCTGTAATGTCAATCAAGTGCGCACACACACACACACACACACACACACACACACACACACACACACACACACACACACACACACACACACACACACACACACACGTTGCCTATAGGGTGAACATGCCCTCTACCTAAGTATACAGACTACAGAACTCAGTATTTAATGTAAGTGCCACAGCACACATCTACTTTTTTGTAAGGCTGGAGGAGCATTTATAGTGGATGACATCAGCACTGGATGTTGGAGAGAAGAGGTTGGAAGCTCTGTTTGACAGGGATATGTAGGCAATTCCAAATGTCAAAACAGTGGCACTCCATTGCATTGTAATGCTGACTGTAGAAAACCCAGCTATGTTCTTCTGATTACACACACACACACACACACACACACACACACACACACACACACACACACACACACACACAGAAACACACACACACACACACACACACACACACACACACACACACACACACACACCTACCTGCCAGATGCCTACAGTGAAAACAGAGCCCCTATCTATCTAAGGTACACAGACTAGAGAACTCTGTATTTAAACCAAGCACCACAGCTCATATAGCTGATGACATCAACAGTGTCTGGTGAGAACAGTATGGCAATAACAATGTACTGCATGCTGGTGCAAAAGGCATGCTGTAATGTCAAGCAAGTGCAAACACACACACACACACACACACACACACACACACACACACACACGCACACACACACACACACACACACACACACATATACACACACACACACACATCAAATGACTACAGCGGGCATAGAACCCCTACCTATCTAAGTATACAGGCTACAGAACTCAATACTTTACACAAGTGGGTGGCACATGTCTGACTTTTACAAGGCTGCAAGACAACATATAGTGGATGATATCAGCAGGGCATGTTAGGAAGAAGATGTTGGGAGGACTGATTGAAATGGATCTGTTGGCATGTGCAAGTATCAAAATACTGTCAACCCAGGGGATTGGAGCAGTAACTGAAGGATACACACCTATGTTGTTTTGGCTCGGTGCACACATATACATCCACACACACAGTTGACTGCAGTGAGACCAGAACCCCTACTTATCAAATTACACAGGCTACACAACTCAGTACTTTATGCAATCATTACCACAAAGTCTGACTTTAACCAGGCTGCAGGAAAACTTATAGTGGGTGACATCAGCATGACATGTTGGAGAGAAGATGTTGGGTTGCCTGCATAGATTCATAGCTTTATAGGTTCATAGACTAATGGTCCTAAGGCATTTACCAGCCTAGCCATGTAAAAACACAAGTGCTCTTACTGAGCACAGTTACATGGTCATTGTTAGCAGAGCAATTTTGTGATCAGCACTGACTGTCCCTGTCCATGAGGGACATATGTGCCACATCAGAGCTGAATTTAAAATCACCCATAGAGTTGTGAAGGTTGCACTTGAATAGGGTCATTGAGGAGCACTGCCTCACATTCAGTGGGAGTCTATTACAGTGGAATGACAGTCACTCTGAGATGTACAATATCTGTCTCACCAGCATGTTCTGTTTATGTCACAGGCTTGGTTGAGATCCCTGGAATAAGTTATTCTTGTCCCATTTGATTTGTAGATGTTCAGCATTTCATATTGGGCAGGGTTAGAGACTGCTCTGTAGACCAGGCATAGGTAACCCATTAGCAGCCTGGATGATACTGAGTACAGTGACAGGTCTTTAACTTCTTCCCTGTATGTCATGTTTTGGAGGCACTTGGTCACAAAACTCTGTGTTTTCTCCAGTTACTGCAGGTGTCTGGTGAGGTGCAGACAGAAGGGAGCATAGTACTCAGTAAGTGGTTTATAAGGGTTGAGTACAGTGGAGCTATTGACTTCCCTGGTCTTGGATGTGATGGCCTTAGTTATGAGGTGTGCAATGAAGAATGTGTGTCTCACCACTATGGACACATAGTGATTGAAGTGTAGATTGTTATCGACATGTGTTCTCAAGTCTTGCTATGCTCTGTTTGAGCTTACACAAGTGCTATGTCTATCATAATTAGCAGGGGTACTTCACTATCAAAGAAGACAATGAAGCATTTTTTGCTTTAAGGTTCAATCTGTGAGTTTGGCACCAATCATTTGTCTGTGTCAGCAATTTCTGTAATATGCTAACATAATTGGAGGACTCAATATGAGTGCACCCATTGCACTCCTAAAGGTGGGGGAGTCTGTATATACATCAACAACAGCTGGTGTGTAAACAATGATGTCGTTACTAGCCATTGCTCAGCTGGCATTGAATACCTTACAATTAAATGTCATCCATTCTTCTTGCCCTGGGAGTTTTCAACTATCTTTATAACTGCAGTTTACATACCTCCGAGTGCAAACACTAATGAAGCACTTGCCAGCCTGTACCAGCTAGCCTGTGATCTGAAAAACAGGAACCCAGAATGTGTCAACATTTTAACTGGGGATTTCAGTCAGGTTAAACTGAAAACTGTGTTACCAGACTACCAGCAGTATGTAAACTTCTCTACATGAGGTGAAAACACACTTGATCAAGTGTACTCAAATATCAAACAGGCATTCAAAGCATTTCCCCACCCCTATCTTGGTAGTTCAGATCACATTTCCATCCTGCTTATACCCGCCTACAAACCAGTGCTTGTAAGAGAAAAACCTTTCAAGACGTAAATAAGGATCTGGCCTGAAACTGCTATCTCAGCTCTGCAAGACTGCTTTGAATGCACTGAGTGGAATCTATTTAAAGAGGCTGCTACCACAAATCAATGCATTAATTTGGATGAGTATACTGAAATGATTGTGGGATGCATCACAAAATGTGTCAAAGATGTCACCATCCTAAAAGATGTAACCATCAGAGCCAACCAAAAACCCTGGCTCACCAGCAAAGTATATGAATTACTGAGAGTGCATAATTCTGCTTTGATGCAGAGATGCTTTGAAAAAGGCCTGGGCCAGCTTGAACAAAGGTGCAAGATTAGTAAAACAGGCCTACAGTCTGAAAATACAGACACCTCACTGACCAGAAAGATTCCAAGCAGCTGTGGAGTGGGATCCAAAACATCACAGACTATAAGCCACCATCCACATGTTGTGGTAATAACCCAGACTTTTTAAACAAGCTAAATATCTACTTCAGTAGATTCGAGGAATTAAATAGAACCATACCAAAGAAACTACCGACCAATGCAGATGCCACATCACTATGCCTCAACTTGGAAGAGGTACGCAGGAACCTATGTAGGGTTCACTCAGGCAAAGCAGCTGATCCAGATATGATCCCAGGGAGGCTACTTAAAAACTGTGCTGATCAGCTAGCACCACTCTTCACAGACATTTTCAATATATCTCTCAGCCAGGAAAAAGTGCTCAAATGCTTCAAGACCACCGACATCATCCCTCTGCCCAAGAAACCATTTCCAGCATTATTAAATGATTACCGGCCAATTGAATTTACATCAGTAGTGATGAAGTGTTTCAAAAAAATGGTCAAGGATCACATAACATCCTGCCTGCCTGCTACATTTGATCCTTTTTACTTTGCATATGAGCCAAAACATTTTACTGCAGATGCCATAGCCTTAACACTTCATCACACCTTGGACCACTTGGAAAATAAGGACTGTTGCATACACATGGTGTTCATAGACTTCAGCTCTGCCTTCAATACAGTAATTCCACAACAACTGCTGTCTAATCTGAGTAATCTAGGCATAGAAAACAAAATATGCAACTGGATCCACGACTTCCTGACTGAAAGGCCACAAATAGTTTGAGCTGAAAAACATCACTCAAACAGCATCACCCTAAACACTGGGGTCCACAAGGTTGTGTACTCAGTCCACTTCTTTTCACAGTTCTAACACACAACTGCACAGCTACGCATCATTCAAACAGAATCATCAAATTTGCAGATGACACCACAGTAATTGGCCTTATTAAGAAGGAAGATGAGGGAGCCTACAGGGAGGAGGTGGCCCAACTCGTTCATTGGTGCACTGACAACAACTTAGCACTAAATGTTGGAAAAGCCAAGGAAATCATCATTGATTTTAGGAAGATAAATAAGCCACGCACCCCTATCATCATCAATGGTGCCACAGTGGAGTGAGATAATAGCACCAAATTCCTAGGGATACATATCTTGCAAGATTTCAGTTGGGTCACAAACACTTCCTAGCTTATAAAGAGAGCCCAACATCTTTACTTCCTTAGAAGACTTCGTAGAGCTAACCTCCCCCCACAGGTCCTACTTACCTCCTATAGAGGCATGATTGAGAGCGTACTAACAAACATCATTGTCTGGTATGGAAATTGCTCTCAAGTTGATCAGAAGGCACTGGATAAGATCATTAAACAAGCCACAAAAATCATTGGCTCCAACCATTAATCCCTACAGGACATATATTCAAACAGATGCTATGGTAGAGTCCAAAAACTACCGAGGGATATACAGCATTTGGCCAATAGACTGTTCAAACTCCTGCCAACAAGGAAGCACTACAAGAAGCATTAGATGCAGCACATCCAGATTCCATAACAGCTTCTTCCCATGTGCTATCAGACTGCTGAACAACAAATCCATAGCCTAACCTGCTAAATGGGTAAACAAACATTATTTATGTGCAATATGTTACGAGCACATCCACTCATACATGAATCGTGCCATCCTAAATAGAACCAAGATGCTCTCCTCCAAAGGAAGCCAATCTGATGGACCTCTGCCATAAACAAACATTACAACAAAAGGAAAAAAATGTTGCAGAAAAGAGGAAAATCCCAGGATGCAAAAAACTCCCTTACCAGCCTCAGTAAGAAGCTGAGATCCCTCATAAAATCCTCCAAAGCTAGTTACGAAAATAAAATTTCCAAAGATTCCAAAGACAACCACAAGGCATTCTATAACTATGTCAAGAATCTAAATGGCAATGCTCAGATCTACTCTCAGCTACAACAGAATGGCATTAAATATACTGATCCCAAGGATATTGCCAATATCCTGGCAGATCGATTCAGTGCCAACTTCATCCCCCTCTCACCTCCTAAATGGCCCATCTCAATACTGGAAGATTGCCAAATTCTGGTAATAACGGCGTCACAGGTAAAAAACACACTCTCCAAAGCTAAGAATACAGCATCCATGGGACCAGATGACATCCCTGGCTGTGTACTACATGAACTACAAAATGAACTGGCACCTCACCTAAGTATCATGTTTAATCATACCCTCACCTCAGGCTTCATGCCCACTGAGTGGTGCACAGCTACAGTTATCCGACTCTGCAAGGGGGGATCCACTTTGGATCCTGGGAACTACCGCCCCATTAGTCTGATGAGCCTGATCTGCAAGGCCATGGAATGTATTATCATGGAACTTATAAAAAAGACACTGGCAACCTTAAAACACTGGGCCCCACCCGGTTTGGGTCCATGAAGGGCTGTTCTTGTCTCCTGAACCTTAATGACTTCTTCGAATCAGTCTTCAGAGCCATGGACAAGGGTAAGGCAGTCCACACAGCCTATCTGGACCTTGCCAAGGCCTTTGACACCATCCCCCACTCTGGAGTCATAGATAAACTTACTAAGCTGGGCATTAATCCCTACATCACTCGATGGGCTGCCAACTGGCTTACTGACAGAACCCACACTGTAAATATAGCTGACTCCAAATCCATCTCCAGACAAGTGACAAGTGGAGTACCTCAGGGTTCAGTCCTGGGACCTCTCTTGTTTGGCATCTACTTCTCCGAAGTACAGGTCAACACTAAGGGACTCTGGCTAACCAAGTTCGCAGATGACTGCAAAATGAGAGCCATTATTGAATCCCCAAATGATGTGGATACTCTACAAAAGCGCCTTACAGAAACAGATGCTTGGTGCCAGAGCCATAGGCTCAAGCTCAATGCCAAGAAATGTATAGTTATCCCCTTTGGGAAAAAACATGTACCCGTGAATTATCATATAGGTGGCAGTACACTAAACACTGAAAGTGTGATAAGAGACTTAGGGACACAGGTGAACAGTGGTCTCACCTTCAATAACCACATCGCCAAAACAGTCAGGAAATCCTTCTATGTGGCACACCTCATTACTAAGGGCTTTTCATCCAGAAAAAGGAGGTCATTGTCCTACTGTATTCATCCCGCATTAGACCCATTATAGAATACAACGCCCCATTTGGTATGTATCTCTGAAGTCATCTGCAACAACTGGAAAGGCTGCAGAAATACCTCACTAAAAGAATCACAGGCCTAAAGCAGATGCCCTATGCTGACCGCCTTAAAAAACTCTAGCTATACTCTGCCGCATATCGTCTACTCCGAGGCGATCTCTGCTTAACATACAAGGCCATGTCAAACCCAGAGCTGTTGGACATGCTACACTTAAAGAAATCCCAAACCCTCAGAATCACATGCTCCATGGATCTAAATCTTGTAATCACAATAAACAAGATATGCTGGAGCGAGAGGTTCCTGACCCTGAGACTCCCCAGACTCTGGAATAGACTGCCCATACAAGTCAAGCAGAGCGCCTCTTTGTCCTTCTTCAAAAGGAACCTTGATGATTCGATGGGAGAAAGGAAATTAACCCTGGGGATCACATCAGTCACCCTGCTAGACATGGGTCCAGAGAATTAAAAAGTGTGGGAAGAAATAGCCAGGGAATTGTTATGGCTAGGCTTGTATAGGCCCTAGGGCCGATAGCTTAGTACCAACCTATGAACCTATGAACCTATGAACTCTCTACATAACTCACTTTACACATCTCTATCTGCACTATGTAAACTGTAAACCGTATTTTTTTTTATGTGTGCCTCTTTCTTTATAGTACTGTTTATTATATATCCTTATATTTCTACTGTCTGTTCCTGTTGTTGTATTGTTTTTGTTTCTGCTGTAAAAACTTTCAAATTTTTATCTATTTTTTTTTATTTATTTTTAGTATCTTATTTTGATTTCTATTTTCAGTATATTTAAATTATTATTAATCTTCCTTCTGTAGACTATAATTCTTATGGTACGAGCCTTAGTATCGAAATTCCGTGCAGTGACACACACTTTTTCCTCTGTGTTGACCTGTATAACAATAAAGTTTACTTTGACTTTGACCCATTTGGCAGTCATGTGCAAAACTGGTAAACCACAGGCCATTTACCTTTGCCTGGACTTCAAAGAATTTGTTTCCAAACAGTTGAGGACCCAACACAGATCCTTGTGCTATTCCACTAGTAAGTGGTCTAGTGGTGGAGGTGTACTGCCCAACTTTGACAGTCTGCATTTTGTTGGTGAGCCAGTTGGCTATCCATCTAGTAATGTATGGGTTAATTCCCAGATGAGAGAGTTTTTCTATGATACCTGAATGGTGGATAGTTTCAAAGGACTTGGATAAATCCACATAGGTGGTATGTCCTGTTATCCCTCTTCGAAGAGTTTGGAGTTATTTTCCAAGAAGTCCACTAGGTTTAATAAGAAAGATCTACCCTTGACAGAGCCAAAAATGGGTCAGGTCAAGTGTGTGGAAGATCACCTATGTCCCTGTAGATAAGGTCTATGATGATTCTTTCTATAGCCTTGCAGATAAAGCTGTTGAGACTTTTTGATGTGCATTGCATATCACATAATATATAAATTTATATAGTGTTGTCGATATATGTGTAGAAAAAGTATTGAGTCAGCAGTGCTTGGGCGGACGCAACATGTGGCTGTATTGTAAATATGTGACATATTGTTAGATAGGGCAGCAGTTTGTTATGTTTCCACATGTAATTTCATGTCATAAAATGAAATGGACAGTAAGACAGTAAGACACTAATTAACAATATCTAGTTCTCCATAGAGCAGCAAGCAGTGGGTTTGCTGGGTGGTTAGCAAAATGTTTGCAGATGCGAGACAGACATTTCCATTCATTTTTCTTTGTTTGTGCAAAGTTAAGCAGTGCACAAATGTGAGCTGCATTGCTAAAGTCTGAGAGTTAGTACTTAGTCTATGAGGCACACTTGCTGCTTAACTATGTGGCAGCAAGTGCAAATGAGTTGACACATTTCTTTATGAGGCCAGATGATACTGGGTTCAAATCCACGTGTGGCATATTTTTAGTTAAAAAACAGTATAATGCAATGATATGAATTATTTATAGTGCTTGTGTTGCTGTGTATTGCTGTAGTGTGGTGGATTTAAGCCAAGATAACTACAATGCTGTACCACTGCTCACCGCCACTTGGTATTGTTCCATGATGCCAAACTCTGTGCAAACACAGAGGCCAAACAATGAAGAGATTGATTGCTTCTTCCAAATGTGTGTTGTATGTGATTCTATTTTTGACTACATTAAAGGTGTTAGAGAAAATAGTAAAGTAGGGAAACAGGAAGCAAGCAGGAGGAAGAACAAAGGGAAATCCATGCAGGAATGTCCAGGAGGGAGGTTGGAAAGAAACATAGTTATCCATTTCTTTAACAGTGTAAACTAAAAATATGTGCAGAATATTAACTGAATTTGGACTGCCACCTCTAGAGAGAGGGTTGACCACAATGCCATCGTGTTTTATAGACATTTGGAATGAATCAAGTTTGTCAAGAAGACATATATGCGAAATAGAGAGTTATGTATGGGACAATTGTTTCTTGGTGGGACACATGCCCATTTACTTTTTATTTGAGAGAGAGAGGAATGTCAGGGAAGGGATATAGGTATGTCTGGGTCAGGAAAGTTGGGTAGGTGAGGAAGCAATTGCAGACAGACAAGACAAACATGACAAGGTTGGGGGACATCATCACTGGGGTGAGGGAGGGGAAAACACAGGCTCATGCCCATCAAGCTTGGAGACAGTGAGAATCGATTCCTCACCCACAAGACTATAATCACTTTCACCTCACTCCGCAGTGGCTGGAGTGCTTTATGTTTCCTCCTTCTTCAGAACATGAGGGAGAGCAGCCTCTTCATCCAGCATAGGTGTGCACCACCCAACGCACCATCCTTGGCAACTTGTTATGGGTGATAAAATCACCACCTCCACTACTGCTGCTTGAGTGTACCCCTGAACCAGCAGCGGAGACAGCACTACCTGAGGGTGCAGATAGAGTAGGGCAGCAGAGGCAGTGCTGCCAGGTTGGCTCCCAGATGTGTTGGGTATCTGTGCTGGAGCTGGTGGAGTGGGGCAGGCTGATCCACTGGGGTTGGTCTACCCTACTGTACTGTGGACTATTCAGTGATGTGGTACACATGAATTACATGGACACATTTTGACAACATATAATAAAAACAAAACAAAAAAAAAAGAAAATAGGAAAATATCATAAAATAAAATATTAAAGAAAAATGTGATTACAAGTAAAATCAAATACAATAAAAATAAAATAAAAAGAATGTATTTATAAAAATAAAATCAAATACAATAAAAAATAAGTTAAAACATATTTTCAAAAAATAAAATTAAATAAAATAAAAATAAAGAAAAATGAAAAAAGAGAGATATGGGTGGGGTTGAGATTAAAATGACATAAGATTAGTACCATCCTATGTGACATACAATGCATTAATATAGTTATACAACTCTATTAACTTAAGTTTTACAGTTAAGTATATCTCCAAACAGATACACACTATTCTACAGACTGCTGCAGGTAATCCTTGAAATGTGCATATATTGCACATATGAGTGTTCCACTTGTACAGATTACAGTTTACAGCTGGACATTTCTGCCACTGGTATAGAGGTTTTAATTTAATGTAAATATTAATGAAGAAATAACAGTATGGTATAGTTGTAATTGTGGTAGCTGAACCCCCAATCTCTTACTACAGTCTAATATTGGAGTCTTAGACTTGGTTTGTGCTACTGACTAATGTATGCATACTTGCTTTTACAGCTGAGATATGCATGCTCAATTTGATACAACTCTATAAAATACCAAAAAATCTATATTTAACTTTTAATGCTGCAGTAACAGTTCTCTTCTTCTGCATGCATACATACCAATCTCTCCCTGTGGCCCAGACACTGAACTCCTGATCTGTGGCAGCTGGAGAAAAAACAGAACAAAACAGAAGAGTATTATGTATGCCAGTTTTGCCTATATTTAGCTTTCTAAGTCTTACAAGTACTCTCTTTTGTTGATGCATAGACAGATGTGGAGTGTCTGCAGTCCTAAGTTCTTCCAACCAACAGTTGAAAGTGTCCCTCTTCCTTCTCTGTAGGTCATTAAATTAATGCCTACATTGCTCTCCAGTGCATGTGATACCACTGGCGCTGGATACAGCCTGGGTTAAACTATTCCAAGCCTCAGACTTGTACTAGGATCCAGAATAGTCCCCCCCCTGCAGAAACATTGGCCGTGGTGCTTTACTAGGAGTCCAATAAATATCCTGTTCTCCTGGACACCTCACATCTGTTCTTTAAACCGGGCACCATCCCCTCTAATGATAGCCATTATATCAGCCAACCTAGAGCAATGGGGACTGATGCTTTCCCACCATTTTCAGTCATCACATTTACTGTAGTGGGAACACCCAAGTTTGCTTGATGGTAAGTGGAGAACAGCAGTGGCAGTCAGTGAGAAATGCAATAATTGCAACTGGAATGTTAATCTGAAACAATAATAGTGTCTCATCCCTCATGCCTATAATTAATATCTACTCCACTATCTAAAGTGTTATAAATGAGAGTGAATATAATGGGAAGTAGAAGAGCAGTAAAAGTGTATGGAATATCCTGTATTAGACCATGTGTATGGCAGTCCTACACATACACCTGTTGCCACAAGAAAGCTGAAATAACTGTTGTCTATGTTTCAGTTCATTGTTATAAACTGCAATGTCACAACAGTAAAATAAAATAAAAAAAGGTTGCACACACTCTGTACTAGAACTCAGGACCATCTGTACCTAAACCCTACACTTACACCTGCTGCCACAGGACAAGTTACCTGACTTTCCATAATTTACTAATCATTGTTAAGTTCTGTTAGTTAAGCACCACTCAACTCTGCTTAGCGAGTTTGCATGGTCTTCAATAGACTTAACAGAATGCATTTGCTTTTTTTTATTTTTGGCTGTCTGGGTCCTGTGTGCTTCCTTGGTGGTCTGCTTGTCCACTTTGTGCACTGCTATGCTTCATGCAAACAGGGTAAGCACAGTCAAACCTGCCATTCATTTTCTCTATTTTCTGTGTTTGCGCTAAGCTCTGCATCACATAAACATTGGCCCACAAAAATAAATAAATACATAAATAAATAAAAAAAAATTAAAAACCCAAGACAAAAAAAGACAAAAAGGGACAACCTTACATCTAACACTTTGAAGATCTAACCCGACACACCCACTGGATGTAAAGCAGCCTATAGTGCTGTTGTGTTTTCCTTCGCCCAACCAGTAATCATTCACAGTTGTAATCCATTCAAAACAAACACAGAGGGAGTGCTTGCACTATGTTTATATGTGATACATGGAGACAAGTATTTTGGATTCAGCAGTTCTAATGATTTCACACCTCATTTGCATTTTCACTGTGCTGACAGCCCTGAATCTATACCATAAAAAGGTGACCATGAAGCTAGAGAAACTGAAGGTGAGGAGAGTTTTTTTTATGTGGAAAACAGAAAAGTGGCTATTACGTTGGGATATATCTGCACAGAGGATTACTGAACTTGAGAAAGTATGCATGCATTTTGTCAGCTACATACTGCATATTCTGAAATGTAATTAAGAAAAAATCTATTTAATAGTTTTATGTGTGTATGTGTATATATATATATATATATATATATATATATATATATTGATTAGAAAAGACTTTTATGCTTTTATCTGTATGCATTACTTAGAACTGTACTGATGGCATGGGCAAGTTTGTTAGGACATTTCACAGGTATACATGATTGGCAATACCTTAACATGGAATGTTCTGTGTTAAATCTGTAGACCACTTTCAGGGGCAGTTCCTTTGATAGCACTTTTAGCATTTCATAGATGGTTTGTTAGTAAAATGTATCATTTTCCTGTTATTTTTGGGGGGAGCAAACATGCATTTCTGTTATGGCACACATAAGAATATGTTGCTATTGTTAGTCTCCTTTTTACTATTATACAATACACTCCAAGTTCAACATTTACCTTGTAAGTCCAGCAGTTGCAGCAGTTATAGTTCAGGTCTGACTCTGTCAGATGTAAGCAGTACACAGCCAATACATGGGGAGGTAACGGTTTTGAGAGTTGTCTGGCATCAATGTTACTATATGTATGTGTGTGTGGGAGGAAGGCTTAGGTCCTAGGTGGTCAGTGAATGTGCTATGAATTGTCTCTTAGACAGTGCAAGGGCATATTGAGCATGCCATTCTCTGCCTACACCCACAGCAGATGGTGGTTCACCCTCTGACTCCTCATCTGCCTGCGGCTGTGGCGAATGGAATGGAATGTTCTGTGTTAAATCTGTAGACCACTTTCAGGGGCAGTTCCTTTGATAGCACTTTTAGCATTTCATAGATGGTTTGTTAGTAAAATGCATCATTTTCCTATTATTTTTTGGGGGAAGCAAACATGCATTTCTGTTATGGCACACATAAGAATATGTTGTTATTGTTAGTCTCCTTTTTACTATTATACAATATACTCCTTGTAAGTCCAGCAGATGCTGCAGTTATAGTTCAGGTCTGACTCTGTCAGATGTAAGCAGTACACAGCCAATACATGGGGAGGTAATGGTTTTGAGAGTTGTCTGGCATCAATGTTACTACATGTATGTGTGTGTGGGAAAAAGGCTTAGGTCCTAGGTGGTCAGTGAATGTGCTATGAATTATCTCTTAGACAGTGCAAGGGCACATTGAGCATGCCATTGTCTGCCTACACCCAGAGTAGCTGGTGGTTCACCCTCTGACTCCTCATCTGCCTGTGGCTGTGGCGACCTTGGCAATGGTGGTGGGATGTGTGGTCCTTCCCCTTGCTGATTCTGCTGAAGCGGTTTTCTCAGGATGAAGTTATGCAACATGGCACATACTGTGAATATTTCAGTATATGTCCATGGATTGTACTGCAGGGCTCTGTAGATGTCTCTAGACACCAGAATCTTGACTTCAGCAGCCCAAACACATGCTCTATGATATTTCTGGTTTGAGCATGTATCTCATTATGACATTCTTCAATGGACGTGTGCACATTTCTGATGGGTGCATCAACCATAGTTCCAGGGCATAACCTGCATCCACCAATAAATTACCCTGTGGGATATCCCCCCTAACAAACATCTGGTAAAGTCAGGAGGTGTGGCAGATATGTGAGTCATGCTAACTGCCAGGGTTGCCAGAACACATGTTCAAGATGATTCCCTTGGCATTACACATAACTTGGCATTTGATATAGTGGTAACCCTTTCTGTTTATGTAGAACCTGTTCCCCGAGTGATGCCTTATTTTCTATATATGTGCAATCTATGGCACCCAGTACTTCAGGGTAGTGTATTATGCAGTTAAACTCCTGCATATTTCTGGCCCTCTCCTCAGGAGTATGTGGAAAATATATGTGGTCACTGGCATGTTGGAGTATAGCATTCAGGAATTGATTGAGGGTCCTGGATTCTGATGCCTGTGACAGCCACAGCATGCCCCCTATTGGTCTCTGAAAGTTACCTGTAGCTAAGTTTCTAGACCAGGATTAGTTCTGGCTCTGAGCTGATGATGACAGAGGTTGCAGAGTTCCTGTAGTGTGTCCCTATCCACCTTTTAGTGCTCTACAATTTCCACATCATGTAGGTTGTGAAAAGTTAAAGGGGACCTGAAAACTCTTCTCCTTCTTGGTATAGGTATATTGGCAGCAGCAGCAGCCCCTAACATTCTTTCCTTGTAGACTCCTTTCCATGGCTGTATTCCAGTAGGTTTTGAAATTCACAGGGAATACCAGCACTGAGTCTACATGGTTGCTTTATAACTTCTTAATAGCTCCACTGTGCTGGATTGGTTGATTAGCATATAGTTCAGCTGCTTATGCTGTAATTCACATGCCACAGTATTTACCTTGTTTTTGAGATGCTAAATAATGAGTAGCACCACTTACTGAATCCAAAACAGTGTGCTACCAAATGGACTGTGAAGGTTTTACTGAATCTGGCTGATAGTCTTCTTTACTGGAGCTGAACTCCATTTATCACTGTAAAAATATCTACTTAGCTGAGAAAAAAAAGACAAGTGAACTTGCCACCTGTATAGCTCTGACAGAAAGTAAAAAAAATATAATCTGAAAAAAAAAACGTTATCTCCTCTTCTCAGCAAAAATAATGCATTTAAAATATTATGCATACTGCATTTTTATGTGTACAGTAAGGCCTAATTTTTATTCAAAACTAAGAACTAACTGGACGCAAAAGTTAGTATACCTGTGTTGAATTTTACCTTACTTTCAGAAAGCATTTCAATAGCCTTGTTAATATAAAGTCAATGCAACCAGAAAACTAAGAAATGTCAGTTGTCATTTTTCACAATGGTGCTGAACTTCACAAATAAATCAAAAGTCTGTTCTTAAAATATTAATCCCACTTCAACTAAGTATTGATACTATAAAAAATACCTTACTAATTAGTTAGCGAGACTGTACATGTATACAATCATAACCATAATCATATAATCAGAAGAAATAAAGAAAAAAATGGCAAAAAAGAATTCACATTCCTCACTAGATGTGTACATCACATTTGCAATTTAACTATAATGACTCCAGTCAGCAAAGACAGAAGACAAACATATGAGGTTCCATCATACAATGGCGCCATTTTAAAAAGTCAAGACATTGGGCAGGATTCACGAAGCCTCCGTGTAAGAGATACAAGGCTTACACGGAGGCTGCAGTTAAACGGTGTGACATCAGCATGTCATGCATATGCATGAGGGCATGCTGAATCACACCTAAGGCTAACACGGTCCATGAAAGACAGTAGGGGGCGTGTCCGTAGGCCGAGCCCTGCAAGCAGACATGCCCCCAGAAGAGTAAAAGTGCTCAAAGTAAACACCCATGACAGAGTCCATGTAAATGTGAATAAACACAACACAACACATGCCCCCACAGACTATGAACATAAAATATATAAATGAACATGTTATATATATTTTTTTAAATTGTAAAGATGTTTGCCAGTGAGTGGGCTCGTTTGTACGGGCGTGCCCGTAGCTTAGCCACAGTTAGCAGTCAGTGGAAAAGCATATAAGAACTAAATATGCAAAGTAAGCCAAGAAGCAATAGCGTAGCGGTAGAGATGTCGGCTGAAGAGCAGGCAGTCATGGTTCGAGACCCCACAACATCAATTTTTATTTTTAGTAAAATAAGCACGAAACAAGTCCCTGACACATATGTACAAATATAAAATTATATTCTATGTAAAATGTAATGAAATAGGCCATTTATTTTGAAGAAATGTGAGATAACAAAACAATAAAAAATGCCAGATGTGCCTATAGCTGAGCTACAGTTTAACAAGGTGATTGCATCTGCCCGTAGGTGAGCAGTGGTTTAACAGGTGTAAAATGAGTGCCCGTAGGTGAGCAGTGGTTTAACACGCAGAAACTGTGTGCCCTTAGCTGAGCTGAGCGTAAGATGCGAGCTAACAGCCAAATGAAGCGTAAACCAGCGTACCTCATTTGCGCAGAGCTGCGCACTGCGCCAACAAGCTAACCGACGGGCAATGTTGAGCAAGCTGTATCAAAACTGCCATTGCACAGACACACCCCCTAGCCTGTCTAGACAGTCATAAAATATAAAAAGCAGTGGCCAGGTTCGAACCCAGGATACCATGCACCATAGTCAAGGTACTGAACCACTAAGCCATGACAGCCATATCTAGAAATGCAGTAATAGCAAATATAAAAGGAATGAATAGAAAGTGGAGCATGACAAAGCTGGTTTTGTGAAGTTGATACAATTCCAAAATAGCCAATCACAGATAAGTGCAGGAAAAATGACATATATAAGCCCCATAGGCAGGAATACACAGCATAAACGATTGTAGAACTAACGCAGCCAGAATGTCAGGAGTAGGTGAGGGTAGTTGCTTTCGAGCACAGAGGTGGGGCGTTGAGGAGTCCAGATAAATGGTCTGGCTCCTAGTCCACAATCATGAGGCCCAACTCATGCAGGGCCAGGTCCTGTGGGGAGCATATAGGGCTGAGGCATGGGACCGGTTGGCTCATGATCTCACCAGTGCCACAGGGATTCCAAGGAATGGTGAGCAGGTCTGTCACCACCATGCGGACCTGAAGAGACGTAAGCAGGACCAATTGAACCTTTGGATCCAGGAGGTCCAGCAAATGCCCAACGCCCCACTACTGAGTAAGTTACATTTAATTATGTATGTAAGAAATTAAACTAGCTGATATTATGGAGATGTGTATTCCAATATTACTTCATTTATATTACAGCTGCAGGTGTCCGTTCTGCGAACCGCAGAGCCTATGGCGATAGGCTGGTGCGGTTGCGCCACCAGGCAGGTCAGTACTCCACTCCCAGTAACTGTAAAGAAATATAAAAGTATGACAGTTAGCAAAAGAGTGCAGTGTAGTCACTAAGTAATAAAATGTGCAAGTAACAGTGTAAGAGTGTTTGCAAGTATTGCCTGATTACAAAAGTGTGTTGCAGTCTGTAATCCAAACAGATAAATGAAAATGTCTGAAATAAAGTCTGAAATAAAGATGCCCCACCTGTAATATAATAGTACACAACCTGCAGCAGGCTGAAAAGTACAGCTGCAGAAGATGAGCAAATCACATGTGTGAAATATATCCCTGTTGAAATACTGAAACATGACAGAAGTGAGACTGCTGGAAAGGATTGTAATAACTACAGGTAAAACATGTCAATAAAGCCTAGAAGTAACTACCATCCTGAATAGTAAAATGAAAACAAGTGAGAGAGTGTGAGAAAGAGTTATGAATCCACCAATAAAGTAGTAATAACCCCTGAATAAAGTATACTGCAGTCAGTACAGAATGAAATGAATGTGACAAGTAGAACCAAACTGCAAAATGTGTTCAAAGTGTTGCTGCAGCTGGAATGTGTATCCCAAAATATGGATATGTTGCTCTCAGTCTGCAATATGCAGATAGTATGATTGTCTGAAATACTAAACATCCACAGTTGTCTATAGCTATATAAAGCAAATGTAGCAGGATGATGTAGCTGAACAAAGCCAGATATGAACGTGTATGAATAACAATAAAATGTATATTGATGTAGCAGTAACAGTCCTATCACCAAATTGAAGTAGTTATCATATAGGAAACTGTAGTTAGAACAGTAGTGTGTATATATCTGCAGTTATAAGAAATGTACAGCATATGTATTGGTATTCGAAGGTGTTAATAATATTTTCTTCACCCCACCCTATAACCACATATAATCCATTCCACGTGAAATTGGTATGTGCAATCACAATTAACACCCCTGGACATTTGTCCTGTTGGGTCATAAATATTTGCATGTACGTTGATGCATCTGCTCTGTTCATACATCCAAACCTGATGGCCTGTTGCCATCAATCAACCCTGCATGTTGTTGGACTGTGTATTGCTGTTCAAATTATGCATGTGTTATTCTCGCTGTTCAATGGTGTGAATATCTGGGTGTTTGGTTAATGGGAATACTAATGCATGCTGTTACAACTAATTGCGAATGGTATTGTATGTTACTAACCCAAACTGTCATGACATAATGCAAAACATAGGACGACAGGGAAGGCGGGTTCCAGCAGACCCACCCCTCCCACCTCAGCTTGCGAGTGCACCTGGTAAAAGTGCCCAGTCTGGACCGTCCTCCGGTGGCCCTGTGCCACCTGTGGGTGGAAGAGCTGCAGGGGATGAGGCCCGTCCCCCCTCTGCAAGTGTGGCCGCAGGAGAACCACCACTCACCTTCCGTAGCATCCGGACTGTGGTGCGTAGGGAGATCCGGGACTCTATTCTTGGCCCCTACCCAGCTTGAGGCACAGGTGGCACAACTTACGGGCATGCCTGTTGCCCAGCCTACACAGCTCCCAGCACAGCCCCATCCTGGGCAGTGAAGGAACAGTGGCAACTGCCCATGGGTGGGGATATCAGTTCCACTGTTGCCATCTGTGGGCTCATGGGCTCTGGATATCCAAACATCCATCCCCGTCAATTGTGTAACCCCCCACACGTGTCATACACCGCCCCTGTATGCGTCTTGTTTGTCTTGTCTGTTGACCTACCCAACCTACCTCCCCAGCTATACCGACTTCCTTCACCTGACATACCACTCTCACCTGAAGAAAAAAAAAAAAAAAAAAGGGCACTCTGTACCCACAAAAAAATTACGCCCCATACATAGCTGCCCATTCTGCACACATGTCTGCTGGACATGGAAACTATCAATTACAATTGGCTGTACAACAAGTATTATTGTTGTCCTGACACCTCTCTTAGGGGTGGAAGGTTTCAAATGTCACACCAAATTACAAACATATGCACAGCTGTTGCTGATGAAGAAATGGGCAGCTATGGACATTACCTACATCCCTCCTGAAAACCCAAGCTTGTTTCCCTACTGTCTTACCCTCTTTGTGACTCCTTTTTCACCACTTTCCTGTCTCCCCATTTTCATTTCTTTCAAAGAAAATAGCGCGGGTGTGCACCAAAGTAAGCACTGTTAAGCGGTTGTAAGTGGGTGTGCGCGGAGCTGAATGCCAGTGCGCATGCGGGAGCTCCGCGCAAACCAGCGCTAACCCGGTTACAACTGCTTAAAAGTGCCTTAGTCACTCTGATTCAGAGGTCCTGTAGTCAGTTCAAAAGCAAAATAAAATCCCACGGTCAGTCCCTAACCCAGGACCTTGGAAACAGTAGTCTGCATGACCTACCACTAAGCCATGACTGTTATACAAGAACATTGTGCTAAAATAAATATATCATGTAATAGTAGGAATGAATGTAAAGTGAATATAGGATGTGTAGTACACAAAGCATGTCATTTATACTTACTGTCAAAACTAGTGGATTTCCATAATAGTAGTGTGTGAACAGAAACAGCCATGCTAGTTGGTAGCTAGTAGGTAATAATGTCAGTTAATGTACATATATAAATGTATGTATATTTACATATATATATATATATATATATATATATATATATATATATATATATATAGTTGTAGGTGTCAGTGTGCATACACACTTACTACAGGAAACAGGAGAGAGGAATGGAGAAATGTGAATCTACAACACAGCCTGAATCATGAGAGAGATACTAACCTTTACACTCACAGAACAGTGTCCACAGCATACCAGCATGGTCTCCGCCCTTACAATCTGATAGGGCAAAGCCTATCTCACATACCCTTTTATAGCACTGTCCTGAAATCACAGTGAAAACTGCAATCAGTACACAACTGGCTGCATGCAATTAGCAAATGCTGGCTTACAATTGGTGCAGAGGCCATCACATGGACTTATGCAGCTACCTACAAAAGCATCCTGTACTCACACTCCACACATGCAATACTTTCATTGCACTGTCTGGAGGCAGAGAGAGAGAGAGAGAGAGAGAGAGAGAGAGAGAGAGAGAGAGAGAAAAAAAAATAAGAACACAAACAACAACACACTGTACACAAACTAAGTTGAAGCCATCAGCAGTGTCAGTACCAAGCTGTGCCAGCAGCAGCAGGAAGCTGTAGTAGTGGTAACACAACCAGCTGCAACAAACACAGGTAACGTAAAATAACAAGTTAATAGTCTGCATACTGTGAACCCTCCATATGTGTCATAGGTCTGTATCTATAGGTATGTCCATGTGATATGTTGTGTGCACGTAGTTCCACCCAAAGGGGATGACTATACATTACATGTCATTCAGTGTTAGGCCATGATCCTGGCACCAGTTTTCCGTTTCAGTGAGGCCTGTCTGTAGGATGTGTGTGTCAGCTGGTGTAACGTCTATGGTGCTTAGTTTGCAGTCATCTGGGAACTTTGTCATCCACAACCCGCACATGTTTGCTTTTACATCTGAGAAATAAATGCCAAACAAGAGGGGTCCTAGGACAGAGGCCTGTGGGATACCACATGTGACTGGCATTGAGTCTGACATGGCTCCTGCAATATCAATATTATAGATTCTGTATGTCAACCAGTGTGCAACCCATCATATGACATATGTAGTAACATGTAAGCTAATGAGCTTGTCTATGATGCCTGAGTGGAGTACTGTGTTGAAGGCCTTAGGCAAGTCCAGGTAGGCTGTATGGATTGCGTTGCCCTCATCAATGGCTGTAGTGACTGTTTTGAAAGGTCAACCAGGTTCAAAAGGCAGGATCAGCCCATCACAAAGGCAAATTGGCTGGGAACAAGTGTCTGCAGGTACCCAATATCGCTGTATATGCGTCCCATACTGAATCATTCCATAGCTTTGCAGACCAGGCTGGTTAAGCTTATGGTGTGGTAGTTCCCAGGGTCAGTAGAGGTGCCTCCTTAGTGGAGTGGGACCACTGTTGCTGTATGCCAGTGTTCAGGTACATATCCCGTAGTGCGGCCAAGGTTAAATATCAGTCTTATATGCGGTTGTATGTCCTCTTGGAGTTCACGTAGCACACATCCAGGGATACCATCAGGTCACATTGATGGTGTGTGTTCTGCTTTGCTGAGGGCAGCCCTCACCTGGACATGTGAGATGATAGGGGGGTTACATTCAGCTGTGATAAGTATTTCTAAGTGTGGGGGAGAAGGAGGGGGGATACGTGCACCAAACCTGTCTGCAAAAATGTTGCCAATATCTGTATGTTCGGTGAATGTTAAGTAGGTGTGTAGTAACACAGAGCATATCTGAGGCGTTTGGTCCATATGTGTAACATAACTGAATTGTGGTTATCTATAGTTCGTGGCCATTTCCCTCCCAGAGTAGGCCATGGATGTTGTTATGAGAGACCGTAGCTTATTACCAGTGCTGACCACAGATGCCTTCCCTTAATGTAAATCTGCTCTGTCCTGCAGTAGCCTCCTTCTATCATTATACAATCTGCCTTTGGCTGGGGTCCACCGGACAGGATGCCTAACCTTTGTGCATAGGGCCTGGGTTAGAAATGTGTGTGCATGTTCCATGCATTCTTTGGGATGTCCGTGGGAAGCATTCGCAAAGGGGTCAGCAGTGTGGGTTGTGGCTTCCACTGGCCCAGTGGGCTGCATGGATACCATCTCAGTCCTAACAAGTGAATAACTGTCTAATCACATACATATCAAAGTAGTCTACTGTGCTGGTGGTGGTGGTGGTGGGATATGTATATCCAGGCCGAGTAACTTGTGTCCAGATCACACTAGTGGATGGCGTTCCACATAAAGTACCTTGGTATGAACCCCCAGAGTGAGGTTGTGCATTGGACCCATCACAGTGTGCTGACTGATGGGGCATGCTACTATGTTGTATGGAATGTGGCATGTATTGTTGCACAGGTGTTGGCTGAGCACTGATATCTGGCCATGTACTTGTGTATCCACCACGAGACACACACATGCTACATATGGGAGTAGTAGTATATCACTACAGTTGAGTATCATGTATAGTATGTGTGCCATATATTGCTGACATAGTCTGCTGATATCCTGTTTGTGTTCTCTTCCAGGGACATGGCGCGTCAGCGTAATCCTGCCTACTCTGCAGCAGAAGATGAGCAGATACACCAGAGCCTGGTGCGGGATTATGACATACTGTTTTCCCGCACCAGCCAGAATCAGCAGGAGAGGGCTGCACTGTGGCAAGACCTTGTCCATAGGGTAAATGACATTGGCACGCATAATAGGACATATGAGCAGGTACAACATCACTGCAGTGATTTAATCAGAAATGTCCATCAGCGTGCGTTGGATATCCACAGGCAACAGGTTGCCACAGGAGGTGGGGTGGCCACACATCCCCCCCTCACCAGACTGGAGGGGCTACTCCTAAGTGTTGTGGCTCCAGCTCCGGAACATCAACAGCAACACACCTGCATCATGATGGAGGCTGGATCCACACAGCAACACGACATGGAGCATGCAGGTAATATGCCATATGTACACTTGACTGTTCTGTACACTGTTAGTTTATGCATGTGTAAGGTGTGTCCGTGGTATGTAGCTGTCAACATAGTATGCAATTGTGCAGGTGTGATATTGCCAATATCAGCAGCTGACGTGTGAAAGGCAACTGGTGTACTACTGCACTGTATCATATGCAGTATCAATGGCACAGTTGTGCCCACTGACATTAATCTCCTCATTTCTGCAGGTCCCTCTGGTGTTACAGCAAGGCAGCCCATCCATCATGGTGAGTGTGTTTTAACAATACCTATAATAGTCCCGATAATGCTAGTAATACTACTGTAACTCAGTAGTGCTCTGTGTGTATACTGCGGGGTGTGCATGTGTCCACGTGTGCATGTGTGCATATGTAACTGTGTCCACGTGTGCATGTGTGCATGTGTGCATGTATGCCTGTGTCCACGTGTGCATGTGTGCATATGTGCCTGTGTCCACGTGTGCATGTGTGCATGTGTCCATGTGTACGTGTCCACATGTGTACGTGTCCACGTGTGCATGTGTGCATGTGTGCCTGTGACCACGTGTGCATGTGTGCCTGTGTCCACGTGTGCACGTGTGCATGTGTGCATGTGTGCATGTGTGCATGTGTCCACGTGTGCATGTGTGCATGTGTGCATAAGTGCATCACTGGTAACATTGTGTAGACATTGTAAACTGTGTTTCCTGTCTTCCTCCCACAGGTTCTGGTGCTGCTCTGGTGTCCTGCAGCAGGGAACCTGAATCTGGTGCCACAGGTACTGGTAATGATGATATTTGTGTAATGACACAGGAAGGTGTGCAGGGTCCGTCATTGGTCAGCCAACTGACAGTACACAGCTGTCAACCCCATCATTGTGCACAGTCATCCTGCCAGTACATCCTATGTCACCATTGTCCCTAGGTGATGGACAGGATACAGTAGGCATTGACCAGGGTAATGTAGTATCTGTGGCACATGCTTCCCCACACAGCAGCCATAGGCAGGGTCCTGCGATGGTGCCACACAGACAGTTGCCCATGGGTTCTCGTGGGAGCATCCATGGGCGTACTGCCTCTGGCAGACGTGCCCAAAGAGGTGTGTCAACCTCAGCTATGTTTTGGGCTGTCATGCAGGCACAGTCGCATATGAAAAGGTACATCAGACAGGGTCTGAGGGAGCTGAGAGCATGTCGCACAACCATGACTGACAGTATGCGTGACATCGCGGATGCTATCCGTAATTTCACCGATGTCATAGACAGATGTTGTGGGGACATATTACAGCAGTTCCACAACCAGATGTCCATGAGCCAGGGCAATGGTGGATGGTTGCGGCATCGACCTGGCCGTATGCCACCAACAGCAGCAGCTGGCAGTCGGTGCAGACGACAACAGGCCTGCAGATGCCCCCATAGTGCCAGCAGCAGCCCCAGCAATGCTCGGTCTGTGCTGTCATTGGAACGCCCCAGGAGACCACGTGCACGTGGCTCTGGACAGTCCCAACAGGGACCTGTGTCCAGTCAACACACTCCCGCTTCTGATGACAGTACCCAGTCTGGCTTAGTACCGGATACGGTCCATAGCAGCCCTGCCAGGCACAGGTACCGTGTCCGTGCCCACAGACACTGATCTGTATGACCTGCCAGGTGCAGTCTGTGGCTGTCCACAAACTCCTGTATATGGCAGCCATGTGTTGGAACTGTGTGCTTGCATACACACATGTGAAATGTTAACACCTAGGGCTACCACATACATGCACACACTGCACCAACAGTGCCCCACCCTGTACTGCTGTCCCTCACCAACACACATACACACACATGTCAATTGGTGGTATCAGTGGCAGACTCAGGCATACCTAATTCACACCCTGTGCATATGATGAAACTGTGCCACCTCCTGCAATCTCCAACATCAGTGCAGGAACAGGTAAACACGTTGCTGATGCACAGGGTGACTAGTAGTATCATGTTGGTAACAGTACAGTGTGCTGATATGACTGTGTGTATATCCTAGCATGCCTGATGCAGTAACCGTATTACTGTCCTGAATTGTTATCTACACCCATATTAAGTACCATAGTGTAACAGCTGCACATTATTGCATACCGGTGGTAAGGATGTCAACAGATAGCCACATACATGGGTAGCACAGGGGGGAAGCTAATGCAAGTAGTGATACGCAATGATGGACATGTACAGTAATGGTGGCAAGTTGCCCACAACGAATATGCAATGAGGATGTTTGCGCATGTTGATATGTGTGCAGTACCAATGTAATACAACTCACAATTAACTATGACATAATATCAGAATACAATGTCCACAACTGTGGCAGGTTAGCGCGTAGGTTCAAAAAGATGCTGAAAATAATCTTGAACAAAGGTAAACCACAGCGTTAGCAGGAACCAATCACCAAATGAAAAAATCCAAAGGGATATGATGTAAAAACTTCAGCTTTAATCCAAAATAGACAGGAAAACAGACAGGATGAGCGCTTTCGCTATGTAGCTTCTTCAGATCCAACACATACTCAATAAAAGTCTCTGTAATATATACTTCTCTGAGTACACTAATTAAGTACTTAAGCACTCTATTAATTATAGCTTTTAAAAAGACATTACATAAAATCATCAGATATATATATATGCTAATTCAAGCTCTTATAAACACATAAAAACATTGCTTAAAGCATGCTTAATAAAATATGCTAAATAAAAATACACAATATGAACATATAAAAACTCATATTATTTAATATTGCTTCTTTGTCTCAATTTTGGTTTAATTGAAGCTCTTTCATTCAGCCCATGGTCTTTATCAGCTTTCAACAGAATAATCCATTCTGTTTCTTTTGCTTCAGTATAGGTTTTTATATCACCTCCCCTTGGATTAGGGACTATTACTTCCAATACTTTGAATAAAAATGTGTGCTCAGAATCATGAGTTATAAAGTGCTTAGCCAGTGCATTATGTAGAGTGCCCTTTTTCATATGATACACATGCTCCCTCATTCGATCTCTCAGTGGGCGATTGGTTTGGCCTACGTAGAATGAGGAACATGATTGACAGATAGCTAAATATATGACATGTGATGTTATACAGTCATCTTGGGCATATATATTAAATGTTTGCAAATCAGGATGAAAGAAATGCATTGTACTGTCAATAAGTGAACAAAAATTACAGTTGCCACATGGCTTAGTGTAACCTTCATGTTTATCTTTACAGCTAGACGTAGGATAGCAAAGCCTTCTTTTTAAATTATTCTTATTTCTATATAGAAATTTAGGTTCATCCCCAACAATCTGCTTGAGATCATTATCTACATGTAGAATGTTCCAGTATTTACCAATCACTTCCCTAAGCTCTGAATAATCAGAAGAATAATATGTAGAGAATTTAACATGTTCTTTATGCTTCATACTTCTATCAAAATTATCATTAAAATTTCTAGGCCCAAAATAAGGTTCTGCCTTTGAGGAACGTAGTTGGTATACATCATTTAGTTCTAGATTAATTTCAGCAGTATTATATCCTCTATCAGTTAATCTACCTTTAAGACCCATTAATTCACTTTCAAAGCCTTCATCTAACGGGTTCAACCTAGAGGCTCTAATAGCTTGGCCTCTCATAATATTTTTAAAAACATAATGCGGATGCATACTAGATCTATAAAGAAGGGTATTTGTATAGCATGACTTCCGATGTACCCCAGTATTAATGAGATTGTTATCTAGCCTCTCAATATACAAATCTAAAAATTCAATTTTATACAATGAATAGTGCATAGTAAATTCAAGATATGATGTAAGATCATTCATAGTAGTGTACATAGATTGAAGTTCATCCAAAGAACCTTTCCAAAGTAAAAACAAATCGTCGACAAAACGTCGATAGAATATCACATGTTGTTTAAACATATCATTACAGAATAGGACATGTTCTTCCCAATATGCAAGAAACATGTTGGCGTAGCTATTGGCACAAGGTGTGCCCAAAGCTACGCCCTCTCTTTGCTTGTAGATGTTATTCATAAACATAAAGAAGTTATTCTCCAGTACTAGCTCTAAAAAATGCACAATCAAATCAATGGATACAGCAGAATAGTCACTATGTTGCTTCAAATATTCTGTAATATAACTTAATCCCAGTTCATTGGGAATTACAGTAAAAAGAGATTTTACATCAAAAGTGACGAAAATGTACTCCATAGTAATTGTAATGTCCTTTATACATTCATAAAAATCAATTAAAAAATGTTTAGAGTCTCTCAATACCATCATATTAGTATTCAATACAGACCTGAGATGTTTTTCAACATAAACAGAAATATGTTCTGTTACCCAATTCTGACCTGAGACTATGGGTCTCATAGGAGGGTTGAGTGGGTCTTTATGTATTTTGGGTTGGCCATATATGACTGGTATGACTGGAGATGAAATAATAAGATAACCAAATAGGTCTTTATTTATTAAATTACTCTTAAAGATGTCATTAATTGTCTCATGCACATATTTAATAGTATGTTGTACATTCTGCTTAGAAGCTGATATGTAAAAATCATCATTTAACATATTTTCCATTTTCTCTATATAATCAGGCATGTTCATAACAACAATTTTACCCCCTTTATCCGCAGGTCTTACTATAATGTCAGGGTTATTCTGTAGTTTCCTGAGACTTAATCTTTCTTTAAATGTTAAATTGTCTCTTTTTCTAGCTGTTTTTTTACTACTGTGATAAATGTGTAACTCTTCTTCAGTAAGTTTCATATAGGTCTCCACTAAAGGATGATTTGATGGTATAAATTCACTTAAATTCCTGAATTTATGCATTTCCTTATTATTTAAGTTACTATTACAGTCTTTATATATTAATTTAAGCATAATATTTCTACAGAATAATTTAAGATCTAAAATAGTGTCAACTAATTGACTTTGACATCTAGGAATGAAGTTCAGTCCTTTACTAAGTAATGTCATGTCATCATGTGTCAGTATAATATTAGACAAATTGTGGATTAGCGTTTGTTTGTCCACATCTTTTTGAGTGTCTTCTGAGGTACATATTCCTCTGATAACTTCCTCTTCTGTCTCCCCCTGCTCATGGAACGTGATCTGTATGGGCCCTTCTCTGTTCTCACTGGCAGGGGAAAAGACAACTGGAGTGGTTCATCAGGGACTAGCCCTTTGGAGTTTATAGTTGTTTTAGGTCTAACTACGACATCACTATTATGCTTAGAATGGACTGATTTATTCTTAACAATCTGCACATCTGGGTATAGGTTAGTATCCACAGTTTCACCAGAATGTACAAGATGTATAACATAAACTGGATCTTTACTATGGTCAGTATTAGCAGCATTCACAACATTCTTAGATACATTGCTATTTATCAAATTATTATCAGTATGAATTACATTAGGATTCATACTAGCTGTGTCTAAAACATGCTCACAAATTTAATCAGCTCTATTAATATTAACCACACAATTTTTACTTGCAGTGTTAGTAAGCAAGTTAACTCTATTTTGTAAGTTCTTATGAACAGGTGCATCCTGCTTCTGAGCATTTAAATGCAAGGGATTATTATTATGTTCCATTAATGTATCTATTGCAGACCCTTGGTTGTACCTAGGCCACATAAAGACATAATAGAGGCAAAACTAACAGAAGACATTAATACCAAACAGCGACGGCTGTTCACAGACTTTCCTGCTGAAATTGTGCAGCCATTATTTGAAAATTTACTGGACAGTGTCCTAGCCTTTGAAAGGAAACTCTTGCAGCAGAAATGCCATAAGACCACCAGGGACATTAATGATTTCAAAAAAGGCCATGTCTTTATGTGGCCTAGGTACAACCAAGGGTCTGCAGTAGATACATTAATGGAACATAATAATAATCCCTTGCATTTAAATGCTCAGAAGCAGGATGCACCTGCTCATAAGAACTTACAAAATAGAGTTAACTTGCTTACTAACACTGCAAGTAAAAATTGTGTGGTTAATATTAATAGAGCTGATGAAATTTGTGAGCATGTTTTAGACACAGCTAGTATGGATCCTAATGTAATTCATACTGATAATAATTTGATAAATAACAATGTATCTAAGAATGTTGTGAATGCTGCTAATACTGACCATAGTAAAGATCCAGTTTATGTTATACATCTTGTACATTCTGGTGAAACTGTGGATACTAACCTATACCCAGATGTGCAGATTGTTAAGAATAAATCAGTTCATTCTAAGCATAATAGTGATGTCGTAGTTAGACCTAAAACAACTATAAACTCCAAAGGGCTAGTCCCTGATGAACCACTCCAGTTGTCTTTTCCCCTGCCAGTGAGACAGAGAAGCATACAGATCACGTTCCATGGGGGAGACAGAAGAGGAAGTTATCAGAGGAATATGTACCTCAAGACACTCAAAAGATGTGGACAAACAAGCTAATCCACAATTTGTCTAATATTATACTGACACATGATGACATGACATTACTTAGTAAAGGACTGAACTTCATTCCTAGATGTCAAAGTCAATTAGTTGACACTATTTTAGATCTTAAATTATTCTGTAGAAATATTATGCTTAAATTAATATATAAAGACTAGTAACTTAAATAAAGGAAATGCATAAATTCAGGAATTTAAGTGAATTTATACCATCAAATCATCCTTTAGTGGAGACCTATATGAAACTTACTGAAGAAGAGTTACACATTTATCACAGTAGTAAAAAAACAGCTAGAAAGAGACAATTTAACATTTAAGAAAGATTAAGTCTCGGGAAACTACAGAATAACCCTGACATTATAGTAAGACCTCTGCGGATAAAGGGGGTAAATTGTTGTTATGAACATGTCTGATTATATAGAAAATGGAAAATATGTTAAATGATGATTTTTACATATCAGCTTCTATGCAGAATGTACAACATACTATTAAATATGTGCATGAGACAATTAATGACATCTTTAAGAGTAATTTAATAAATAAAGTCCTATTTGGTTATCTTATTATTTCATCTCCAGTCATACCAGTATTGGTAACTTAAAATACATAAACCACTCAACCCTCTATGAGACCCATAGTCTCAGGTCGGAATTGGGTAACAGAACATATTTCTGTTTATGTTGAAAAACATCTCAGGTCTGTATTGAATACTAATATGATGGTATTGAGAGACTCTAAACATTTTTAATTGATTTTTATGAATGTATAAAGGACATTACAATTACTATGGTACATTTTCATCACTTTTGATGTAAAATCTCTTTACTGTAATTCCCAATGAACTGGGATTAAGTTATATTACAGTATATTTGAAGCAACATAGTGACTATTCTGCTGTATCCATTAACTTGATTGTGCATTTTTAGAGCTAGTACTGGAGAATAACTTTTTTATGTTTATGAATAACATCTACAAGCAAAGAGAAGTAGCTTTGGGCACACCTTGTGCCAATAGCTACGCCAACATATTCTTGCATATTGGGAAGAACATGTCCTATTCTGTAATGATATGTTTAAACAACATGTGATATTCTATCGGCGTTTTGTCGGCATTTGGTTTTACTTTGGAAAGGTTCTTTGGATGAGCAATCTATGTATACTACTATGAATGATCTTACATCATATCTTGAATTTACTATGCACTATTCATTGTATAAAATTGAATTTTTAGATTTGTATATTGAGGCTAGATAACAATCTCATTAATACTGGAGTACATCGGAAGTCATGCTATACAAATACCCTTCTTTATAGATCTAGTATGCATCCGCATTATGTTTTTAAAAATATTATGAGAGGCTATTAGAGCCTCTAGGTTGAACCTGTTAGATGAAGGCTTTGAAAGTGAATTAATGGGTCTTAAAGGTAGATTAACTGATAGAGGATATAATACTACTGAAATTAATCTAGAACTAAATGATGTATACCAACTACGTTCCTCAAAGGCAGAACCTTATTTTTGGGCCTAGAAATTTTAATGATAATTTTGATAAAAGTATGAAGCATAAAGAACATGTTAAATTCTCTACATATTATTCTTCTGATTATTCAGAGCTTAGGGAAGTGATTGGTAAATACTGGGACATTCTACATGTAGATAATGATCTCAAGCAGATTGATGGGGATGAACCTAAATTTCTATATAGAAATAAGAATAATTTAAAAAGAAGGCTTTGCTATCCTACGACTAGCTGTAAAGATAAACATGAAGGTTACACTAAGCCATGGCAGTATTAATTTTTGTTCACTTATTGACAGTACAATGCATTTCTTTCATCTGATTTGCAAACAACATTTAATATATATGCCCAAGCTGACTGTATGACATCACATGTCGTATATTTAGCTATCTGTCAATCATGTTCCTCATTCGTGAGCAAAACCAATGCCCCACTGAGAGATCGAATGAGGAGCAAGTGTATCATATGAAAAGGGCACTCTACATAATGCACTGGCTAAGCACTTTATAACTCATGATTCTGAGCACATTTTTATTCAAAGTATTGAAGTAATAGTCCTAACCCAAGGGAGGTGATATAAAACCTATACTGAAAAAGAAACAGAATGGATTATTCTGTTGAAAGCTGATAAAGACCATGGGCTGAATGAAAGAGCTTCAATTAAACCAAAATTGAGACAAAGAAGAAATATTAAATAATATGAGTTTTATATGTTCATATTGTGTATTTTTATTTAGCATATTTTATTAAGCATGCTTTAAGCAATGTTTTATGTGTTTATAAGTGCTTGAGCATATATATATATATATATTTGATGATTTTTATGTAATGTCTTTTAAGCTATAATTAATAGATTGCTTAAGTACTTAATTAGTGTACTCAGAGAAGTATATATTACAGAGACTTTTATTGAGTATGTGTTGGATCTGAAGAAGCTACATAGCGAAAGCGCTCATCCTGTCTGTTTTCCCGTCTATTTTGGATTAAAGCTGGAGTTTTACATCATATCCCTTTGGATTTTTTCATTTGGTGATTGGTTCCTGCTAACGCTGTGGTTTACCTTTGTTCAATGACATAATATCAGTTCTATCATGGACATCTGAGCTGTGCATTCCTGGGTACATGTTGATAGTGCCTACATATTTGCACAGTTACCTACTGTTAGTGTTACACCTTCTTTGTTGTACAATGGACTACTTCCAGCCCTGCTTACTGTAGCTTTGTTTGCATGCATGTTCACTTGGGGTTCCCTGGAACACTGCTTCCACCTGCAATGCAGAGTTACAGTGCTTCTGTGGACTCCTAGTGACATCTGCATAGCGTACTATATGTATGTCAAGTTTCCACATGACAGAACGTCACTGTCTGTCCTGTTCGCATGTACGTTGCCTGTGACACATTGCACATGACTTACCTGGCATTTACCCACATGTGCAGTCATTTATGCCAGTGCTATGAAATCAGTAGCAGTACACCCACACATACACACCTTCAGTATGTTGTTCCCCATTGGCCCTATGTGTTGGTAATCACCATGGCAATCACACTACTATGGTAGCATGTGCAAAGGTAACCTGTGAATCACCTCTATGGTCCAGTTGTGGTTTATGTGAGTCATGTGGCAATGTCACAGCTGCCACATGTATGCAGTCACCCTCACCCCTGGCCAGGAACGTACAACACATGTGTGAGATGCAACCACATAGCCAATCTGTGGACTGAGCACTCTGAACCCAGTACTCCCATACCCTGTCAGGTGGCATGACATATTACAGTGACTACAATACCAGTCTGATATAGACCCGCACTGACAGCAATCTGAACACACTGGGGCATACTTGGAGACTCAGAATAGCATCCTGCCTGAGCATCACATACCTCCGCAGCTGGCACACAGGCATACGTTACGTCAGAACAGAGCACATACCACACATGGCACACACATCCCATGTGCCACACACTCACAGCCTGTAGGGCTACACAACACACCTGCTACAGATGTGTCAGGTACCTCTCTTGGCCGCTGCAGTGGGGTCCCGCTCAACAGGCTGTACATGGTGAAGGTCACAGTGTTATGCCTGTGGGGCACTATGGTCCACCATAAAACACATGCATACAGGTCAGTCAGAGTCATGGACACATATGACTCAGTCATTGACCATGCCACTATGGATGACCTGAGACATACCTCCCTGGACTACATGATAGGGAACATAGAAGGGATCTCTCAGCATGTGGCACGGGCCAGTATGAGCCTGATCTTGGTTGCCATCATACCCTCACCAGGTATGCTACCACAATATGTAGGAAGGGTGTTCTATGTCTACATTCTGCTCAATCTCCAATGTCATTCATAGGGTATCCACTGGCTGTCAGTGTGTGCTTACATGCTAGGGAAGCCACAATGATTTGCGAGGGGCAGTTTGCACGTGACACCCATGGGCCATTGTATATTGGCAAAGCCCCTTGATACACACATAGTGCCTTTTGCTGCAGGACACAGATTACATAGCCACCTCCGTGGGTATCACACAGGATAGGACACTAACAGTGATGCTACACAACACCAGCAGTGTACACCGCAAGATGCATGCACTGGACACTGTCCTCAGCACTGTGAACTGCAATGTCTGTGGAGTACCAGATTCCTGATTCACAGCTCACAGGTGCAACCCATCACTGCCAGGTTATACCTCATACCATGCCTGTCGTCCCCTACATGTAACACACATGGACAGGGGTGGTATCCCAAGGCACCACAGATACACACACCTCCAGGTTGTTGGCTCAGCACAAAGCATCAGGGCCTATCCATTAGCAGCTAACAGTGTGTTGGACTGCCTTCTGGTTCATAGTCTGGCACACGCAACCCTCCCATACACAGGAAACCCACCTATCCTCCCTAACAACACTGGCAATATGACAGTCTCAAGAAATGTCTTTATATGGCTGGACTGCATCCTGCCAAACATTGTGCGTGAGCATTACTGTAGCTACAACACACTAGCTGAAAGATTCCCAGCATGTGGTCACTGAATTGCAGTGGAATAACATGTTACCCCTCCCACAACAGGTGCAGCACATGCAGAGAGTCTCCTGTAAAGTATATCAGCAAACAGACACTGTAGACTACATGTAGACTATATGGCCCAGACCAGATGTGTATCCCCTGCTGTAGGTATTATACCATATACAACCCACACTGTATAGACACATACCGCGTGCGGCTCCTGCACAATAACACACAGTCATATTGTTATAAATTGCAAATACCATTTATCCACTCGAGGCACGTGTCAGACATGGTAACTACTGCAGGTCACAGGTATTTATGTGTATGTGTCAGACACATACATCATGTGTGCATTGCCATTGCTGGTTTAGGCAATGGCATGCATTGTTATGCACAACAACCCACACAAGGTCATATTGTGTGACACAACCACAAGTGGCAGTTGTGGGTTTCCAAAACATACCTATCTGTGCTCTGACAATGGTAATAGACCCAGTAGCGGAGCGCACAATTGGCATTACTGGCCAAGTAGCCCTGTTTGGCTGTACTGATAGTGTGGTGACATCCCCTGTGTTTACTGGGGGAATATGCAGCATCTGGTGTATTGTAGTATTTGCCAAAAGGATCTGTTTTCTCACACTTGCAATTACACACACCCTACTACCCCCCCACACACACACACTTGCCATTTGCAGCATTTATACCCCTACCTAACTATGTCACGACATGTGAGAGAGACGCATTAGTGAAGCGCACTATTCAGATTACTAGGCGGTTCCTCTTCTTTGGCTGTTCTTATAGGGTGCTGACATCATCAGTGTTTGGAATGGGTAATGTGCAGCATGTAGTGTGATCTCCTGATTGCCAAAAAGCACATGTTTTTCATACAGAATTGCACACCACAAACTTCCCACGTCCAAACACACACACTTGCCATTTGCAGGTTTCAAATCCCTACCTACCTATGTTATGACACTTGAGAGAGACGCATTAGCAGAGTGCGCTATTTGGATTACTGGGAGGTATCCCTTCTCCAACTGTACGTATAGGGTGCTGACATCATCAGTGCTTAGATAGGGGAATGTGCATCCTGTAGAGTGTTTTCACAGTTGCCAAAAGGGACATCTCCCTCACACAGACATCCACACCCACTGGGCAGTTGTAGGATACAAACCCCTACCTAACTAGGTTATGATATTCCTGACAGATGCATTAGAAGAGCACGCTATTTGCATTACTGGGAGGTTTCCTTTCTCCTGCTGTTCTTATAGGGTGCTGACATCTTCAGTGCTTAGATAAGGGAATGTGCATCCTGTAGAGTGCTTTCACAGTTGCCAAAAGGGACATCTCCCTCACACAGACATCCAGACACACTAACCCCCTTCCACACACACACTGGGCAGTTGTAGGATTCAAACCCCTACATAACTATGTTATGACATTCATGACAAACGCATTAGCGGAGTGCGCTATTTGCATTACTGAGAGGTTTCCCTTCTCCTGCTTTACTTATAGAGTGCTGACATCATCAGTGCTTAGATAGGGGAATGTGCATCCTGTAGAGTTTTTTCACAGTTGCCAAAAGGGTCATCTCCCTCACAAAGACTTGCACACACACTAACCCCCCTCCACACACACTAGGCAGTTGCAGGATTCAAACCCCTACCTAATTACGTTATGACACTCGTGACAGACACATTAGCGGAGCGCACTATTCGCATTATTGGGAGGTTTTCCTTCTCTTGCTGTACTTATAGGGTGCTGACATCATCAGTGCTTAGATAGGGGAAAGTGCATCCTGTAGAGTGTTTTCACAGTTGCCAAAAGGGACACTTCCTTCACACAGGCTTGAACACACATCAACCCCGCTCACCCACACACACACACTGAGCATTTGCATGGTTCAAACCTCTACCTAACTATATTATGACACTTGAGGGAGACGCATTAGCAGAGCGAGCTATCCGAATTACTGGGCATCTATTCTGCACCTGCAGTATTTATAGGGTGCTGACATCTTTATTTCTACAGAGGTATGTACATCTTGTACTACCTGTCAGGTGGGGGATAGCATATATATGCATTTGCAGCCACCTACTTCAGGGTCAGATATGCACATTGCACTGGCAGGTTATGTTCTATACCATGCTTCGTGACCACAGGACCTGTAACACACAACACAACCTCTCCAGAACACCACTCCCACATCCAGGACACACACTTTGCTTCCCTGGGAACAGTGTCGGGATAGGCAGGTGTTCACATACACCATTCCAGTTGTTAACATCAGGTACAGGCATATTGTGTGTGGGAACTACTCAGGCCTCTACAACTTTACCCTACAACCACTACAATTTGTGGGTCCATGTGCTATGGCAGAAACACTCACCACAGCCACATAGGGGAATACATATTGCACCTGTCCATCTGCAACATGGGTACTCACTGTTCCACACCAGAGGTAGACAACCATTGTTGATATCTGACCATACCCACCTTTCCCTGGACATCCATATCCCATCCCCACCCCCAGGCAAGGTTGTCACTGCAAACAAACTGTATTTAGCACAAGCAGACTCTACACTTGTGAAGACTGGGGTGGACGACTTCAAAGGACCCATGCTGGGGGACTATACTGGCCACTCTGGATAATCCTTGACAATTGCATTCTATGAGCATGTGTAAGGTTTGCATTGATCATGCTATCCCACATATACCCATGACTGCTCCACAACAAGACACCTGTCAGGTGTACACCAGCCATATATGAGCTGTCCAACAGACAGAGTGAGCTAATACATTGCAGAGCTGTAGCCCACAGAGGGAGGACATCTGTGAACAGTACCTGCATGACACTTCATTCCCACATAATCATCACAACACAGTGTTGACAGTGGAATTGTCCAGACAATGCAGATAGGGCTCCCCTCAGTCTGTTATTGATGCCCACTTACTGTTAGAGGTCCTCAGCAACCCTCTTCCAGCACACACCAACAACATGGATGTGGCTTAGCACATTCAAACCCTGGGATCTCCACTGTGCCCCTGCTTGACAGAGGCACAGCTCACTAGCCTCACACATTGCCTTATGTGACCTACTTTACAGTGGCACAGTAGCCTACTGTACTGGGGATGCAGATACCAAGCACACTCTGGCTAAGCTGTCATTCCATAGGGCAAACAGCCTAGTATTGACCTCTACACCCATATGTTTAATTGTCAGATGCACAATATTTGTTGCTGTTAGACTGTTTGCAGGTCTTTATTGCCATAGCATTCCCTGTCCCTATGAACAACGTCTGTATCTGTGGAAGATATTTGAATATGAAGGCGATCCACTATATCACTTATGTCTCTGTAGTTATTTACTGTGTGCACTGGGTATATTGCTGTGTTGTGGTTGGTTCCTGGAATGACACATACAAATACCAGATATGTGTGGCCAACTGCTAAACGGAGATATGGCCTAAGTGTGTGAGCATGCTCAGTTCAGCCTTTCCATGGCATGTTGTCTGACATATGCCTCATTTATCAAAGTGTGCGAGAATGCCCAGTGTGAGCTTTCCATATGTTGAACTCTGCAGTCCACCACATATTTGGGTGTGTGTGAACTTCAACAATATCTCACATTTATGGTTGTGTGATGGGTGCCATGTTGTGTACTTACTGGCCAACTGCTTCGTGTCTGCCACAACAGGGATTATACTGCGCCTGCAGGGATTGCATTGGATACTTTGCATACAGTTGTCAACATCCTTTCATAATGACCTAACACTGTAGTACCGTATAGTGTACTGGTTCAGTACTTGCACTGTGGTGGACAGTATCCTGGGCTTTAGTCCTATCACTGCTTGACATCTTCATAGTGAGCACAACAGACTGTGTAGGGGCCAGTTGTGCACATATGACCATGTTGCATTATGTTCAGATATGGACTACCTACACCAGGCTTGTCCAACATTGGTAGTGTATTCCACAACATAGATGGACATTGGCAAACACTAGCGATGTTCCCTGGGCCATTTCTAATGCTAGTCACAGAGTGTGTTTGTCCTTCGACACACATTGTAACTGGAGTTTGCCATGACATATGTCATGGTTAGTATACTGTGCCTCCGTCTACCTCTGACATAACAGTGATACCCAGGGTTAACCTACCATCTCCCATCCACTCATCAGGATTCCTCTTGAGGGGTGTCGATAGGTGACTCTCTGGCTAACCTGTACTGGGAGTTTACTCAAGAGTGGGGGTGGCTTCTGTGTTATGGATCATTCTGTACAGCTTGTCCTATGTATGTCAGTGCTGGGGTTCAGGTCTCTCATGTGCATAGCTCACTGCCATTCAGATTGTACAAGGTGCAGCATGTTCATTGATTCCAGCTTGGACATGGCTTCATACATCAGGCACAGCTTGCCTCTGGGTGGGCAGTATGGCAGTGTGTGGAGCTGCAGTTTGTTTAATCAGGCAACAAATGACATCTGTTCATGCTCTTTGCTACTCCTGGTGGGGTACTGTTGTGGACTTTACAGTTGATGGAGGTGTCTGCTGAGTTATATCCCACAGGGGCTATTGTAGTCAATTGGGACGCTGATGAAGGATGACTGCAGAGGCACAGTGACCTCCCCTTATCTACATTTGACAACCTTCATGACTGGGTGGTTATATGGTATGTTTCTGCGAACACTACAGCCACATGTTTGTCAAATGCAGGATGTCTATCACCTTGTGTCCCCCAGGTCTCTCATTACATGTTAGGTACGTAATGGGTTAACACCTGTGTGGTAATTGGTGGGCACTTACTGTATATCCACGGTGGTTGTCTATACACAGTTCTGCACTTAGCTTGCTGACATGGCTATGGCTCCAGTTGTCTGTTTCTATGTGGCCCTTTTGTGGGTTGCTTGTGTCAGCTGGGGGTCAGATATGGTGGGCAGTTTGTACTCCTCTGCATACATGTTCATCCACAGTCCTTCCATGTTGGCCTGTACCTATGGGACATATATACGGAACGGAGGAGGTCCAGGGACCAAGCCTAGTGGGATGCCACTCATATCTGCTTTGTAGCCTGACATGTATGCAGCATGTCTGACCATGTCAGTTCTGTCCTTGGTCTGGTTTGCAACCCCTCTACTGACATAGGGGTTTATATTTAAGCTGGTAAACATATCCATACTGAACTGATAGGGTATTGTCTGGAAGCATATGCACGGTCCAGCTACGCTGTGTGGACCACATTGCCCTCATCAATGTCCTTAATGACTGCTTCAAATGGGTCAAACATGTTTAGGGGCAGGATCTGCACTTATGACAGCCACACTGGATAGGGTCCGGTGTCAGTAGGTCCATGATAGCTTTATGTCTGCGGTACATACTGATCCTTTCCATAGCTGTGCAGACCAAGCTTGTCAGGATCCTGGGGTGGTAGTTTGCAGTATCCATTCAGGCAACACCTTTGTTGTGAAGGACCACTGTTGTTGAACACTGCTCATTGGGTACATATCCTGTAGTAAGGCTGACATTGGGCAGTAGTGTGATTTGGCATTCCATTATTCTTGTAGTCCATGTTGGCCTCAGCCAAGAACACCATCACATACCTTTGCTGCTGTGTGTTTTGCTTTGTAGATGATGGCTGTTACCTCAGCATCTGCAATGCCAGGGGACCAGCAGTCTGCTGGGATAGATATTTTGCATTCTGCGGGGGGGGGTTTGCACTGAACCTGTCAGGTTGTATGTTGGCAATATGTGTGTGTGTTTGGTATGTTGTTTGTAATATCTGTGTGATTCGGAGCATATCTGTGAATTCCCAACATGGTTCCTACCATCAGTTGAGTAAGCCTTGTGATTATCCTTAGTGTCCTGTATAATTTGTATCTTCATAGGTTCATAGGTTCATACTAGGCTATCCACCCTAGGGCATTAGTAAGCCTAGCCAGAGTGTGTGTGTCTTTCGTCGCCCCATGCTATGTGACTATTATGGCCATTTATGATTTTCTTTACTGTGCCTCTGTCTGGACGTGACACAGTGAAGACCCCCAGTGTACATGTACGATCATCCATCCACTTGGCAATATTCCTGCTGAGGGGTGTCAGTGAGGGGCTCTGCCTAACATGGATTGGGATCCTGTTCCTGGATGTGGGGAGCCTCTGGGTTATGTATCTATCCCTCCAGCACATCCTATTTCATTATGTGTTGAGGCTGACATCTGTCACTCTCACAGCTCCAATGGCTTTGATTTCCTGTGGTGGAGCATGTCCATTACTCCTGTGTTGGACATGGCCTTGTACAACAGACATACAATGCCTCTGTGTAGGCAGTCTTTGACTGCATTCATCTGGAGTGTCTACAGCCAGGCAGCATATGACATATATTTGACACCCTTTATCCTCTTGGTGAGGTACCTTTGAGGTCTTCCTAACCGCTGTAGGTGTTAGGTACAGTACATCCCATATGAGTCATTGTACTAGATTATGGGTCTGATAAGGGAACAGTACAGGGGCACAGTGACCTCTGTTGATGTAGATGTGAATCCTTTCATGATACGGTGTCCAATATAGACAGTCGTCCTAGCCACATTGGCATTGTGGTGTCACATGACAGGTTACTGTCGACTTGTGTCCCTAGGTCCCTGATTACTCCTTGCATACATAATGGTTTACCACCTATGTGGTAATTTGTGAGTACCTTGTCTGGTATTTGGTGGGACATTCATACTGTCCAGTGTCTTCAGGATGTCTGGGTGGGGTTCCTGTGTGTGAGAGTGTGGTCTGTAGCATGCTACAGACTGTACAGCAGTTTTGACTACACTTAGGTGCACATGGGTGGTCTCCGCTGCTTCGTGCATTGTCAGTTACCTGGCCATATGGGTGTCTGTGCTGCATATGGATATTCCCCCTCCTTTGATGTTTTGGTCCAGGTGTTGGGGCCATAACGCATGATATGTTGTATAACCTGGTAGTGCTGGTGTGCTGTCAGTAGGCTTGCAGCAGGCTTCTGTCACTGCACAGACATCGATGTTCTCCATACTGCATAGTGCCTCAGGTGCATGCATAATGCAGTTTATACATCTGGCATTGGTCAGCATTACCCTTATATTTCTTAACACTTATGTTTTCTAGGGTGGTGGGTTAGTCTTTTTGGCCTTGCCTACGTACGGCTCTATGGAGTTGGAAAAGGCCTTATCCAGTACCCAGATGCCCAGGGGTAACAGGTGCAAGCCATCCCTGGAACAGCAGCATGGCTTGTCATGCATGACATCTCAAGCAGACAGACATTAGATCCTCTTGGACTGACAGCTGTAACTGTGCCACCTGTTAAAGCTGATCAATCTTTGTTTGTACTGTGGCATCATTCTTGGTGAGGGTTGGATGCTGCAAATGGCCAGTGTCATACCGGCCTGGAGTACATACTCAGAGAGCTCATCCATGTCTCTTTTCATGTAGTCCAGGGAGGTACATCTCAGGTCATTCACACCAGCATGGACAATGGGTGCATCATATTTCTGCTTGCTTTGGGGTGACCTGCGTACTTGTGTTATGTGGCATATTGTGGCAGCCTACAGGCAGCTTACTGTACCCTTTCCCTTGTTCAGTCTGGTGAGTGGGACAGCAGTGTGTCTGCCTATACAGACACCTATTACAACTGTATCAGGCATGTTGTTTCTCCTTCTGGCCTGTAACTGTTTGGCATACCAGCTTTGTGTACTATGTGTTGCATGTGCTATGTTTGGAGGTTGTGGTTGCTTGGGGTCTGCTTTGGAGGCCTCTGTTGGTGTGGTGTGTTTGTAATTAGGGCCTCTGGGAATGTTTTTCTGTGTTTATGTGTTTGGTTTACAGTTGTGATAGGTCTATGTGGGACTGGGTTTGTGGTGTATGTGGTTACCTTCTCCTCCTGACTAGTTCTGACAGTACTGATTTGGGGGAGCTCAGCCTCCGGTTTGGATAAATGGTTGCATCTCTCACATATATTTGTATTTATTGGGGGGAGTTGAGGGTTGTCTGTGTACTTGGGGCAGGTGTCACATTGCCTCTGGATTCACAGATTCTACTTGTTTTGGCTGGCCTTAATGGATTGTATGTGTGGACATATTTTATTGCCATACTACTGATCAGTGATTACTTCCCTTTTTATGTTTGCTCTATCATGTAGTAGCTTCCTCATTCTCTTGCATGGTTTGGTAATGGCTGGAGTCCAGCATGCCAGATGCCTGCGTGTATGGCATTGTGTCTTGTTGTTATTTGTGATTGCATAATCCAAGCATTCCTGGCTGTGTTCATGGAATGCCTGTATAACATGTTCTGCGGTGTGTCCCATATTCTGCACCTGCACAGGGCCTTTCGTGGATTCCACATTGGTTTGGAGGGGTGCAACCTATGCTTTACACATTTTTCACTGTGGTTTTCTGGCCAGGGACTGTGGTCAAGATGTGTATATCCGGTGTGATTACTCTATGGTCTGGTATTACCAGTGAGGGATACACTTCTCATCTTGCCATCCAGTACGCATGTTGCTGATTATCACATCCAGTATGCTTACCCCTCTTGTGGGAGTGGTACGTTGTTCCTGGGCATTTTGGTTTATGGATTCTGGGAACTTTTCTCCTACTGTGTTGGTGCTAGTATAATGCTCCCAGTGTATGTCTGGGTATTTTCAGTCAACCAATATAATGTGGTTTGGGGGGCTTGATATATTCATGTATTCCAACATAGGCCAGGTGCAGTTCCTGGTATTAGGACAGTAGTCTGCAGCAGGCTATATACTGGGAGGCGGTTTTAGCCATTGGTATTTGACCATGGCTAATCCATGCTGCTTCTTGTTGTGGTACCAACATGACATTTATTGCTAGTCACCCTCCTTTTGTAGATTGTTCCATGTTTTGCGGCTGTACAGCACAGTATGAGGTGTAACCTGGTAGTGTTAGAGTGCTGATGTGAGCCTTGACCCAGTTTTCTATTACAGGACAGATATCAACATTCTCCATACTGTGTGCGTTTACACTGCACACACCTTGCTGTTTAGACTTCTGGCATTGGGTAACATTACATCTAGGTTCCTATCCCTTGTGGTACCTATGAAGGTGGGTTTGTGTTTTGAGACTTACCTATTCAGGGCATGCTGTGGGTACTGACAGCCTTTGCCAGTATCCATGGGGCCTGGACTGATAGGTGCACGCCACCCCTAGCAGGTGGTGCATCATGTCATGCTCAGCATGTCTTCCCAGGCTGAAACACATTGGCTCTCCTTTGACTAACTGCATTACTTCAGCCAGTTATTGCAATTGATCATCCCATCATCATTTTGTGGCTTCATGCTTGGTGAGGGTGGATGTTAGTCAGGGTCCTCAAGTGTGCATATAGTACATGGTGTTACATTACTTAACACATGGCATTCATGCCTCAGGTGGTGCTGCAGGGCTGCCTCTGTCGGATGCACATATTACAGTGCCTGTACATGTTTGTAAGCAGGTCATGTCATTTTAGGCATCCCTGTTATTACTTGAGTGGGTCAGAGGGAGTATCATTCCCAGGGTTCCTACTGAGCCAGTGTATGTGCTATGCATTGCCTCTTTGCCAAGGCCAGGGCATACTGGGCATGCCTCCTTCTGCCTACTGGGGCAGGCTCAGGTTGTTCCTCCTCCAAGTCACGCTCTGCCTGTGATGGCCTTGTCAATGGTGGGGGGCTGTTTGGCCCAGCCCTATGCTGGTCCTGCTGCAGCTGTTTTCGCAAGATCATATTATGTAACATAGCACATACCATGACAATTTGGGTACATGTAGTTGGTGAGTACTGCAAGGCTCCACCAGATGTGTCCAGACACTGGAACCATGACTTGAGCAGCCCAAACACATGCTCTATTACATTACGTGTTTGTGCATGTGCCTCATTATGGCGTTCCTGTTCAGGTGTGTGTGCGTTTCTGATGGGTGTCATCAGCCATGGCTCCAGTGCATAACCTGCATCCCCCACTAGGTGTCCGTATGGGATGTCCCCATTGGCAAATGTCTGGTACAGCTGCGTCAAATGTCAGATGTGGGAATCATGGTAGCTCCCAGGGCAGCCAGCACACACATTCATTATTATGCCCTGGGCATCACACACGACCTGGCAGTTGATGGAGGGGAAGCCCTTGTGGTTAATGTAGGCCCTACCCTGCTCACCGGCTGTTGCTTTGATGCGTATGTGCGTGCAGTCTATTGCACCCACTTCCTCAGGTTATTCCGCTATTTGCTGGAAGAGACGCATATTGCTGGCCAATACCTCACGGGCACTGGGGAAATATACATGATCACCGACATGTGCTGACATGGCATCCAGGAACTGGTGCAGTACCCTGCAGGCTGATGCCTGTGATATCCCCATCATATCACCAGTTGGTCTCTGGAAGGTACCTGTTGCTAGTATTCTTAGGCCAACACATACCTTGGTTTCCACTGGGATGTGTTCCCCTCTGTTGGTTCTGTGTGTGAGGCGTGGCCTGCACAGCTCGACTATTTGCTGCAGGAGCTCTCTGTCCACTCTATAGCCTCTACTATCTCCAGCTCATGTACCATGGTAGGTGACCCTGGGCCTGTACACTCTGCTCCGTCTCCTCACAGTGGGTTGTCTGGCACCATCTGCATTGTCATCACCCTCAGCAAGTTGCCTATGTCTCATTATGACAGCTATGGCAGCCCCTAGCATTTCTGCTCTGAGTTCAGCTTTTTCAGTTTTCACTTCTAATAGCTTACTCCTGTCTTGCAGTGTCTCTTGAGAGAAACATCCTGCACTGCTGTTTGCAGAGTTTTAAGTGCTGGGCTGGGCTACTATTCTGCCTGTGTAATTGCCTGCTTCTAATTGTTTTCACCTGCTAGCTCCAGCAGTATTCCCTGCTAGCTTCCTACTAATTCTGTTGCTTCCTTTTTCCTTTCTGTTTCCTCAGGGGGGAGCAGCGTGCATACCAGCAGAAACACGCTCACAGTGGTTTACATGCGAGCAGACATTCTTACACGGTTCAGGATCTGCCTATTCGGGTTAAAATGCATGCACACTAGCGCAAACAGTGTTACAAATCTACCAACATGCTCCCACATGCTCAGTCTGCCTTACACATGCGCACACTGCTCTACTCGTGCTTCATGGCGCGCACACGTGTGCATGCACACCCAGCAAGAAACGTTGGTGTAAGTAACAGTGTACACCTTCCATTTCTTGACTTTCCCATGCTTATCTTGTGGCAGTCCTCTTTCCCTGATCTGTGTCTGTCATCTGTCATGTTACACTGACCTCCAATGAACTGCATTTCTTTCTACCATTCCCCCCTGTGATGTCACCTATCTCCTACTCTATTCCTCCCCCTTATGTATCTCTTACACTACTCAGACTGTGCTCATTTGCTATGTGACTGTGGGATTCAGTATCCTAACCCTCATTTACATGAGATTGCCTACTAATGCTTAGTTACATGTCTTAGACTCAGCTTCCTCCCTTAGCAACCACTACACGGTGGCCATGTTGTTTGTGGGCTGCCGGTCCCTGCATTGTCATTCCATGTATTGCATAAACCCCACATTTGTGGGTTTATAACCTTCATTTTATGTTTTATACAGCGCAGCCCGTTTGCTGGGCTGGGCTAAACATCGGCGCTGTAAAAAAATTATATTTTTTTATATTTGCATCGGGTTACCTTGCCAATGGCCACATATTTGGCCATTGGCATGCTGCCTGACACATATGCACCCTTTATTTGGAGCTGACATGGCTCCATTGTGATTTTTGCAGAAACGTACTCAGTTGTCAACTGAGTACATTTCTGCAGCTAAAACGGCTCTTACACGGGCTGGTTTCTGCTTCGTGGATCGCTAATATACCTCATTTGCATACCTTTCAGCTGCAAGTGAGGTATTTAGCATATCCACGCCAGTCCGTGTAAGAGACGTTTTAGCTGGTCTCTTACACGGAGTTTTGGGCTGTTCCTGGATCACGAGGCTTGCATGGAGTGTTACACGTCTCTTACACTCCGTGCAAGCCTTCGTGAATCCTGCCCATTCTTTTGTGAACTTTGTCATTGCACAACAGAAATATATTTTGCAGATGCACACAATCCTGTTTTGATTAGGGTTTGCTTTGTTTAGTCTGTTAGCTGATAACAATAAAAGAGAGTGAATGATCGATCGTATGTGTGCTCTTACACTGACGTCGTTGGTGTGGAGAGGTCAAGAGAGGTCACATGACCATGTGCTTTATAATAAAGGAAGAAGCAAGGGTTGTTCCCCTCTTCTGTTTTTAACCAGATTGCCTTCATGTGTGTTTATTTCCCTCTGTAAATGTATGTCTAACCTGACTTTCTTACCCTTAAGATGATACTGCCAATAGTTTGTGGGCCCAGGAGGGAAGTAGGAAGCCGATGGCATAGACTATGTTTCGACAGAGATGAAAAGAATTATGACTTGTGGGAGACAAAGTTTCTGGAACACCTGCGCTTGCTAGGGCTGAAAGATGCCATTTTGTGAAATGTGCAGCAGGACGCAGAGGATGACGAGAAAGAGAAGGAAGACGACTCTGAGAAAAATGAGGAGGCATATGCAGAACTAATACAGTTCTTAGATGACAAAAGTTTGCCCCTCGTCATGAGAGAAGCCGCAGACGATGGTAGAGGAGCAATTCAGATCCTAAGAGACCATTATGCCGGGAAAGGGAAGCCACTGGTAATTAGCCTATACACCACATTAACAAGCCTCCATAAGGCTACCAGTGAAAGTGTCATAGACTATATTATTAGGGCTGAAACGGCCATTATGAGAAGCTCAGTGTTGGATTACTAATTGCAATGATTCTGAAAGGGTTGCTGAAACTTTTAAACCATTTGCAGTCCACATCATGCAAGATGGTGATAAATTGAACTTTGGTGAGTTCAAAACAAAGCTGAAAAGCTATGAACTTACCAAGAAATTTAATGCCAATGCAAGTAATGATAATGTGATGAAAACAAGTGGTCTTGGGGAAAGAGTAAAAGCAGAGATTATATGCTATAGTTGTGGCCAAAAGGAACAAAAGGCATGAGAATTCCGAAGAGAATATAAAGGCCAGAGACAGTGGTGTATTTTGTGTAAAAACTCTAGCCACAGGGACAGTAATGGTAGACAAAAGAAGAAAGATAATGTGAAACAAGCAACTGATGCGGATGATCATACATTTGTCTTCAGAATAAATGAGCATCAAATTTGTGAATTAAAACAGAAGGGATTAATGGTGGACACTGGCACCACGTCACACATAATTATCAACCTGAAAAAGTTTAAAGACTTTGATGCAACTTTCCAACTGGAGGAACACATTGTGGAATTAGCTGACGGACGAGAACCTATGGGGCCGCACAGAAGAGAGGTAATGCAGAGGTATGGCTGCTAAACACAGAGGGGTGCAAAGTAAAGGTGATGATGACTCGGGTGCTGTATATTCCTACATATCCACAAAACATTTTTTCTATTAATGCAGCAACATCCAAAGGGGCCTCGATCAACTTTAAACAAGGCCGGGACCAAATCATCTATAAAAACGGCACTATGTTTGACATAACTGAGTGTGACAGACTATTATTTAGACACATATGATGAAGAAAATTATAGTGAGATACATTATGATGCATCTCAGAGCTGTTATGACATTCAAGCATGGCATAAAATGCTGGGTCACTGTAATTTTGAAGATGTGTCAAAATTAGAAAAAGTGGTAAAAGGAATGAAAATTAAAGGTAAAGTTGAGAGACCTAACCTAGATTGTGAGACCTGTATGCAAGGGAAATTTGTACAGAGCAGAAATAGAGAACCAAATGCAAGAGCAAAAGTTGTGTATGAACTAGTCCATACTGATTTGGCAGGCCCAATTGAGCCAGTAGCAAAAGATGGCTTTAAGTACACTTCAGCATTTACTGATGACTACTCGGGTGTAGTATTTGTTTACTATCTGAAAGCCAAGAGTGATACAGTCAAGGCGACTGAAAAGTTTATTTCAGATTCAGCCCCTTATGGGAATGTAAAGTGTATCAGATCAGATAATGGCACTGAGTTCATGTTGAAAGACTTTCGGTCACTATTGAGTAAAAATGTTATAAGACATGAAACATCCGCACCTTACTCACCCCATCAGAATGGGACAGCAGAGAGAAACTGGAGAACACTGTTCGAAATGGCAAGGTGTATATTGATAGAGAGTGACTTACCTAAAGAGTTGTGGACATATTCAGTAATAACTGCTGCTTTTATTAGCAACAGATGTTATAACAGGCATGTGGGGCAGACCCCATTCTTCATGCTAACAGGAAAGAAACCTGATCTTTCAAGGATGAGAGAATTTGGATCAGTGTGTTATGCATACAGACAAGATAAAAAGAAGTTAGACCCAAGATGTGAAAAGGGGATTTTTGTTGGATGTGATAAAAACAGCCCATCATATCTGGTCTAGTATCCTGACACCGGGAGGGTCCTTAGACACAGGTTAATCAAGTTCATTACTACAAATGTAGCTGAATGCCAGATTCAGACAGACCCAGAAGTGATAGATGAAGATTTGAATACCAGAAAAAGTGTGCATGTTAAGTCAGAGTCAAAAGCTGACAGTCGAATCACAAAAGAAATACAAGCAAATCACACTGAATCTATAATAAATGAAGGAGACACAAAAATAAGGCAAGAAGAGGAAAGGCAGGATACACACTACTCTAAAAGAGAGAGAAAACCACCTGCATACTTGAAGGACTATGATTGCAAAGTTAAAACCAACAATTATGTGACAGTTAATGTTGACTATTGTTACAGACTAATATGCAACACTCCGCAGAGCTTTGAAGAAGCCATGACTTCACCTAACTCGGAAAAGTGGGTCGAAGCTATGAAGGAGGAACTTAAGTCTTTAAAGGAAAACAGCACATTTACACTCACCGCACTGCTGGAAGATAAAAATGCAGTGGGGGGTAGGTGGGTTTTCAATCTAAAAGATAATGCAGATAATACTGAGACTTACAAAGCTAGATATGTGGCTAAAGGCTACAGTCAAGTCGCTGGTATATATTACAATGAAACATTTGCACCAACTGCAAGTATGACATATGTACGAAGTCTAATGCAGATGGCAGCTCAGTACGATTTAGAATTGCACCAGATGGATGTACAAATGGCCTATTTACATACTCCTATTGACTGTGAAGTGTACATGGAGCAACCTGTAGGTTTTGAAAATAAATCAAATAATGATGAAAAATTGGTTTTTAAACTGAATATGTCATTGCACGGATTGAAACAATCAGGGCGTAACTGGAACAAAATGTTGCACGGCTATCTTTGTGAAAATAGTTTTATCCAAAACTCTGCAGACCACTGTGTATACACTAGACAAGCTGAAAATGAGAAAACAATCCTAATCATATGGGTTGACAATCTCATTATTGCAGCCATTGACAATGAATCACTAAATGATGTAAAAGAAATGCTCAAAGCTAAATTTAAAATGAAAGATCTGGGAAAGCTAAGATATTTTCTAGGCATTGATTTTACCTAGAATAGTGGTGCAGTAAAGATGAACCAAAAGAGGTACATCACGAAAATTCTTGAGAAATTTGATATGTTGAATTGTAAAGTAAGAAGTACCCCTTCTGAACAAAAAAACAAACTTCAAATGTGACAGTGAATCTACAGATCCAAGAAAATATCATGAGCTTTTGGGTAGTTTGATATATGTTATGACAAGCACGAGACCTGATCTTAGCTGGGTTGTAAGTAAACTTTCACAATATCTGTCACAACCGAGTGAATCTTATTTAACACTAGCCAAACATGTTAAGATATTTAAAAGGTACATTGAACAGAGAGCTGTGTTACAAGAAAAGTGAAGGGAAACTTCAGCTTATAGCATACAGGGACGCAGACTGAGCAACAAATCAAAATGATAGACATAGTACAACAGGTTATTGCTTTAGTCTTAATAGAGACGGGCCTATTATTTCATGGAAATCAAAGAAGCAACAAACGGTAGCTTTATCTACATGTGAGGCAGAGTACATGGCACTGTCAGCAACAACACAGGAGAGTCTGTACCTTGTGCAGCTGTTAAGTGGAATGGATGGAGAGTGCAAGTATGTACCAGTAACAATATTTGAGGACAATCAAGGAGCAATCGCTATGTCGAAGAATCCAGTAAGCCGACAGAGATGTAAACATGTGGACATTAAGTATCATTTTGTTAGGTCAGCACTTAATGATGATAAAGTACGCCTTGAATATTGCCCGACAATGGACATGGCTGCAGATATCTTTACTAAACCTGCTACGAAATCAAAGATTGAAAAGTTCATATATTAAGTATTTGGAATGTGAAGGAAAAGTTATCCAAAAATATGTTCTTAAAATTTATTGATATACAGCGTAAGAGCAAGTGGGGGTGTTGGCTGATAACAATAAAAGAGATTGAATGATCGTATGTGTGCTCTTACACTGACGTTGTTGGTGTGGAGAGGTCAAGAGAGGTCACATGACCATGTGCTTTATAATAAAGGAGGAAGCAAGGGTTGTTCCCCTCTTCCATTTTTAACCAGATTGATTGCCTTCACATGTGTTTATTTTCCTTTGTAAATGTATGTCTAACACGACTTTCTTACCCTTAAGGTGATACCACCAACACAGACACTTAGGCTATGCCATCATGATCAAACCATACCAACCATAGTAAATGCTGTTATTCACAGCCACACATTGTAAGTTTCTAAAATATATATTTAGCTCTAGAAACTAAAGCAGCCAGTAATCATCTTAATGTTAAAGTTTGAGTGACATAAAGCAAACCCAATTCACTTTGTATTAGTATGTCCTCAAAATTATTCATTCTCATGTTATACACCGAGCAAAATTACTGCTACTCATGTGAGATAAATGAAAAAAAGAAAGACAGATCTTTTTGTAGAACTCCAATTTAGGTTGCCTATGTTAGATGGACAGTGCATCCAGCTTATGCATGAGTAATCACATTCTAGCATTTTTGCATCAATCATTTTTACTAGAGGGCATCTTCTTAAGTCTTGTATAGTTATGAGTTTGTAAGTTCAGACTAGGCTAATTGACCATAGAACATCTTTACAAGCCTAGCCATGCATTCCCTTGAAGTATTTTTACCCTTGTAATTTTAATGCAAAATAATCCAGGGCAGTAGAACATTTACATGTTACTCTTTTCCATAAAGAATAAGGGAAAATATATGTTGTAAGGCTATGTGCAAACCACTGCCTGTTTGCTAGTGCCATGACATACTGTACTAACATCTATCTGGCACAGTCAACCCCTGCTCCTGGCTCTTCCACTGACTTTTCATATGTATCAGCTACTGCTGTCTGTGGTCTGGGAACTTCTGGCCATGCAAGAGGCAATCCTGCTCTAACTGCTTCCTAACTATAGTATTATGTAACATTGCATACACGGTCAGTATTTTAGTGCATGTGGTGGGGTCATATTGCAGGACATCACTGAATGAATCCTGACAGCAAAATCCTGCCTTTAGCAACCCAAGCAAATGCTCTATAATGTTTTGGGTTTGATTTAGTGCACAGTTATAGCCCTTGTCAGTTTGATAGTGAGGATTTCTGATGGATGTGATGACCCAGGGTTCTTAGATAGTAGGTCACTGAGATATCACAGTAGATATTATATCTAGAGACACACAAATGCCTTGTTATTCATTGGGATAGACACACTATTTCTCCCATGTGGCTACAGATAAGACCATCATATTTTCACAACGTGTTGCATGGTGTCCTTATCCACATGGCACCAATCCATTATGTCAGTGTTGTGAAGGGCATAAAAATCTTAAGCATAGTCAGATGACCTTGTTCTTTTAGGGCAATATTGTGCACCACTGGGCAAAGTAGCTGTACAGAGAGCTTCCTCCAGATACACATTGACAATGGCTACAGCAAAGCCAAGAATATACAAAAATTAATCTTCTTACTTGTCCAACTAAAAATTTTGAAAGTCATGATTTGTCTCAAAATAGCACTTCTAGGATTATGGCTGTGGATGTGCCTGTTGGTTCCAGATTGATGAGCATTCTAGCATTTTTTCATTACCACAATGAGGTACTGTCACTGAGCCACATAACTTTTTAGGATAATTTAAGTGTGCTTATTGGTAACAACAGTTCCAGTTTAGTGGGCATTTCTTTTAATGTTTGGATTATTAGGGACTTTTTAGTCTCCAGTTAGCACCCTATTGTGACTGTTTCTGCTGAGTGTGAAAACTTGCATGGGTTCATTCTAATATGGGAAAAAGGTTACTGAAAAAGGCAATGATTGCAATTGGACAACTCTTTTCTTAATTAATGCATCAAGATTAAGAGAGTGCTAAAGGGCCTAAGGTAATACAAATTCCCTAAAGGACTTGAGCCTGGATCTATTTTTTGCCAAGTTTTGATAGACTTGTTTAATATACACTGTTCTGAACTTCTTGAATGTATTATTAAAAATAATGATGTTTTGACTGGCAAACTACATGGTAATTTTACATTTTGGAATGCGCAGATTAGAACTAATCTTTTATTTGAAATGCATAAGGATAAATATGACCAGATTATCTCAAGAGTTGATAAATAATGTGAGAAGATAAAAAGTCGAAAGAACTTTTGAGGAATAAAATACTTTATGAATCTGGTGTTTTATATTCATTAACCTTCAGATATAAGGACAACAAACATGTAGCAGATAAGAATACTTGTACACCTGATGGAGGGGTTTATAATATGGCTTCACATTGCGTTTTAATCAAAATTAATCCAGAAGAGGATAGGATTATGATTAGCAGAGACTATTTGATCAAAATCCCCTTTTAAAATGCCTTCCCTACTCATGTTTGTAAAGGACTGCCAGCTGATCATATCAATAGGAGGGATACAGCAGTGAGATAGAAATGCAATCCAAACCAGTCCATACTTTCCAAGGTAGGGGTTCCAACTAAAGAGGTTGAGGGAAGGGGATGTGAAAAGGCCAGAAACAGCCATGTAACCAACTGAATAAACCTATTTTGTTTGAAGAGAATGGTGTGGTCGTTGAACATAAAGCTTTTAAATTATTTAATTATAGTGGTTTAAATATCACAAATGATAATTTTCTGTCTTTGAAAAGGGGTTTACTTTTATCCCTACAGACAAATATAACTTCAGAGATTCCCACCCAGCAACAGCCCCTAAGGCAAGACAATGTACCTAACACTTTAGTCATAGGTGACTCTATAGTCCGGCACACTGATGTCCCTCTCACCAGGTTGAATAAGGAAAAAATTACAGTAAGCTGCCTGTCGGGTGCCAGGATCCACCACATAACGCATGCACTCAAGTCACTCCACAACAAGTACAAATATGACCCTGTCATTGTCCATGTTGGAGTGAATGACTTGAGACGTACCTCCCTGGACTACATGAAAAGAGACATGGAAGAGCTCTCGGATCATGTGGCCCAGGCAGGTATGACCCTATCCCTGAGTAGCATCCTGCCTTCGCCCAGAATGATACCACAATATAAGGATAAAATGATTGACTTCAACAATTGGCTAAGCTTATGGTGTCATTCAAAGGGGATCCAGTATCTGTCTGCCTGGGATGACATGATTGACAGACCACGATGCTTTGCCAGAGATGGTCTGCACCTGTCGCCCCTGGGATTCAGGTTACTGGCTGAGGCTCTTGCCACCCTATAGTGCCTTTTTTAGGCAAACTTCAAAGGACAAAACCACCACCATAACAGGTACAAGCATGCAAAATCTGAAGGTAATGCTACTCAATGCTAGAAGTCTAAACCTCAAAATACACTCTCTCGAGGCACTCCTAAAAATGGAAAACATCGATATCTGTGCAGTAACTGAGACCTGGTTTAAGGCTCCAGAGAGCACCCCTGCAATACCAGGCTATGACTCTTACCACACTTTTCGGCTACCAAACCAGGACCAAAACACTAAAGGTGGAGGAGTGTCAATATTCACCAAGGATATTCACACCACCAGGCTAGTTGGCCAACACAATGTGTCTGAAATTCTCCAAGTGCAACTAACACTAGGTAAGACTGCAATCCAAATTGTAGCTTGCTACAGATCCCCCACCATACCCCAAGATTCTCACTACACCTTTCTAAACATACTGGAAAATATTAAGATAGAACCAAACACCCTAATACTGGGTGATTTTAACTACCCTGCCATTAACTGGGAAAACTACTCATGTCCCAACACCTTTGCGCAACGGTTCTTGGAATTCATAGATTCCAACGCCCTGGATCAACTAATCCACATTCCCACCAGGGGCTCCAATATCCTAGACCTGGTCATTACCAACATGGGAAATCAATGCTCCATATCTATGGTCACCCCCTCGTTAGTCAGGTCTGACCATAAGCTAATCACCCTTAACATCCACATCCCACCCCCACCCCCCATTAAAGAAACCACCATAAAAAACTTCTCCAAAGCCAACTTCATGCTACTCAAGTCAGAAGTGACAAACTTCATGACACCCACGCAGATGGGAACTGAAAGTTCAACTGCTGAATCTTACACTAAGGCACTGTACGAGCACATCCACTCATGCATGAATCGTGCCATCCCAAATAGAACCAAAATGCTCTCATCCAAAAAAGGAAGCCAATCTGGTGGTCCCCTGCCATAAACAAACTTTACAACAAAAGGAAGAAACTTTTGCAGAAAAGAGGAAAATCCCAGGATGCAAAAAACTCCCTTACTAGCCTCAGTAAGAAACTGAGATGCCTCATAAAATCCTCCAAAGCTAGTTACGAAAATAAAATTGCCAAAGATTCCAAAGACAACCACAAAGCATTCTATAACTATGTCAAGAATCTAAATAGCAATGCTCAGATCTGCTCTGAGCTAAAACAGAATGGCATTAAATATACTGATCTGAAGGATATTGCCAATATCCTGGCAGATCGATTCAGTGCCAAATTCACCCCCTCTCACCCCCTAAATGGCCCATTTCAATACCGGAAGATTGCCAAATTCCAGTAATAACGACCACACAGGTACAAAATGCACTCTCTAAAGCCAAGAATACAGCATCCATGGGACCAGATGACATCCCAGGCTGTGTACTACATGAACTACAATATGAACTGGCACCTCACCTAAGTGTCATGTTTAATCATAGCCTCACCTCAGGTTTCGTGCCCACTGAGTGGCGCAGAGCTACAGTTATCCCAATCCACAAGGGGATCCACCTTGGATCCCGGAAACTACTGTCCCATCAGTCTGACAAGCCTTATCTGCAAGGCCATGGAGCGTATTATCATGGAACTTATAAACAAAGACATTGGCAACCTTCAAACACTGGACCCCACCCAGTTTGGGTTTGTGAAGGGCCGATCTTGTCTCCTGAACCTGATTGACTTCTTTGAATCAGTCTCCAGAGCCATGGACAAGGGTAAGGTGGTCCACACAGCCTATCTAGACCTTGCCAAGGCCTTTGACACCATCCCCCACTCTGGAATCATAGATAAACTTACTAAGTTGGGCATTAATCCCTATGTCACCCAATGGGTTGCTAAATGGCTTACTGATAGAACCCACACTGTAAAAGTAGCCGACTCCAAATCCAGCTCCAGACAAGTGACAAGTGGAGTACCTCAGGGTTCAGTCCTGGGGTCGCTCTTGTTTGGCATTTACTTCTCTGAAGTACAGGTCAACACTAAGGGACTCTGGCTAACAAAGTTTGCAGATGACTGCAAACTGGGAGCTATTATTGAATCCCGAAATGATGTGGAGACTCTGCAAAAGGGCCTTACAGAAACAGATGCTTGGTGCCAGAGCCATGGGCTCAAGCTCAATGCCAAGAAATGTATTGTTATCCCCTTTGGGAAAAATCATGTATCCATGAATTACCATATAGGTGGCAGTACACTAAACACAGAAAGTGTGATAAGAGACTTAGGGACACAGGTAGACAGTGGTCTCACCTTCGATAACCACATCGCCACAACAGTCAGGAAATCCTTCTATGTGGCACACCTCATCACAAAGGGCTTTTCATCCAGAAAAAAGGAGGTCATTGTCCCACTGTACTCATCCCTCATTAGACCCATTATAGAATACAACGCCCCATTTGGTATGTACCTCTCAAGACATCTGCAACAACTGGAAAGGCCTCAGAAATACCTCACTAAAAGAATCACAGGCCTAAAGCAGATGCCCTATGCTGACCGCCTTAAAAACTCCAGCTATACTCTGTTGCATATCGTCTACTCAGAGGCGATCTCTGCTTAACATACAAGGCCATGTCAAACCCAGAGCTGTTGGACATGCTACACTTAAAGAAATCCCAATCCCTCAGAGCTACACGCTCCAGGGATCTAAACCTTGTCATCACAATAAACAAAACATGCTGGAGGGATAGGTTCCTGACCCAGAGACTCCCCAGACTCTGGAATAGATTGCCCATACATGTCAAGCAGAGTGCCTCTTTGGACCTCTTCAAGAGGAACCTTGACGATTGGATGGGAGAAAGGAAATTCACCCCAGGGATCACGTCAGTCACCCTGCTAGACAGGGGTCCAGGAAAGTAAATAATGTGGGAAGAAATAGCCAGGGAATTATGGCTAGGCTTGTATAGGCCCTAGGGCTGATAGCCTAGTACCAACCTATGAACCTATGAACCTAAATTATACTCTAGGAAGTTGAATTTTGCTATCCAATTTCAAGATTGTAATGGTCATACAGTTAGGAAAAATTTATGTAAAAAAAGTTTTGTAATGTGAACTATGAACCCTACTCTGCAGGCTTTATTGAGTGCCTGTGAGAGTGACTTTTGCAAGTATTTTTCATCAAAAAGAATGGTCATAAGAACACATAACTTCCCCCTTAAAGAAAGAGTTGCTATCTAATTTTAGGAGGAAAATTTGATTAGAATTATAAAACCTGACAAGGGTGGTGTCATTGTGTTATATGATAATATTGACTAAATTAGTGACATGTTTAAAATCTTAAACAATATTAAAAATTATACAGTGGCTTCAAAAATGAAGTTTTTGTTGCATACAAAAAATTGATCAATTTGAAGATGAGCTAATGCAGGGTCAAATTACTTTTGACGCATACATTTTTTTGAAAAAGACTGTACCCACCATTCCAACCATTTTTAGCATCTCCAAAGTACACAAAAACATTTTAAAACCTCTCCTCAGGCCCAAAGTTGCAACACAAGGTACTAAGACCTATCCATTCACTGTCCTGGTTAATAGTTTATTAAAATAAGTCAGAATCCAGGCGTGCATATACTGAAAGATTCATGAAATGTGGGAGATTACAATTGAAACCTTGGGATGATAATGTTTGGTTTCTGACAGTAGTGTCATTGACCTTTTTCCGGTATACCCCAGTTGATGGGCCTGTAATTCTTCTATGAAGCCCTGCCTGCATTTGATTTTTATAACAACTGGAAATATTAGATACATCATGGATTGCATGGGTATTATTCTAGGAAATGGTTACATATAATTTGAAGGTGAGATTTTTAAATAAGTTAAGTGGCAATGGGTGCATCTTGTGCCCCAATATTTGCCAGCATACTGATGCTCACCTGGGGGAAGACATTCATATTTCAGTCTATTTCTTTTTGTCATATTAAGTTAAATGTATGTGTTCTTGATGGTATATTTATTTTATGAAATGACAGTCCTGATATAGTAGCCGAGTTTGTTGCATTCATTAACAATACAACTTCCTTTTTAAAATTGACACATCATTTGAATGACAACCATGCATTTTTTTTTGGATACTTACATTGCTAAACAGTTAAATAGTTTAGCTTCAAATATTTACAGAAGACAGACTTTCTCAAATGCATATTTGCACTTTGGTAGCCACCACCCATTTATAGAGAAGTAAAGCTTGGTAAACGGTCAGTTCATAAGCCTGTCCAGAATGATTTCTGACAAAGGGGTTTTGATATTGACAGGAAAAATAGAAAACAATGTTTCTTGATAGAGGATAGTCCTATGTAGTCATTAAGGTGATAAGTGATGAAATTATGGATGGATGGGGTGTGAAATGCATCCCTTTATTAGGCATTGGTTTACCAGGAAGTTTGAGTAAATTGATGCAAACTTATATAGAACGGTCTTTAATACACCAGGACAAAAGGGTTCCAGCTGATAGGGACAACTACCAACTACCATAGATGTTTTGTACTACAATACAATTCTGGTTCGGTGGTTATTAGAAACATAGTTAACAAAAACTGGAATATCCTTTGTGGTGACGAAATAATAAAATAGGTAGTTGGTGATGAACCCCTGTTTGTATACAAAAGGGCAAACAATATTAAGAATATGGTTGAAATACCAAGGCAGACTTACTGGTCTAATAGGAGAAACAAAGGTACCACAAAGTGTGGAGCATGCAACCAGTATAAAAATATCCGTGAAAATAACCTCTTTGTTTTAGAAAATTCTTTAATACATGATACACCCCCAAAAAGGTAACTGCAATGCTAAAGGCATTACTTATCTTGTGACATGCTTAGAATGTCCAGCTTTTTATGTTGGTAAAATGGGACATGCACTCAAAAAGCACATTTATGACTACTATTATGATATTTCAAAGGGTAAGGTCAACAATGTCTTATTTAGACATTCTTTGAATTGTGTTTCATTTAAACCGTTCCTGTTCACTATACTAGAAAAAGTTGTCCTTAAGCCTACAGGTGGAGCATGGAAAAAAATGAATATAGACAACTCATTTGGCAGCTAAAGTTGGATGCTACCTGTTTTTCTGGTATAAATGATAATGTTTCCCATATACCAGTTTTAAAGCAAAGGGCAGCTAAATTGTAAATAAACTATAGGTTTAATGATTTGTGTATGATGTTTATTCATCTGACTGCCTGAATAAGACAGGGGCTAGATGTATTTTATGGGAATAGATTTAGTTTTAGGTGCATTTTAAAATATATTTTTTTAAATAACCTTTTGATAGATTGTGGTTTTATACAGAACAATGTTGTTTTATACAGAATGCCATCTTATACTTAATGGTGTGCACTATAATGTAATTTAATTTTCATTTTTCTTAAAAAGTGGTAATTTCTATTGTAAATTGTTTTTAATTGTTTGTTAACTGTTCAATTACTGGTCATATGACATGAAATGGTTTACATTTATTGGCAATATTTTTTGAGTTTATAGATGTTCGAAAGAAATCCCATTGGTAGTGCCTTTTGGGATGTAAAGCACATTAGCTTAAACAAGAAGAACCTTTTGGTTTTATTATTAATAAACATGTTCTTTTTACACATCTGGCTGTTGTGGTTCATGGTGCTGTTCATTTTAAGCTGCCCTTATTTTGTCTTGTTTTTGCCTTGTTATTAGCACCACTACATGAGCCTTATTTATGTTCCAAGTTTTCTTTGTGGCTGCATGGATATATATCGGTGTAACTTTACTAGTACAATTGTCTAGTGTGGCAATGATTGCTATTGCATTTTGGCAGAGTAAGCGTTCATTAACCTGAGTACTCATTTTGGACCAACATTGCAGCTACTTACTTGGTGTGGATGAAGGCATGTTCTGGTGTGTCTTCTTTGCCTGTCAGGGGCAATGCTGCTCTGGTTTTCAGACATATAGAGGATTGTTTGCACACTTTGGAAGAAGGAGGTTTGACACAGCTCATAACACCTTTTATTTTCCAGTTTAGTTAGCTACAGTGTTCGCTAGATAGACTACATTTCCCATCAGTCTTTGCAAAACCGATTACTGTGACTCAAGCGGAAGCTCCTAGCAGCAACAAAAGTCAGTGTATGCCTTCTGATAATGTAGGCAGACCTATTTCGGATTCTACACTATGAAGGTAGAGGGTTTATAATGTGGACAACAACAGTGATCATGTTTTCCATTTTCAAAATTGGCTCAATAGGGACTTTTCTTTTTCTTTTGGTGGAAATGAATGACAGCATGCTACCAAAAGTATACAGGCCAAAGTAAATGACTTTGAGGGGAAATTAAGTAAGGTACGCAATTTACACTGTGACAATGCTTACCTTATGGAATGTATGAGAGTAAAGAGGGTCCCTAAGGTACTTAGAATGTTTAAATTCCCCAATGGACTTATTTATGGACAGAGTGAACTTGAAGAACTGTTAAATATATTTGACAGACATGGTCTAGAGTTGATGCATTTATTGTTAATTAAGAACATATGGATGATATTGACAATTTGAATATAGAAATTAATAATGATGTATTATTTGAGAATTATATGACAAGATGTGATGGTATATTTGATAGAACTGAACAACAAAGTTAAATCTAACATGACACGAATGCAAAAAAAAAAAAATTAATTAGGGACGAAACAGAGTATTTACAAAAAAGTGCTTACCCTCTTTCTAAGACCTACCGTATTGCATATAATAACAATGATACATTATATGGTCCAGGATTTAATAACATGGCAACTGGAGGTGAAAATGTGGGGAATAGGGATTAGAGAGACAATTTTCAGTATAATAAAGGTTATACCATAAACACAGCTTAACACAATAGGGATGGCAATGGAGTCTTTGATCAATGGAAACACAATGCCACACAGACTAATATTCTAGAAAATCAGGAAACCAAGGTCAAAATCAACACAGAAAAGTTTATTTTGAGTGCTTTCGTCTCTACAATAGAAACTTCATCAGAATGAAACAACCCTTTACCCAACATCCCTTATATACATGACAAAGAAGTTTCAGTTGAAACAATTCATAAAATGAGGTTCTTAATGCAACAATGCCCAAACCAACATGAAATAAAAACATAGCAAAATCGAAATGCATAAAAACATTTTTTAGAATGCATAAGAAATTATAGTACAGACCCTAAAATGCATGCATGCATGACCTTTATGCACAATATTTGCAACAGCTACCTAAAAATTGCAACCATACTGAATTTTTAAAACTTTCTTATAAAAAGAATTGTATGTTCAGTCTTAAGACAAAACTAATTGACACATAACTGTTAAGTTCTGGAGCCTCTGATGCATTTGCTGTTATTTGCCATTTAAGTTCTGACAATTCTAAAAAATCATTGAGGGGTCCCCCTCTTTCTCCCATATTTACCTGCTCTGTAATGATAATATTGATAATGATTTTTTAATCCCTCCTTTTGATTGATAGTGGCTGCCCACTATAGTTCCACTTACTCATTAAGGTTATTTGTGGATAGATTATTAAAGGACATGTTATGTCCCATTGAACATCTTTTAATTGATTCTTGGGACTTTTTGTAAAAAATGAAACAAGAATATTGGCGCTGTTTTATATTTTATTAGTTCTTTATAAAAATGTGAAATGCTATTTTTTATGTTAGTATCACTGTATATGATTTCACATAAATAATTAATGAGCTTTGGTGTATCTTTAAAAGAGGAGTTATTAATTATTCTGCATAAATCTTGTGAGTACATCAGTATACTTTGTAAAGTTAACCAATCCTGTTGTGGAATTTTATATGTTGTTTTTATTATTTGTATATCCAATACTTTTAGTACCTTGATGCATTGTGACCAACAGATAAACCCTCTTTGTTCCCAAAAATTAATTATTTCACTATATATTTTATGTGGATAATTCTTTGTTATGATGAATGGTGTTAGAAGGTCAACCCATAGCTTTAAATCTATATTTGTATTAATATGTTTTCTGGATGAATTTGTATAATAATTGATCAAATGTGTTTTAAGAGATTTTGTTATGTTGTATTGCATACTAGTACTTAGTATGCACCATGGTTTATTAGTTTTATTTGATATTTGAAATTTATTTAGTAAATTAAACTCATTTGTTAAAACACAGTTAGTAATTCTTTCCAGTTAGTGGAATAATTAGGATTTATCCAATCTGTAATATTTTTAAATATGGATGCCTTTATATATGTCTCAATATCTGGAAAGTTTAGTTCTCCCTGTTTCCATGGTCTAATGTGATGTGTTAGGGCAATTCTATTTCTCTTGGCAAACCATAACAATTTTATTAAACGTGCATTTATTTCTTTAAGGACTTTGCTATCACGAAGTAACTGTATTGCTAATGCTACGTAAAGAACCTTAGGTAGTAAAACCATTGTTATTAATTGTAAACTATCTTCAAATGTTAATATTCCCCGGGATTCATGAAGCTTGTGCCAGGCGTAGCGTAGGTGGAATAATGCCAAATATGGCCGTCGAGCGATTCAGGTACGATCCAATACCACATGCACTACCGGCGTACACCAGAACTGCGCAGCCCTCAGCATAGGTATGCTAATCACCCCATGCACAGTGTCACACCATGCAAATGAAGGCAGATAGTGATTCATGAAGTGGTGCAGGTGTAGCGTAAGCCCATGGAAATGTAAACCAAAAAACACGGTTTACATTTTCCCAAACAGAACATCGGAGCTATGGAAGCGGACCAAACTCATGTATTACAAAGTTAACATATGCCAATGGCTAAATACACAGCCAATGGCATAAGAAAAGATGCACAACACCTAAAAAACAACATTTAATGTCATGTCCACAGTAATGCACAGTACAACCGCAGGGCATGTGTGCGCAAATTGGAACATAAAGAAATTATATAAAAATGTCATAAAATCGCAATGTAATACAAATCAGGTGTACACCATAATACACAATGGCAGGCATGGAACACCACAACCAAGGTGCAAGGGTTGCTAAGGGCCTGCGACAGTGTTCGGCGTGGTGACTATGAATTAGTAGTCAATGCCATGCAAATGAGGCAGATAATACTGAATCGCAAATGTCCCGCCAGATGAAGGTTGTACCATACGGCGCAGCACTATAACACCGAGGAGTGGCTCAGAGGAGATACATGACATCAGCAGAGGGGTGTGACACCGTAGCAGTAATCACATTGGAGCAATGCAAATCTGGCCTGGCCATTGCTAAGCAAAGCTGCAGGACAGGGGTGGGGAGGAAGGTATAGAATTGTTTAGCTGAGAGCACACATGGTGCCCAAAAGCCCATGTGTACGGGGATGAAAACGTGCCCGAAACCCAGTAAGCAGATGCACGCGGCGTGAACAATAGCACAAACAGGAAGGTCAGGGGAAGAAAAGAAGGAAATGCCGAAGTAGGGTAATTGGAGTACTAATGAGCAATCAACACTAATCAACTCACGGCGGCCAATCGACGGCAGCTGACAAGTCTGCTTGCAGAAACCTGCAAAACAGGATAGGGGAGGCATTGGAATGCAAAGAAAGGAGGGGAGGCATTGGATTGCAAAGATAGGAGATCTGTCATAGCAGAGCAAAGCAAACCGATAGTAGACCGGCAATAGCACACATTACGCAAGATACGCCAGGTCTAGGAAAGTACAAATGAAAGCAGGCTGCTGGATGCATGCCAGAAAATGGTAGGTGGAACGTGCAGAAATGTAAAGGGAAGGTTAAGAGGTAATCCACGGCAGCCAAATGTAATTCAACACCAAAGGCACCACAATAGTAGTTCCGGTAGTAAAACACATAAGATACCCTGTAGCTACGAACATACATACACACCCTATGACATCATCAGTGTTCACAGCACAATAGTATAAAGTGTGAAAGCACCTTACACACACCTGTGTATTCCCAAACACTGCACCATAGGTGTAAACACACGGGGAACTTTTAAAATGTACATGTTGGGAGCTGCCATAGCTGTGATTCATCACCATGTGTTAGAGACTGACGGTGTTGTGGAGGATGATGCCGACAACCACCGCAGGCCCCGGAGGAGGAGAAGAGTGTTCAGACCAAGGGTAACCTACCAGGGGTTACATGATCTGGAGATAGTAGAGCGTTACAGGGTGGACAGGGACATCTTACAGCAAATAGTGGAGCTGTGCCGGCCACGCCTGAGAACCTGAAACAACAGAGAGGAACCCATCCCAGTGGACATGAAGGTATGTGTAAGCATGTGAATACTAGCCACAGGTACCTTTCAAAGGCCAATTGGAGATATAATGGGGATCTCACAGGCATCAGCATCCAGGGTACTACACCAGTTCCTGGATGCCATGTTACCACATGCCAATGAGCATATATACTTCCCCCGAACTCAGGAGGAGTTGGCCAGCAATATGCGTCACTTCCACCATGTGGCACACTACCTGGAGGTACTGGGTGTGATAGACTGCACGTACATACAAATCAAATCACCACCCAGTGAGCATGGTAGGCGCTACATAAACCGCAAGGGATTCCACTCCATCAACTTCCAGGTCGTGTGCAATGCCCAGGGCATTATCATGGATGTGTGTGCTGGCAGCCCTGGAAGCTACCATGACTCCCATATCTGGCATGCCTCATAGCTGTATCAGGTATTTGTCAGGGGGGATATCCCACATGGTCACCTTGTGGGGGATGCTGGCTATGCACTGGAGCAGTGGATGATGATTCCCATCAGTAATGCACACACACCCATGCAAGAACGCCATAATGAGGTACACGCACAAACCAGAATCATCATAGAGCGTGTGTTCAGGATGCAGAAATCACAGTTCCGGTGCTTGGACACATCTGGTGGAGCCTTGCAGTACTCTCCAGGCACATGTGCCCACATCATCATAGTATGTGCCATGCTACATAATATGATCCTGCGGAAACAGCTGCAGCAGGGACAAAATGGTGAAGGCCCTCATAGACCACTGCAATTGCCAAGGCCATCACAGGCACAGAGGGATACAGACCATGAACACACTGTGCCAGCCCCAGTAGGCAGATGGAGGCATGCCCAATATGCCTACGCCTTGGCAAAGAGGGAACGTATAGCACATACTCTGACAGTGTAGGCCCCTACGGACTGACACACCTCTCCACTTGCACACACAGTAAAATGGATGGCACAAAAACACGACCACCTGTAAATTGTAATGTATAGGTTGCCCACTGTGTGAATCCTACATAGGCAGCCCTCAAACATTGTACACACAACAGCTACTGGAACACGGGATGTCAACACCTGAACAGTACATGCGCCTATCAGCATATGGTGGTGCTGTGTGTATAGGTTCCCAGGTACATCGGTAGGTACACGGCCGATTGTCAGAGGCCATACACCAAACGGGGCAAACAGTGTCCACTGTCACCACAACATCGAGTAACCAACTGTCGCTTAGAGCAGCAGAGGCAATCGTGGGAGCACATATGTGTAAGCACTGTTCTGCACACAATCAGCACGGAGTCCCTGCTGCATTAATGAGGGGCTCCACATAATATAATCATGGATGTTGTGTCAAGGCATGGGGTGTACCCATGACAGGTATTCGTCACCCCAGCATGCTCCACCTACGGTCGTTTGAAGGTGTAGCACAGTATCGTGTGCGGCTCACTGTGATATACATACCCAATGCCGGAGCACATCCAGTAAACATCACATGGACATACCATTAACTGGACTCATCAATATGTAAACTAACTGAGTTACCCATATGAGTGCAGTATGGAGTAACAGCCGTAGTATACTCCATGTACAAAATGACATAACACGTGTACAAATCCCAGATGGCCATGTGTTAAATGCAGTGACCGTCATGCATGTTCCCGGTCCCATGTCCTGCAAGGGATGTAACGTAATCCCGAAGGCACGAGTAATGCATGTTGGATGCAGGTCATCAGATCATGTTTTGCACACGGTAGTGGGAGTATGCTTTGCCCACTGCTGGTAAGCGACATTTAAATATGACTATATGGATATGCGCGAAACAGGGATAAGCTTCTCCGAATATCGTGCAGATCACGGTCAATGATGTCCAGAACAGGTGAAACCAGCATTATTTACTGCTGTACTAATAGCGCCTGCTCTGAAGGGTAAAATGACCACTGCCAGGTGTAGAACACGCAATCATTTATAGAATCACCTAACACTATTGCTAGCCAAGATGCACTGTGGTAGGGTTGCCACCTCATCAAATGACCAATGTGGGACATACGTCAGATGTCTGCAGGCCGACACATACACCCGGCCAGTACGAAAATCAGAACTACACTGTTTTGCCTAGATAAAAGCTCATTCTTGTAATGTTTACTTACTTATTCTGTTTCCATAACATATAGGTGGTTCAGATACAGAATAACTGTTTTATGCAACTATTACATAAACTATAGGAAATAAGTATGTTCTAAAATCTCAGGACATTTGCCATGTTTACAAATATTTTGCAGGACACAACTGTCCAAAGAGGGACTGTCCCTCGCAGAGTGGGACAGCTGGTAACCCTAACCTATGGCAGGTGTGTAATGTGACAGGTACAGACACAAATGTGCGGCGTCCAGGAAACAGTATACACCAACAAGTACACAATGAAAGGTGTAGCTTGCCTGTCACTTTCCCCGTCAGATATATATATATATATATATATATATATATATATATATATATATATATATATATATATATATATGTACACATATATACATATATATAATACAGATAGAAAGGGTGATAGAGTGATATATGTTGATATATATGGATTCAGCGATATCTGCAAATATATATAGATAGGTCAACAACATTCATAACACCTTGGAGGTACAAATAAATAGGATACCGCCAACTATGGAATGTGTAACATACCGACATGCATAACCACGAGGCTGAAAGACTGAAAGAACACAGTACCGGAACAGTACAACCGCGAGTAATAGTATGATGATATGAATGGACATTTAGTTACCGCTGCCGGTGTTGCGGTCCACGTAGGTACTGTGTTCAACTGTGTTTGTGAGTGCCATAGTCTGTGTATGTGTGTGTTGAGGGTGTTGTGTGCATCTCCGTTTGACTGTAATGTGTGTGTGTGTGTGTCCGCATCAAGTGTCTGTTAGTGCCAACTCGGAGGTAGATCATTACGGTAGGTGTGGGTATAGCCAGCTGTAGGCATACGGTTACCACCTGTCCCACATTAGGAGGGACAGCCCCTCCCTGGGCAGGTGTGTCCTGACATAAAACATTACAAAGGGCAAATGTCTGAGATCGTAGGACATTAATATGTCCCATATATAATGTAATAGTTGCATTAAATAGTTATGCCTGTATGTAAGAAACGGAAATGTTACATGCAATATGATAAGTAGCCAAAGTCCCACAACAATAGGTATGTATTGAGGATAAAAGTATGTGCTATCCTGTGTACTGACCATGGCTATGTGTTGGCCTGTAAACACCGCTGTGTGTCCTGCAAGTGTCCAACAATGGCCGTATGAAAAGGTGGCAACCCATGGCAAAGAGGTTCTGTTACCAACACAACCGCAATGACTGCAAATATCTGGGACAGAAATACATGGAATAGCTGTCATTTAGACATATCCCTTTACATATCGCTGCAATTCCAGAGGTATGGAAGTATCAACCTCACCTGCATACTATATAGAAACCAATTAACAATGGCCCAATGTACAATCCCGTAACATAAGTCTACTAACTGATAGCTCTTTAATTAGGGACGGAGCCCACACACATATATATGGAATATGTAGAAATACAAGCCCCACAAACCTGTATATGCTACATACACCCACCGACATCCCCCACACTAGAAACTATAGCAATACAGACTGTAATAACAGCACAAACATCCAGTCAGTCAATTACATCTGCAGAACCGTCAACATACCTTGTGAGAGACACAATTAAAGGAGTCATGCAAAATTGCAGCCGTTGTATAATGGAACAAACGGCGATGTTACAGGTTTTGTTTGCAATAGTCCGTTATCAGAAGTTGGGATGACAGGTACATCCACATGTTGAACCACATATTCTAGCTGTCACACACAATCCATGGGGGACATGAATCCAAAGTATACTTGTCTCTATGCATAGCAGTTGCAATTACACATAACAAAACACAATACAGGCCGTCTCCCCAAAGGTAGGGCAAATGGGCAATGCCCAAGTGGAGAATTCAATTATACCCCACTGTTGCCGCGTAATTGGCGAATGGAGTAGCTGCACAGCTGATATGCAAGTAATTAGTCACTCAGGAACACCAATTGGTGGCAGGAAACCACATGTTACAGGTATCGACGTATATAAGGATGACTTGCCAGACATTCAAACCGTATGCTCATACAAAATATCTGTGTAAGCAGTGTGAGAGAGATAGAGACGAAAATCCATAACGATAACAAGGTATGTAGAACACTCTGTATGTAAGTTTATGTATAGCATGTTTTGTATTAATTATTTACTGTATGTATAGCCTGGTTTGCATTAATTAAAAGTGTCCGCAATGCATAAAGTGGGAAAAGGTATTTATGTACTGATGTCTTGCTGAGCATACGTAAGCTTGTAGAAACTGTGCGTCCAGCAGTGGGCCACACGGTAAACATCACAGACACCTCAAGGGATGCTACATGAGGGCTTTAAACAGAACAATTCCATACAACCCGCCGTCAGTGGTAGGGTATGTCCAACAAGTACGTGCCATAGCAGGGGTTAGTATATGCTGATATACTGTCACAGTAGGCATGTGTACGGGCATATAACGACAATGACATGTCTAAGGTGGTCCCGCTGTGCAAGTATGCTTTGCATTATGGGATACTATGTAAAATATGTGTAATGTAATAGTATTGTAGGTAGATATAAAAAAAAAAAGTGCCAGGAAGGCGATGATGCTCCAGTCCATTCAGTCGAGTTAAAAAGTTAAACAAAGTTTAAAGCAAAAGCAAAGCCAAACTAAATATAAATATTATTAACGCTCTTCAGTAACTTCAGTCAGTCGTTTTAGGTTCCTTCACAATAGGACTTCATCAGACAAAGCTCCATAATTAATTCCTTTCATTATATAGTAAATCAACTTTATTTAATTAAGACAATTGTCCATAGAAGAGCGTTAATACAAGTTATATAAGTATTTTAGTTGGCGTTTGCTTTTGGTTTCACTCGTTTTAACTTTTTGTGGAATAAACTGCATGGACTGAGCATCAACGTCCCGCACACTTTTTTATTAGTTTTTATTGGTTCAAGTGCTAGTGCCTTTTTTCTGTTATTGTAGGTAGATATGTCAGATATTCTACACAGCATAACAGGCATAACATGCATACCAAAGGTATCGTCTATTGGCATGTACAATAACAGGATACATATGGCTTGTAGGCACGGGACATTGTAATAGCATGATAGCCAATCTAAATGGAAGGGCTACCAAGTAACCATGCACAAAGGACATGTAATACCTTTACAGGTTCATAGTGGGGTACTATGCAGTCTGGCAAGTCTATGTGTAAGCACAACTACAGTGTTCACACCAGTGGCACCTCTCTTGGGTAGTGTCCTGTGAACAGCAGGGCCATGTGTTACCTGCACCTCTGCACAGTACAGCCACTGCAGTGATCCCTGTCATACATGTGTCTCCCAGCCACCAAGGGAGGTATCACATGAACAGTGCTACTGAGTGCCCCTGCGTGATGTACATAGGGCTCATGTTCCAAAGCATGGTGAGTGTCCACTTTGGGAATGTAACCCTCTGGCACATCCCACTCATTGTTGCATGTGTGCACATATCCATGAGCATGTTGCTCACAGTGGCTTTTGCTTATGTCGCGTATGTGGAGTATATCCATTAATATTGTTGTGGACATGGACCCTGTCTGTTCAGCAGAGGTCACCCCTGAGTATGTAGTATGAAAATGTGTACAGACGTGGTGTCCATAGTTCAGCCGCATACTTTAACAGTCGGAGCTCAATAAACATCATGGCGTGTTAATGTTGTGGTATGTAAAGCTGTAGCTGTTGTGTAAGGTACACCCTAAATGGGGTGGTGTACCCTTGAATGTGTGTAGAAGTCTTGAGTTCAGAGGTACAATGGGTGCCTATGTACCAGCTACACACCCAGTACAGATAAGTGCGGCCACGTAGAAGGGTATCCATGCCACAGTGGCAATACGGTAACCACAGGAGTGGGTGCGACATACGTGTGTACTACAAACATGTACAATATGGCATGTATGTAGGGGACTACCACCTATGTGATAGTCAGTGGGTGAATGGTGTAATGCAAAGGTGATGTTCATGCAGCTTGTGTCATGCAGCTTGCGGCCATGATATTCATATCAGGTATCTGTCACAGTGACACCCATATGGATGGAGTCAGTATTAGCTGGTGGATCAATCATGGTGCTTTGTATAACATCCTGGGACATAGGGTACGATGTGCAGGTGGATGTGTATGTTGTCAATACCAGAATGGAGAACGGTGCTGAAAGGCAATGAGAGGACAATGTAGGATGTGTGGACTCCCGTACTATCATCAACTACCCTGGTAACTGTATGAAAGGAGTCCACCAGGTGTAGGAGCCATGCTCTATCCCTAACAAGTCTAACCCGGGTGGCATCAAAGGATCGGAGCCCAACAATGTCTCTGTGAATGACATCCTTGATGATGTGCCCCATAGCCGTGCAGAACAGTCCAGTCAGGTGTGTAGGACTATAGTCCCACTCGTGCATTGTGGTGCCACCTGTGTGGAGTGTGATAAATGTTGCTGTGTGCCATTCAGGGGCCACAATGTCTGATAAAAGGCTATTACTGAATACGGTGGCCTAGTGGGGAGACATGTCGTTCAGAGGTTTGTGGACATCACAGCCTGGACCTTGGAAGGTGACATGGGGCCAGTGTCCCAGGACATATAGAGTGCAGGTTAGTACTGTGTAGGTGTGACTGTAGGGACACCGCAATATTCCTGCATGGATTGTGGCCCTGTAGTGAGTGAGAGGGTTTAATATTAGCATTGAATCCATCCGCCAGCATGTTACCAACATCACCTGGGTCTGTAATGTTCCTTAGTGACTGTTGTATGTGAGAGCAGATGTGGGTATCGCCATTGACTACTGACATACCACCATAATGCCTTGTGGTACACCCCGGAATAGGTTCATAGGTTATAGGTTCATACTAGGCTATCTGCCCTAGGGCATTTATAAGCCTAGCCAGAGTGTGTTTGGCTTTCGCCACCCATTTTAAATTAATTTTGCTATGCCTTTTTTTGAGGTTAGTATACTGTGCCTCTGTCTAACAGTGACACAGAAGTGATAGCCGGGGTAAACCTATGATCTCCCATCCACTCATCAAGATTCCTCTTGAAGAGAGTCAATGTGGGACTCTGCCTAACCTGGACTGGGATTTTATTCCAGAGTGAAGGGAGCCTCTGGGTTATGAATCTGTCCCTCCAGCATGTCTTATTTATTTCAGTGCTGAGGTTCAAATCTCTTGAGTGCGTAGCTCGATGGGATTTGGATTTTCTGAGGTGCAGCATGTCCATTAATTCTGGGTTGGACATGGCTTTATAAGTCAGGCACAGATCGCCTCTGAGCAGGCGGTATGCCACTGAGTAGAGCTGGAGTTTCTTTAACCGGGCAGCATATGGCATCTGTTTGAGCCCTTTGATCCTCTTGGTGAGGTACTTTTGGGGTCTTTCCAGTTGCTGCAGGTGTCTGGTAAGGTACATCCCAAAAGGGACATTGTACTCAATTATGGGCCTGATGAGGGATGAGTAAAGAGATACAATGACCCCCCCCTGATCTAGATGTGAATCCCTTCATGATTAGGTGGGCTATATAAAATGTTTTTCTAACCACTTTGGCCACGTGGTTGTCAAATGAGAGATTGCTATCAACTTGGGTCCCCAGGTCCCTAATGACTTCTTCTGTACTTAATGGATTACCACCTATGTGGTAATTTGTGGGCACTTTGTTTTTGCCAAAGGGGATGACTATACATTTTTTGGCGTTTAGCTTGAGGCCATGGCTCTGGCACCAGTTGTCTGTTTCTATGAGGCCCTTTTGGAGGATGCTTGTGTCGGCTGGAGAGTTGATTATGGCGCCCAGTTTGCAGTTATCTGCGAACTTGGTCAGCCACAGTCCTTCCGTGTTGGCCGAGAAATATATACCGAACAAGAGAGGTCCCAGGACTGAGCCTTGTGGGACGCCACTTGTAACTGGTTTGGAGTCTGACATGGCTCCAGCAATTCTAACCATGTGGGTTCTGTCCTTGAGCCAGTTTGCAACCCATCTAGTGACATAGGGGTTTATATTTAAGCTGGTGAGCTTGTCTATAATGCCCGAGAGGGGTATTGTATCGAAGGCATTTGCGAGGTCCAGGTAGGCTGTGTGGACCACCTTCCCCTCGTCAATGGCCTTGGTGACTGTTTCAAAGAAATTGACCAGGTTTAAGAGGAAGGATCTGTCCTTAACAAAGCCAAACTGGGTAGGATCCAGTGTCTGTAGGTCCCCAATATCTTTATTTATGAGGTCCATGATGATCCTTTCCATAGCTTTGCAGACCAAGCTAGTCAGGCTTATGGGGCGATAGTTTGCAGGATCTGTTGAGGCACCACCTTTGTGGAGAGGGACCACTGTTGCTGTACGCCACTCTTTGGGTACATATCCTGTAGTAAGGCTAAGATTGAACAGTAGTTTTATGTTTGGGTTTAGCTCTTCTTGGAGTTCATGTAGGACGCAGCCCGGGACACCATCTGGTTCCATTAATGCTGTGTTTTTTGCTTTGGAGAGGGCGGCTCTTACCTGAGCATCTGAGATGTCAGGGGGGCAGCACTCTGTTGGGATAGATATTTGCCCTTTTGGTGGGGAGGGGGGAGAAGTTTGCACTGAACCTGTCAGCTAGGATGTTGGCAATGTCTGTGGGCTCGGTGTATTTTTTGTCATTTTGGACTAATTCTGAGCATATCTGGGAATTCCCACCCAGGTTGCTAACATAACTAAAGAAAGCCTTGTGATTATCCTTAGTGTCCTGTGCAATTTTTCTCTCGAAGCTGGCCTTAGACGATTTCATGAGTGCCCGTAGTTTTTTGCTAATACTGATCAGAGATGCCTTCCCTTTTAGTAGCTTCCTCCTTCTATTGTATAGTTTGTTTATGGCTGGGGTCCACCAGACAGGACGTCTGCCTTTGGAGGATTGGGTCTTGGTTTTATTTGGGATTGCATGATCCATGCATTCCTGAAGGTGTTCATAGAATGTGTTTATAAAGGATTCTGGTCTGGGCCATATTTTCCACAGGCCGGGGCTTTGAAGGATTTCTCGGTTTTGAGGCGTGTGAAATTTGCTTTAGAGAAGTTTTTCACTGTGGTTTTCTGGGCAGGGGTGGGGTCGGATGTGAATATCCAGTGAGATTAGTTTATGGTCTGATCTTACCAGTGAGGGATACACTTCTGGTCTGGAGCATAGTGTCCCCATGTTGGTGATGATCAGGTCCAGTATGTTTTCCCTCTTGTGGGAGTGGTAACAAGTTGTTCCATAGCATTTGAGTTTATAAATTCTAGGAACCTTTGGGCTAGGGTGTTGGAGCTAGAGTAATGCTCCCAGTCTATGTTTGGGTAGTTGAAGTCGCCCAATATAATGGTGTTTGGAGAGACCTTCATATTTTCCAGTATTCTCAGGAAGGCCAAGTGGGGTTCCTGTGTTTGGGAGGGTGGCCTGTAGCAGGCTATAAACTGGAAGGCAGTTTTACCCACAGTTAGTTGCACATGGATAGTCTCTGATGCTTCGTGCTGTGCCAGCAACCTGGAGGTGTGGGTATCTTTGACGAATATTGATACTCCCCCTCCTTTTGTGGTCCGGTCCAAGTTTTGGGGCCGAAAAGCATGGTATGAGGTATAACCTGGTAGTGCTGGGGTGCTCTCGGGAGCCTTGATCCAGGTTTCTGTTACTGCACAGATATCGATGTTCTCCATGCTAAGGAGAGTTTTGAGTGCGTGCATCTTGAGGTTTAGACTTCTGGCATTGAGTAGCATTACTCTTAGTTTCTTATCCCTTGTGACACCTATGGAGGTGGGTTTGTCTTTTGAGCCTTGCCTAAAAAAGGCACTATGGGGGTAACAAGAGCCATTGCCAATATCCGAAAGCCCAGGAGTGACAGGTGCAAGCCGTCCCTAGCAAAGCATCGTGGCTTGTCGAGCATGTCATCCAAGGCTGACAGGCATTGGATCCCCTTTGAATGACACCAACACTTAAGCCAATTGTTGAAATTGATCATCTTGTCTTCATATTGTGGCATCATTCTTGGTGAGGGTAAGATGCTACTCAAGGTCAGGGTCATACCGGCCTGGGCTACATGCTCAGAGAGCTCCTCTATGTCTCTTTTCATGTAGTCCAGGGAGGTACGTCTCAGGTCATTCACACCAGCATGGACAATGACTGAGTCATATTTGTACTTGCCTTGGAGTGACCTGAGTGCTTGTGTTATGTGGAGGATCCTAGCGCCTGACAGGCAGCTCACCGTGACCTTCTCCTTGTTCAGCCTGGTGAGCGGGACATCAGTGTGCCTGACGATAGAGTCACCTATTGCAAGTGTATCAGGTGTGTTGTTTAGCCTTAAGGGCTGTGACTGTTTGGCACACTGGCTTTGTGAGTTATGTGTTGCACGTGTTTTGTTTTGGGGTAGCGGTTGCTTGGGTGTCTGCTTTGGAGGTCTCTGCTGCTTAGGCAGATTTTTATTTAGAGCCTCCAAGTATGTTTTTGTGTGTTTATGTGTTTGGTTTGTTGTCGTGGTAGGTCTATGTGAGACTGGAATTGTAGTGAGTGTGGTTTCCTTCTCCTCCTGACTGGTTACGCCAGTACTGAGTTGAGAGAGCTTAGCCTCCAGTTTAGCTATATGGTTGCATCTCTCACATGTGTTGGAATTTGTTGGGAGGAGGAGGGTTGTCTGTGTACATGAGGCAGTTGTAACATTGCCTCAAGATTCCCAGATTCACCTGCTGGACCGGAGAGGAGATTGACAACTGACCTTTGGACATGCTAGAATAGTATTGGGAATTCCTTTATAATTGAAAAAAGGGCCAATGGAGAACAAGGTACTCAAGGGGAGTTTGTGAGGGTGTAGTGCTTTTAATTTTTAGAGCTGACTTATATAATTGCTTTAGTGAGCAAGTGCCAGGTAACTTAAATGCAATGTGTTACAGGTAACTTAAATGCAAAACGACAAACAGTAACTTTCCTTCAAGTGAAACAAGGAAATAAGTACAGTAAGCAATGCAGATATCACTAGTGATCCACAGAAGTGCTGAAAAGCCGCGTTTTAGGTGGAATTAGCATTTCAGGGAAATAAACAAACAACAAGCATACAAATAAAGCTAGATTCAGCAGGCCTGGATCTAGTCTATGCTACAGCAAACAAGGTGTACCAGTTTCAGTAAGAAACAGTTAGAATATGCAGGCACTATAAGCCTTTAACCAGAAATTCCCTGCTCAGAAGGGCAGAGTCCAGCCTCTCCTCCCACAAGAGTGCAGACCGCAATCCTTCTTAACGTAAAATAACTGGCCTGAAGCCCAAGTGCTTAAACCAGAACTAATACACTTTTAGAATAACAGACACTGAGCTCTCAATCAGCAGTTCCTAACTTAGAAGGATGTAAGCTACCTGTCCTGCCACCACAGTGCAGGCCACAAACCTTCCTAATGTAAAACAACTGGTCTGAAGCCCAAGTGCTTAATCCAAAAGACTTAGAAATTATAGCTACACTTTAATCAAGTTACTACCAGCAGTAATGTTTACGTAGCTAGTCTTGGAGTATGTGATGAGGGATCCCGTGGCCCTACCAAGGCTGACCAGTGAGTTACCCCACCCATGGGATTGTACACCACTGTGCAACAGCCTCCACCTGTTGTTGTACATTATGTCCATGAAACTTGATGACCAGAGTGGCGTCTGTTATCTGGTGTGCACCATCATGGCTCTGTGTGGAATAGCATGATCCATTCAGTCGTGTATGTGCTAATGAAGTGCACTGGGGTATGTTTCAGTATTTGTATGTGCATTGTCCATCTGCACGGGTGTCATAACATTAACAACCGCTGTCATAAGATGTCTGTAGTAGGTGTTGTAGTACTCATGTACTGTGTATGCCGTGAAGGGTGTGGTGCTGGGATGTGGCTAACAAGGTTGATTAGCATATGTTCAGAATACACCAATGAGGGGATAACCCCAAGTGTGGAACACCAGTCACATGCTGGTAGTGTTCATGTCAAGGTTAATGTTGGTCTTGGAGGTGGTTTGTATGGGTTGATCCAGCCGAGTGGAGGTTATAACTCATGGATGTGTCGGTACATGAGTGGCTATCCCAGTTAAGTGTGGGGTAGTGTCAGTCACACATCAGTAGTAGCTGTCTGAGCCCTACTTTCCAGTACACCAACAAATGAAGTCTGGTAACCGTGGGGTATGTTGTTGAATCTGTAGCCTGTTACAATGTGTATAGCGTTTCCAGACACAGTTAGTTGCATGTGGAGCACCTCTGATGCATTGTGCTAAGTAACTAGCCAGGATGTGTGTACAACATAGTGGCATATGCGAACACCTCAGCTGTGGTTGTGCCGGTCCAGGTATGTGCCTGATAGGTATGGTCTGTCTATAACCTGTCATTGCAGGTGTGCTCTGCAGAGCCTAGAGGCAGGTCTCAGTCACTGCAGAGATATTGGAGTGGTGCATTATAAGGTGTGCCTTGCCTGCGTGCGTCACAGAGGAAGATGCAAGCATTGTGTCACATGACCCCATGTCTTGCTTGCCAGTTCCTGTTCTGCCGGTGACTGTTATTGGAAACTGTGCAAGACAGGTAGTATAGAAGTAGCAAGAGCCTTACACGTGATCTGTACTCCCAGGGCTGACAGATGCAGGTCATCTGTGCCAAAGCATTGTGTTTGACCAGGTCAGTCAAAGCGGACAGATACCAGATGCCTGTGGCATGACAGCAGAAGCATAGGCAACTGTTGAAGTGACACAGTCAGTCATTGTACAGTGGTATCGGGTCCGGATGAATGCATAATGCTCCCCAGGGCTTGGCCCACACCTTCAGGGCTACAAGACTGGTGAGCTATTGCATGTCCCTGCACACATAGTCTGTGAAGTGGCATCTCAGGGCAGTCACACTAACATGGAGAATGACAGTCACATCGTACCTGGTGAGGTGTGGCATGGGTGCATAGGTTATGTTGCAGAACCAGTTACCCGACAGCAAGATGTAAGCGACTATCGCCTTGTGTAGCCTGCTGTGTGGAACTGCAGTTTGACCGCCTACAGAGTCACCTATGACTGGTGTGTTGTGTATGTTATAACACCCTATTTGCTGTATGTGATGGGCACACATGACTCTGTGGGCTATAAGTTGGTGATGTTGTGTTCCATGATGGGGGCTGCCTCTGGTGCCTACACAGAGTATGGAGAGGTACTGCACAAGTTGTCCTCGTATGTGTGGCCTGTAATGGAGATCATGTGAGACAATGTGATGAGTGGGGTGTGTTGCGAATGTTACACATCCCCACATGACTGTCAGGTGCAGTCAGGGTTGGTGACAACATTACCCCCAGCAGGGCTGCATAAGTGCATCCCCCACAGGCTGTAGTGTCGTATGTTGGGGGGTGAGCATTGAATGTGTACATGAGACAATTGCTCTATTGCCACATGTATGACATATCCATCATATAGACAGGCAATAGCACAGGTACGTGATGGTTGAACATGCCTATATATACAGCCATGTCTTATAGGATATGTGAGTTACGTGTGTACAACAGCTGTTGTACCATAAGCAAACTGAACATTTTAGGACAGCCAGTGTACCTGTGGGAAATGGTGTGGAATGGGTGCTATATTAATCAGTAGCTCATGACATGCTCACAAGTTCTGAACAAGTGCCTAGCATGACCATACAATAGTGTTGGATAATATCAACCCACAAGTGGTGATGACAGTCATAACAGGTGGCACAGAACTATAACCCTGCTGAGTATGGTGTGCATGTCCATGAACCATTATCACTGTAGATGTTAGCAGTACAGATGTACAAGACAGTATGGATGTTTGATTACAAATACCTTTGTATGTCACAGGAGTGTTCTACCAGTGGCCTGTTGACAGACTCACAACTACAAAAGGTGCCAGAGTGACATGTGCATATCACACCAGTGCCAGCTACAGTAGAACAGGGTTAATGTGTTGTACTCCACCCTCATTGTAGCCCATACCACACAGACAAATGTTAGGCATCTGTGTATGTAAGGATGTGAATGGCCAAGACATATGAGGAATAGCTGTGTCAGTGTTGTGAACAACATACAGAATGGGCTGTGTGGGTGAAGTGTGTGACATATTTGCACATTCTGATGGATGATATCAGCATTGTCACCGGTAGGTGAACATCCCTGTACCCATTAACTACCACCTAGGCTGTGGTCAACATTATGGACACTGTGTAAGGGATGGTGCTGTGCAGTACACCTCCCTGACTTGGTGACGTCTCCAGGCCCCTTAAGTAGTCATACGAGGTACCCATGTCATGACAGGGTGCCATCCATGAGCATGGAGATCATTGGACAGGCATATACAGCACTGGGGTGACCAATATTGGATCACATATCACCTTTAAGGGGTAATGGCCATGCGTGGATGGGCGATACCAGCCTTCACAATCCTCACCTCCACTATGCAGCATGCTGTCTACCTTGCATAAAGACATCTGCTACACCATGATGATGGACATGCTACATGTCCATATCCTGATCTGTAGGACATACGTCATGGACATCCACCATCCTAATACTAGGATCGCCACATGCTGGACAGATCCCTGTCCCATACATGTGACATACTCCCGCCAAACCATGCAACCCTGTCCATCAAAGCTGTACATGTCATCCCAGTCATACATGGTGTGATGACCGCATGGTAGATGTAGTATCAACTGTCTGGATCAGTAATGTGGCACTGATGCACCTCGCGGTGGCATAATGGCTGTCTGTTACAGCTAGGAATCCTTGCCCGTACATGCTATGGTTGATAATCATCCCTGCGAATGACATCCACCATTGTCCCATGTCTATCACATGTGCAACACAGGTGATCCGTGGCAGGATGTTGAACAGCTGTACAGTGCTGTGTAGATGTATATGGCAAAACACATGCATGTACAGGTTACCATGCACATGTGTGCATTGTCACTGCTCAAGTCCATTAAGGCTGTGTCTGTGTTGATATGTGACATATACACAGCATCAAGGTCAACAGCATGACCGTGGACACATCCAGGCATGTGCAGATAGGTAAGAACACCAGTGCAGGCAAATAGACATGCCCACATCAAGACAGCATTCACATGGAGTATGAACACTGTAATGAGGTGACACACATTTATGGTGATGATATCCAATGCATAACGGGTGTTACATGTGTTTGACACAAACACGTCAGTCATGTCAGTGTCATGATGATTTGCAAAGATAACTGTGCAGATGTACTAGATGTCATAGAAATGTATGTGCAGCAGTATCTCTGTACATCTCTGAAACTGTGACCTGTCACCATCATTATGTCTTACAGATAATGCCTTGTACACGCCTTCCAGCGTACAGCCGCCAGGAGGATGATGTCCTCATCCCGTACCTCCATGAGAACTACAAGGTGTTGTTCAGCCATGTGACACAGCATGCCCAGCAGCGGGATGACCTGTGGCAGGATCATCACAGGAGGGTGAACGATGTTGGTGGCCATAACCGCACCTACCAGCAAGTGCCCAGACACTGCACAGACTTGATACGACTTGCAAAACAGTGTGCCACTGCAATCGCCAGGGAACAAGGTGAAACAGGTGGTGGGCCACCAACCCAGCCCCCACTCACACACACCGAGGAGCTACTGGCCAGTCTGGGGACACCGTCAGAACAGCATCCACAAACACTAGCTGCCATCATGGAGGTGGGTGTCTCCCAACCAATGAGCCTGCAGTTGCCTGGTAAGTCAGTACTGCACATATGGCTATTATATCCCATTTAGTTGCATACTGTACATTATGTAAAGTAACAACATATGCAAGGTATGTGGACACACATGCTGCATAGTACAGTATGCTACCCTGTGTATGCACACATGTGCATACTATATGCTATTATACAGGCGAATGTGTTAACATGCACAGTGCACCCTGTGGCTGTCATACAGTCATGGATAATGTTCATACTGCTGTTTCACCCCTATACAGGTACCTCTGGCGTGCCGCACAGAGATTAGTCCGTTGCAGGTGAGACTGTCATCAGTATCAGGCATGTTAAAGCATAGCTCTATTTGCCATGTGGCCAGTTAACACTTGCACACTTGATGTTCGTACCAGTCACGATATACAGGTCGCATCACCCATCATTCACAAAGGCCACCCATGTGCAATATACACAAACGAAATGATACACCGACTTGAAACCACAGTATTTGTCATTGCTACATGTGTGGTCAGCTGTGTATACAATGGTGGAGGTGTTCTACAATGGAGGCATATGTAGTATGCATTGGAACAACATGTGTGGTACGCAAACAGTACCACACAGTGAGCTGTGATATTGGCAGCCCACAGGTGTCACCATTGTGTTATATGCCCCTGCATTGGGTGCACACATTGTGATGTGCCATCTGACATGTCCCAGACACGTAGTGTTCTGGCTGCAATATTGTCACACTATCCCATGACCCATACCCCACATACCAAACATACAACCCGTTGTCTGCATAGCCCTGTGGATGGTGACATATCTGACATCTATGGGTGTATGTCATATGGGACAACACAGACATGTGAGATAGATGGCCATCACACACATTTGGCCAACACATGTGCACACATGGCCATGGGGGATGGCCAGAGACACATAGTCACACAGTAGATGTGATGTGTATACACCCTGTTGCACATTGTCCACACATGGTCCAATTATAGCCTTAGTTGACTGATTATACAGTTGATGTGGTACACTGGACATCCTAAAAGCCTGTGCACAGCTAGTGGAGGTGTCACTGAAGTTTACCATTTAAGATCTGTTGAACATCACGACTGTGTCATAGCATGACAGTAGTCACCTGTACAACTTCCACAGACATTGACACCACATCAGGCCACAGATACTGTACATTTCCCTTGCTGCTGTAGGACATCACCGTTAGCTGTGCACCTCGTGTGTGTGGTACATCAATGTCATGTGGGAAATGGTGAATTGACATGTCCGCTATGTGTGGACATGGTTGCCAGGCATCTAAGACCCTGTAGTTGTCATGCAGGGGTGTTATCTGTAGGTCCTCCAGTGACCTGTCACTTGACACAGCATGGTTTGGTGTGTATACACCACAGCATCGTGGGTCACAATCCACAGTTATGTCATGGGTATGCATGCAGTTATGGCTATGCAATGTGTACATATTATGCATTGTACAGCAATATAGATGCCTCATGATGCCATGCAATGGCACAGTGTCTGTACTTCACACTGTATAGCAATGTAGATGGCTCACACTACCCTTCCATGCTCATGCACATTTGCTAAACATGCATTCTATCTGAAGGGCATACAGAAAACACCACAATGTGATGCCCATTACGATGCTGTACATGTGTCAGGACACCATTGTGTCAGACCTGTATGCATGTTAATGCACACGTCAGCAGATTACATGTCAAGGTCATGTCAGCCATGTGTACTGTTAACCTGTTCTGGTCCACATGGTGTATCATGGGGATGCATGCATACTACCATGATTGTGTGAACTGCATGGCTACTGATATGACACCTGCTTGCTGTAGTGTGCACCCCAGGGAGGTATGCTTACTAACACTATTAATGCCTGAGCTGCATGCCATTTGCTGTACCACAGGCATGCTGCATGCCATCTGTCAAATCACATGCATGGTGTGTCTGTGTGTGTGTGTGTGTGTGTGTGTGTGTGTGTGTGTGTGTGTGTGTGTGTGTGTGTGTGTGTGTGTGTGTGTGTGTGTGTGTGTGTGTGTGTGTGTGTGTGTCTGTGTGTGTGTCTGTGTGTGTGTGTGTGTGTGTGTGTGTGTGTGTGTGTGTGTGTGTGTGTGTCTGTGTGTGTGTCTGTGTGTATGTCTATTGTAATTTAGAGTCTTTCTTTGCATTAACAGGTGATGTAGGTGCGTTACCCTCCTGCGGTCCATCTGATGTTAGTGTCCCCACAGATACTAGCAGTGATGAACATATGCATGAGGTACAGGCAGGGTTGTCAGGGGCTGAATCTGTGCCAGTGGTTGCCATATCAGCTATGTCCCCCTCTTCCCCACACACAGTTCTGCTGCCAACACATATCGCATCACCAGTGGCCATAGAGGAAGGACAGTCAGTGTCTGTTAGCGTGGAACAGGAACATGTGGTGGCTACAGAAGGTGTGTCTACACACCATGGTGTCAGTGTAATGACTGCAGATGTGCCACACAGGCATGTGGCCGATGCTGCTCATAGGAGGACCTCTGGCAGACATGCACCTGCAGGACAGAGCGCAGCAGCTGGTATCACCAGACGCATGTTCCAGACTGTAATGGTGGCACAGGCACGTGCTGAATGGCAGAACAGAGAAGGGCAGAGGCTGCAGAGGGTTGCTATCCGTACCCTAAATGACAATATCCAGGCATTGGCAAATACTCAACAGCAGATTGCTGATGTTCTGGACAGGCGATTGGGTGACATGGTCAGAATCCTTGACCATGGCATGGCAATCTGCGACCGTGAGATGTCTGTGCTGGAACATCTGGTAAGAGTGAGGCATAGGCCATGTGGACATAGGCCAGCTACACCACCTAGTGCAGGTCAACATGAGCATGCCACCTCACATGCCCGCTCCCATAGTGCCGGTAGCAGTAGCAGTGCAGCTGGTGCTGTGCTGTCCACACCAGGACACAGCAGGCCACATGGACGTGGTCCTGGATGTTCCCAGTGGGGATACGGTTCCAGTGGACATGTGTCGTCGGACAGTAGCCAATCTGCACCTCTGCCTGGTAGTGCCCATGCAACCCCTGGCAGGCACAGGTCATGTGGCCGTTGCCGGACACAGTGAGCTGTACAACCTGGTCTGTACAATCTGGAGCTGTCAATAATACCCCGTGTAGGCCTCACAAAAGGCAAAACTGTGTGCACACATACACGCACACAGCAAAGACATCTGTAGGGCACCACAACACCCACATGCATACTGAACAGACATGTCCGATCATATCACTGGCCCTTACCCACACACATGATGTCATCCATTGGTGCAGCCTATGCCCCTGGCAAACATTATCACCCTGTGCATATGATGAAGCCTTTGCCACATCCCTGTCATCCACACCATCGGTGCAGGGACATACTCAAATGGTCTGATGCACAGGGTGAACAGAATAGTGAGAAGTGTATATTACATTAGTTGTGTAAGAATAGTGAGAGAAGTGTATATTACATTAGTTGTGTGAGAATAGTGAGAGACGTGTATATTACATTAATTGTGTACTATTGACACGCACCAGACATACCATGTAGTACAGGTTTAGCATGCATTGTTATATGTTCACTGTATGTGTCTCGGTAACAACAGTAACAGCATGTTGGTAATGATGCCCTGGTTCCCTCCTTATGGTCTACTTGCATGTGCCTACAGGTAGCATTGTTTGCAGTCTCCCATGTGTAACTGTGGAGTACTCACAGGCACATATGGCAATATCAGCATGCTATACTTAGCCTCAGCCTGACTGTTGGAAAGTCTAACATGCCACAGATGTCCACACATATACTGGTCCAGAAGCATGTGGGCAGTTTAATAGGCTACAGTAGCTAGAGACGTGACATCCATACCAGGTCACATCACAGGTATGTTGACATGGTGCAGGTGTTGTACACAGCGGTCTGGCCAATGATAATGTTAGAGGCCACTTGATAGCATGAGGCCTCACTCTGTAGCAGTAATACCCTGTCACATTACGGGAACATGCTCACACTCACGGGGTCAACAACACTATAACACACACCCCATAGTGTTGAGGTGAGGACCCTTGCCTATGTGGTCATCACCCTCAAAGTACTGTGCACCCACACGACGCGACACAGAGAAAGAACATGTACATGTAGCCAGTGCGGCTGAGACCGATGGCATCAACAGGGTAGTGGACTGCATCACCATGAGGGGTTAGGGATCCTGTGTGTTCTGTATGGTAGTATACACCCTCACTCCATGCACCAGACAGCCATACATACCTACATACACACACACACACACACACACACACACACACACACACACTGTGGAGACCACAAATGTCGTACACATATGGATAGCTGATGTGTGTGAATCCTTTATAAACGCATTCTATGAACACCTTCAGGAATGCATGGATCATGCAATCCCAAATAAAACCAAGACCCAATCCTCCAAAGGCAGACATCCTGTCTGGTGGACCCCAGCCATAAACAAACTATACAATAGAAGGAGGAAGCTACTACATGATAGAGCAAAATCCCAAAAAGGGAAGGCATCTCTGATCAGTATTAGCAAAAAACTACGGGCACTCATAAAATCGTCTAAGGCCAGCTTCGAGAGAAAAATTGCACAGGACACTAAGGATAATAACAAGGCTTTCTTTAGTTATGTTAGGAACCTGGGTGGGAATTCCCAGATATGCTCAGAATTAGTCCAAAATGACAAAAAATACACCAAGCCCACAGACATTGCCAACATCCTAGCTGACAGGTTCAGTGCAAACTTCTCCCTCCTCTCCCCACCAAAAGGACAAATATCTATCCCAACAGAGTGCTGCCCCCCTGACATCTCAGATGCTCAGGTAAGAGACGCCCGCTCCAAAGCAAAAAACACAGCATCAATGGGACCAGATGGTGTCCCGGCTGCGTCCTACATGAACTCCAAGAAGAGCTAAACCCAAACATAAAACTACTGTTCAGTCTTAGCCTTACTACAGGATATGTACCCAAAGAGTGGCGTACAGCAACAGTGGTCCCTCTCCACAAAGGTGGTGCCTCAACGGATCCTGGAAACTATCGCCCCATAAGCCTGACTAGCTTGGTCTGCAAAGCTATGGAAAGGATCATCATGGACCTCATAAACAAAGATATTGGGGACCTACAGACACTGGATCCTACCCAGTTTGGCTTTGTTAAGGGCAGATCCTGCCTCTTAAACCTGGTCGATTTCTTTGAAACAGTCACCAAGGCCATTGACAAGGGAAGGTGGTCCACACAGCCTACCTGGACCTCGCAAAGCCTTCGATACAATACCCACTCGGGCATTATAGATAAGCTCACCAGCTTAAATATAAACCCCTATGTCACTAGATGGGTTGCAAACTGGCTCAAGGACAGAACCCACATGGTTAGAATTGCTGGAGCCATGTCAGACTCCAAACCAGTTACAAGTGGCGTCCCACAAGGCTCAGTCCTGGGACCTCTCTTGTTCGGTATATATTTCTCGGTGGTACAGGCCAACACGGAAGGACTGTGGCTGACCAAGTTCGCAGATGACTGCAAACTGGGCACCATAATCAACTCTCCAGCCGACACAAGCATCCTCCAAAAGGGCCTCATAGAAACAGACAACTGGTGCCAGAGCCATGGCCTCAAGCTAAACGCCAAAAGTGTATAGTCATCCCTTTGGCAAAAACAAAGTGCCCACAAATTACCACATAGGTGGTAATCCATTAAGTACAGAAGAAGTCATTAGGGACCTGGGGACCCAAGTTGATAGCAATCTCTCATTTGACAACCACGTGGCCAAAGTGGTTAGAAAAACATTTTATATAGCCCACCTAATCATGAAGGGATTCACATCTAGATCAGGAGAGGTCATCGTACCTCTTTACTCATCCCTCATTAGGCCCATAATTGAGTACAATGCCCCTTTTGGGATGTACCTTACCAGACACCTGCAGCAACTGGAAAGACCCCAAAAGTACCTCACCAAGAGGATCAAAGGGCTCAAACAGATGCCATATGCTGCCCGGTTAAAGAAACTCCAGCTCTACTCAGTGGCATACCGCCTGCTCAGAGGCGATCTGTGCCTGACATATAAAGCCATGTCCAACCCGGAATTAATGGACATGCTGCACCTCAGAAAATCCAAATCCCATCGAGCTACGCGCTTGAGAGACTTGAACCTCAGCACTGAAATAAATAGGACATGCTGGAGGGACAGATTCATAACCCAGAGGCTCCCTTCACTCTGGAATAAAATCCCAGTCCAGGTTAGGCAGAGTCCCACACTGACTCTCTTCAAGAGGAATCTTGATGAGTGGATGGGAGATCATAGGTTTACCCTGGCTATCACTTATGTGTCACTGTTAGACAGAGGCACAGTATACTAACCTCAAAAAAAGGCATAGCAAAATTAATTTAAAATGGGTGGCGAAAGCCAAACACACTCTCGCTAGGCTTATAAATGCTCTAGGGCAGATAGCCTAGTATGAACCTATGAACCTATGAACCTATGAACCTGCCTACGTCATGCTTTCCACACTGCAGTATGTACAAATCTCTACAACAGTGTACAGGGGTGTGTAACAACTGGGATGTATTCCCCACCATATGTGGCATATATGGTCACACAAACAAACAGACATGGTAGTACTGTGAATGATACACCTGCTATATGATGATACGTCTGACAGACATGCAGCAGTATTGGCCGCATTATGTGTACTAACGCTACCTTCGGCAATTGTGCTGCTATATGCACACGGGAGGATGTAAGTGTTACAGGTGTCAAGTGACATACTGTCGGTAACATCTGACCGCTGTGTAGGTTTTATGTCTCCACCATCAAGTCACGGTAACATAGCGTACTGTTTGCACGTGTAATGGTAGGATGGCATGAGACACACCTGTGAGCCATCCCCGGCAAACATCCATCTACACAGGTGGATCACCACTTTATGTACACACATCCATCCATACCTGCTGTACATCCTACCGTACTGTCAGTATGTCACCATATACAGGTGTCAATGATGGGGCTGCATTGCAACTGCATGTTGTAGTTAGGCACAGATGAGTTACTTACATCAGCTACTGCACATGCACGGTAGCTGTATGCACTCTAAAGATTGTACATGTGTGTTGGTCCTACATGCCTGTCATGTAGCCATGTTTGTATGCATTGTAATTGGTGGACATGTGTGTTGACATACATAACACATGGACTGTTGTATGATATGATGGGTGTCATGGGTAACTGTTAGAGAGGGAATGTGTCCTCAGTCAACATTGCTACCTCATATACTGTTAGCATTCAACAGCCATGAACCCACCTTCCATTTGCGTGCGTATGATTGCTGTAGCCACTTGTCTGCATGGAGGACAGCAAAAGCTATGCTATGCACATATGTGTTGTGTGTGTGGTCCATGCACATATCCACTGCAATTACATGTATGACATAGCCAAACATGTGTGTTCGTTGGTGTACAGCGACAGTCATCTGTCACAGCTGTGTAAGATCCAGGGCCCCTGGTATGTGTAGAGCTGACCTGGTTATGTACAGTGATATCATTGCAATGCATAACACATGATGGAAACCTGTCGGTACATGTGTAGTCTGCACAGTTGCTGTAGACCCATGTACAGTCCACTGGTCATGAGTCACACGGTGTTGTGTTTATGTATGGCTGTGTACTGCTGGTCCAATGACATGGTGATGTCTGAGGGCTACATTGTAGATTGTGGTGTGTACCTCTGTGATCTGCACCTGAGACATCTGTGATAGCTCCTGAGTGTGTACTGGTCAATACATGTGAGTGGCCTTCATGTACTTGGGGACAGTAATACCATACTGTTCCCTTCCGTGTTTAGAATCCGTGTGCATGCAAGATGGCCCTTTGCAACTGCTAAGTGTGTGAGCATGCCCAGTACGCCATTGTGTAGATGGAAACACAGTACATTCCAAACTGCACCCTTCTGTGTTTAGAATCCGTGTGCATGCAAGATGGCCCTTTGCAACTGCTGTGTGAGCATGCCCAGTACACCGTTGTGTAGATGGACACACAGTACATTCCAAACTGTGCCCTTCCATGTTTAGAATCCATGTGCATGTAAGACGGCCCTTTGCAACTGCTAAGTGTGTGAGCATGCCCAGTATGCCGTTGTGTAGATGGACACACAGTACATTCCAAACAGACGTGTGATACTAAGCGTGTGGGCATGGCCATTGACATCCTGTATAGCGATGGTGGTCATCCAGGCAACAGATGTCCATTTTCAATGTCACCATGGCTGCCTACATTTAACACACTGGTTGCTGTCTTGAAGGGTGTACTGTCTGTGGCGTGTCCCGTATCTATGTAGTGTTGTTGTAGTGCTCCGTAGATATTTAGTTTCCCCAATCACACCACTGCCGTGTGTTTGTCTACATCTACCTTGGGACAGTAATATGCTTTCAGACTGCTCACTCTCTGTACATTCCTTATCAGTGTCCTTGCCTTTGCAGATGATGTCACCCACCTAGAAGTATGCCTCTGGGAGTGCTGTGTTCAGTAATTTCAGTAGTGCATTCTGTAATTGCGTAATTCTGTAGTGTGATAATAGGTGTATGTTCTACTCCCAGCCCTGTCAAGTGTGTGCCTCTGTGTGTGTGTGTGTGTGTGTGTGTGTGTGTGTGTGTGTGTGTGTGTGTGTGTGTGTGTTTCCAGCTGCCTGGGGACACAGTAATGCTTTTAGATGCCTCACACCACATACATTTTGCCTTTGCAGATGATGTCACCCACCTAGAAGTATGCCTCTGGGAGTGCTGTGTTCAGTAATCTCGGTAGTGCATTCTGTAAATGCGTAATGCTGTAGTGTGATAAGGTTGTTAGGTGTATGTTCGACTCCCAGCCCTGTCGTGTGTGTGTGTGTGTGTGTGTGTGTGTGTGTGTGTGTGTGTGTGTGTGTGTGTGTTTCCAGCTGCCTGGGGACACAGTAATGCTTTTAGATGCCTCACACCACATACATTCCCTATCTGCGTCTTTGCCTTTGCGGATGATGTCACCCACCTAGACGTATGCCTCTGGGAGGGCTGTGTTTAGTAATCTCGGTAGCACGTTCTGTAAATGCGTAATGCTGTAGTGTGATAAGGTTGTTAGGTGCATGTTCGACTCCCAGCCCTGTCAAGTGTGTGCCTCTGTGTGTGTGTGTGTGTGTGTTTCCAGCTGCCTGGGGACACAGTAATGCTTTTAGATGCCTCACACCACATACATTCCCTATCGGCGTCTTTGCCTTTGTGGATGATGTCACCCACCTAGAAGTATGCCTCTGGGAGTGCTGTGTTCAGTAATCATGGTAGCGCATTCTGTAAATGCATAATGCTGTAGTGTGATAAGGTTGTTAAGTGTATGCTCGACTCCCAGCCCTGTCAAGTGTGTGCCTATGTGTGTGTGTGTGTGTGTGTGTGTGTGTGTTTCCAGCTGCTTGGGGACACAGTAATGCTTTTAGACGCCTCACACCACATACATTCCCTATCGGCGTCTTTGCCTTTGTGGATGATGTCACCCACCTAGAAGTATGCCTCTGGGAGTGCTGTGTTCAGTAATCTCAGTAGCGCATTCTGTAAATGCGTAATGCTGTAGTGTGATAAGGTTGTTAGGTGAATGTTCGACTCACAGCCCTGTCAAGTGTGTGTGTGTGTTTCCAGCTACCTGGGGACACAGTAATGCTTTTAGATGCCTCACACCACATACATTCCCTATCGGCATCTTTGCCTTTCCGGATGATGTCACCCACCTCTGGGAGTGCTGTGTTCAGTAATCTAGGTAGCACATTCTGTAAATGCGTAATGCTGTAGTGTAATAAGGTAGTTAAGTGTATGTTCAACTCCCAGCCCTGCCAAGTGTGTGTGTGTGTGTGTGTGTGTGTGTGTGTGTGTGTGTGTGTGTGTGTGTGTGTGTGTGTGTGTGTGTGTGTGTGTGTGTTTCCAGCTGCCTGGGGACACAGTAATGCTTTCAGATGCCTCACACCACATACATTCCCTATCAACGTCTTTGCCTTTGCGGATGATGTCACCCACCTAGAAGTATGCCTCTGGGAGTGCTGTGTTCAGTAATCTCGGTAGCGTGTTTTGTAAATGCGTAATGCTGTAGTGTGATAAGGTTGTTAGGTGTATGTTCGACTCCCAGCCCTGTCAAGTGTGTGCCTCTGTGTGTGTGTGTGTGTGTCTGTGTGTGTGTGTGTGTGTGTGTGTTCCCAGCTGCCTAGGGACACAGTAATGCTTTTAGATGCCTCACACCACATACATTCCCTATCGGCATCTTTGCCTTTGTGGATGATGTCACCCACCTAGATGTATGCCTCTGGGAGTGCTGTGTTAAGTAATCTCGGTAGCGCATTCTTTAAATGCGTAATGATATAGTGTGATAAGGTAGTTAGGTGTATTTTCAGCTCCCAGCCCTGCCAAGTGTGTGTGTGTGTGTTTCCAGCTGCCTGGGGACACAGTAATGCTTTTAGATGCCTCACACCACATACATTCCCTATCGGCGTCTTTGCCTTTGCGGATGATGTCACCCACCTAGAAGTATGCCTCTGGGAGTGCATTGTTCAGTAATCTCGGTAGCGCTTTCTGTAAATGCGTAATGCTGTAGTGTGATAAGGTAGTTAGGTCTGTGTTCTAAGCCCACTCCTGCCACGTGTGGGTGTTTCCCACTGCATGACAACAGTACATTGCTTTTACACTATTCACTCTCCATAGAATCCGTACAGCGTCTTTGCCTTTGATGCTGATGTCAGCAAGCTAGACGTATGCCTGTGTGACTGCTGTGATCTAGTAATCACGGTAGCGTGCTCTGTACATGCATAATGCTGTAGTGTGATAACGTATTTAGGTCTGTGTTCTAATCCCAACCCTGCCAAGTGTGTGTGTGTGTGTATATATATATATATATATATATATATATATATATATATATATATATATATATGTAATATGTATGTGGATATTAGAATTATTGAATGTGCTGCATTATCTGTACGTGATCACCTTGGATGTATCTAAATCTGCTATGGCTCTGTGATAGTGCACATACTGTGTGCTGTAGTGATCCTGGGTTATAGTTGTGTAGTGACCAGTTATTTTGTTGCTGGGTATTACAAGGGACATTGAAAACAATGATAGTACAGCACCTTTAAACGGTTGTGTGCACATCTCAGCAACAGTCAGCAGTGGTTATTACTTTGGAGGATGAGTATGGCTCATATAACTACGTATTAAATGACAATACTATGCAAATCAGGTTAACATTACTGACTCCTGTTTATCCACAGGTTGTGATACAGATCCCAAGAATGTATGTGTATACATTGCCAGGTGTAGGACTGGAATATTGTTGGATGCATGGAGGGGTGTCCATGGCCAGAAATGTCAATCTGTACAGCCTGGCATGTACAGTCTGTGACTGTCCCACAACCTCCTGTATATGGCTGACACATGCTGAAACTGTGTACATGCAGACACACACATAAAACAAACAGCTAGGGATGACACATACACATGCACATTGCATCAACATTGGGCCATGCAAAAACTGTTGTCCCTCACACACACACACACACACACACACACACACACACACAAATACATACATGTTGATTGGATGGCTCAATGACAGGCTCTGGAAAAGAAACAACATACCCTGTGCAAATGATGACATCTGTGCCACCTCTTGTAATGTGTAACATTGATGCAGGAACAGACTAACATGGTGTTGATGCATAGGGTGGTTTCATAGCACTGTAATAATGTTAAAATGTTGTTAACACAAAGTGTGATTTCCTTCTAGGTGTATGTAAGCAGGCATGATGCATTACAGCTATGATCATCAATGTAGTATAGTGTACAGCACTGTTAATTCTGAAGATTTATTATCCATCCATGTGCCATTTGACTGACGTGTGTAGTATTGGCAGCATGTGTTTCAGAGTGTATGATGTGTGTAGTACAGATTTTCATGTATTTATTTGTGAACATGGTGAAGGTGCACTGTCTGCATGTACATGTATAGTGGACACATTGGAATGGTGACATACCCTGTATTACACACTGTTAACACTTCATAGTTTCTATTGGTAGCCAGTATGCATTATAATACACATATTGTTGTACTTGTCTACACATGTGTGATTGATATGGTTTTACACGGTGCTGTGGGTGATACTGTTACTATCTGCGATTGTTTTGCATTATGGTAGTAGACACAACCTCAACGGTCTGAATAACTAATTGTTATATGATATCTTCACAACTGACCCACACATGTAGGACACACAGTAGCATGTGGATCCTTCATGTACTATACTATACCAGTAAGCACTGGTATTGACCGCCACACATTGCTGGGACCATTACTGTTTGACATATAGCCATGTTAGTTACAAGCAAAGACAATAGGGATATTCCTGTCCACATCTGGAAATTCATACTGTGGCCTACAATGCATTCTGCACATGACACAGTTATTCTACACAAGGGTATCATACAGACAGATATGTGTTATCCAACCCATGCTGTAAACCTATAAGGATAAAAAGAGTTAGTTATCCACATTTACTACACATACTATACCAACAGTAACACATAGGTATTAGACCCCAATATGTATAATGGGCAACAATGTGTACATATAGACAAGTGCTATGTCATTTGTCATTTGATATTAGCATTTACAATGGTATTTTGAAGTACATCACTGTATCACATAAGCAATGAGAGGTCTGCATGCATATCCACCAAGGTGGTTGTACAACTATGATGACTGTCCATTATTGACAGACTTTGCTGTGTTTGAACTGTTCTGCAGTAAAACACATACATGAACAGTCACTCACACTATGTATATAAACTGTCATGTGTGTGTGTATGTGAGACACAGATGACCTAGTCCACAGACAATTCTGGTACATGTAGTTGACAAGTGCTTTAATGATCCACCAAATGTGTCCAGGCACCAGAACTGTGACTTGAGCAACACAAACACATGCTAGATTACATTTTCTGTTTGTGCGTGTGCCTCATTATGGCATTCCTGTTCATGTGTGTGTGCATTTCTAATGTGTATCATCAGCCACAGTTGAACTGCACATGCAGCATCCCCCACTAGGTGACCATGAGGGTTGTCCCCATTGCCAAATGTTTTGTATAGCTGCGTCAGATGCCACTTATAGGAAGCATTGCAGCTTCCAGGGCATCCAGCACACACATTCAGTATTATGGGTTGGCCATCACACACAAACTGCCACTTCATGGAGGGGAAGCCCTTGTGGTTGATGTAGGCCCTACCACACTCCCTGGCTGGTGCTTTGATGCATATGTGCGTGCAGTGTATTGCACCCAGTACTCAGGGTATTCCACTATTGTGTGGAAAAGACACATATTGCTGCGCAATACCTCATGGGAATTGGGGATATATACATGATCACTGACATGTGCTGACATGGCATTCATGAAATGGTGCAGTACCCTGGATGCTGATGTTTGTGAAATCCACATCATATCTCCAGTTGATCTCTGGAAGGTACCTGTTGCTTGTATCCTTAGGCCAATACATACCTTGGTTTCCACTGAGATGGGTTTCCCTCTTTTGGTTCTGTGTGTGAGACATGGCCTGCACAGCTCCACAATCTTCTGCAGGAGGTCTCTGTCCACTCTATAGCGCTCTACTATCTCCGGCTCATGTAGCCCCTGGTAGGTTACCCTGTGCCTGCACACTCTTCTCTGTCTACTCACTGTGTGTTGCTGAGCAGCATTCACATTGGCACAACCCTCCGCATGTTGCATATGTTGACGTATAATAGCAATGGCAGCCCCTAACATTATGTTGTCTCAGTTAAGCTTTTTCAGTTTTCACTTCTCTTAGTATACTACAGTGTTGCAGTGTGTCTGAGAAAATCATGGTGGAATGCTGTTTGTAGAGTTGTACGTGCTGTGCTGTGCTGGCCTACTGTACTGGCTGTGTAATATGCTCATTCTGATTGTTTTCACCTGCTAGCTGTGGTAGTTCTCCTTGGTTAACTTACTGCTATTTGTTTACCTTCCTTTTCACTGTCTGTTTCCACAGTGAGCAGCGCCGCACATAGGAGCACAGTAAAGTGCACATCTGCTTCTACGTGCGCACACAGGCTTATACATGCGTACAAACACTTACACTGGCTTACACGACATTACACGGGCTTCAACAATCTTACACTAGCTTACTCGTTCTTCAATGCGCGCACACAGGCAGACACGCGTGCACACATGCTTACTTGGGCTTACAGGTGCGCACAGGTGCAAACACACTGTAAGCAGGTTTGCAAGAAACTTCAGTGATATCCATGGCGTACACCATCAGTTTCCTGACTTTACCTAGGATAAATCATAACACGCCTCTTCCACTGATGAGTAACTGACAGCAAACATGTGACACACTGCTCCAATAAGATTGCAGTGTTTTATACATACACAATCATTGTCACCTATCTTCTACGCTGATAGTCCCCTTAACCTACTCTTACACTGTAGAGGCTTGGCCCATATGGCATGACAAATTGTGATTCACTATCCTCAGCCTCAATTGCATAGGATTGCCTACTAGTGCTTGGTTACATCTCTGAAAGTGCGCTTCCAAACATAGCAACCATTACTCAGTAGCCATGTTGTCTTAAGTTTGCCATTCACCTGCATGGTGAACTAACTTTTAACTAACATTACAATTTGTATGTATATTGTACATATTTTTCATGTTTTGTAAGCGCAGCGCGCATTCGCTTCGCTGCGCTACGCTTAACCACCGGAGATCGGGGGAGGACAACTAGAGTTTTATTAATTTCCAATGGAAGAACATGCCACTGGCCTTATATTTGGCCATTGGCATGCTTCTTCAACTAAATTCATCCTTTATTTGCAGCTGACATTGCTCCATTTAACTACTTGCAGAACGTTACTCGGTTAACATCCAGGTACATTTCTGCACATAACTCTGCTCTTGCACGGACAGCTTACTGTTTCATGTATCGCAAATTATACATCATTTGCATAGCTTTCACCTACAAATGGGGTAATTTGCATATCCTAACATTGTCCATGCAACGTTCGTTTTAGGGGCTGTCTTACACGCCCCTACAGGATATTGTTGAATAGCTCGGCATACATCTTGCCTTGCTCTACTCTTACTCTACTCGTACACGCCGGCCAAGGCTTCATGAATCCTGGCCTAAGCTTTGCTGTGTGCTAATATGTCTATTTGTGGAGTATGCATGACTGTAGGTATGTTTTGACCTGCTACGTCTGACATTTCTACAGAACAGCTCCCACTTTCATCATTTGTAGAGGTGACAGCCCTATAGGGACTATATATACAGCTGTGACATTTGACAAGTCAACACATACCTGCGGTCAATACTAAACTGACTACTTCAGCGCTTTTCATACCTTCAGATTTTTCTTGTAGTAGTATAGTCGATAATACTGTTTCCTATAACATGTATCTGTTTCTGATACAAGATATATCATTTTATTACACCACTACACACAATATATGAAGAAATCACAGGCCAGATGCCATTACATTCCTTTTGTAGGACACACCCGCCCAGAGTATTGTGTTCCTCACAAAAGCCAACAGGTGCTAATCAAAATATATTCTGCTATCATCTACCTTATGTGTTCGCCGATATTTGCGCTTTCCGTCAGTGGCAGAACTCACATGCGAGTGTGGGAGACTGAACACTGTATCGGGGGCACTGCATAACACCCTGAGGGACACATTTATTTTGTTTCTATTAACCTTCCATATTGACTATCACAGGGCATAAGTATTCATCACATTTATCGAGGTACATGCTTTTGACTTATACATGTTTGGTCATTTGTCATCACATCTTTCTTCACACCTGTCCACCTAATCTCACTAGTTCTGTACATTTATTTAGGACAGGATTACCTTCATACTTCTCAACTGTACACATTTTGGGTAAATGTCCCGAACTTGGACTTATAATTTTGTTCCTTTTTTCATAATATTGTGCCTTTCTGGTAATTTAGTGGCAAGTCATTAGGGACTGTGGAGTTAGACAATAATGACAGACATTAGTAGTTTATAATTAATAACCCTCAAAACATTCATACTAATGAATGATCCATTATTCTATCAACGTTCTAACTTTGTAAGAGGAATATTTAAAATATTCCCTATTTGTACTTATTTTAAAATGCCTTTGTCCAGATGTCTTATTCTGAAAGGTTGAGAGGTATGGTTACCATCTTAGTCGTACGCATGTACGTCCATGATAATCGCTTACAAGACACTGATATAAGTCCCTACGTCTTCCCCCAATGGTTTACACAATATCCAGTAGATGGGTTCTTCATTTTTGGGAGATATAGGAGTGTGCTATACCCACATAGGAATATTAATCACTCCCATGGGACGGACCTAATAAATCTGTGCCAACCAACACCTAGGCACCTAGGCCCATTATTGCATACCCATGATTCCCATACCTGACACCCCTCCACAGTAGTCATAAGACATATTTAATGTGAGAGATAATAAAGTATGAAGACACTTCTAAGCACTATCCACTCTCCGTGTATCGGGACATATGTCATACATTCTGTCAACCCATGTGTTATTACACTTGCACAAGCTACTGTTGCATGTACAGCTATATTGTAGTTGCGGATGACACTTCTTTGTAGCAATCATTACAGGACGGTGCCTGTATAGATTCACAATTTTTGGGGTCCTGCAAAGGACACCTATATCCATGTTTAAAGAGTAGAACTTGCAGATCTGGCACACTGGTACTTTCCGGGCAATGGTTTGGAAAGCAGCAGTGTATTTACCTTTATTGCATGTCTGTATGTCTATCCATAATAGCTATGATCTAACCTATTTATGTACATGTGTTATATTTACAAGGACATATGTTTATATGTTTGTTATGTATATATCAATTAATGTTGTATGTGTTTGTATAGCTATATATATATATATATATATATATATATATATATATATATATATATATATGTCTGCACATTCTTTATTTCATATATTTATTTAGTTTAAGTCTGTGGATATATATCTATACACAAATGTATATATCTATATATAGAAATGACGTGTGGAAAACAGCATTCATTTGCTATGCTGTGAGCGGATTACACACGCGCAGGCGCACTTGCATATCCTTATTGTGGGTTACATATGTTTACTAAGTCTTTGTGCTTATGTGGACTTTATTACTTGTGACAGTACCAGTAAAATATCTGTAATCCGGTTAACGGACATATGCGAAACACACGTTCACCTTTACATATTTAAATGTCTGTGCAGCACAGACGCATTCATTACACTTTAACATTATATGTGCTGTAGTCGTAGTTGAACCGGGACTGCATTCACGTTGGCCGGATGCTGTAACCACTATACTATTGGTGTTCTGACTCATTTATATGCATACCCATAGTACATAGCTACATTAACATATGCCTCACCGCTTCACTTACAACACAGGCATCCATTTTCCTGTTGGGAAAAACGTGGTACTACATATTACACATTCCCTATTCCCTACTGCTCTGGACCCATGCTGCATATTTAATCACTCCAGTGATATTCAGAACTCCAAGGCTTATAGTCCTGGCACATACAAGTCTTTGATTGTCAGGGTGTTCATGTGGTGATCTGGGTTTAGGCTTGTCCGCCTGGTGAACGGAACTGCCCTGACCGTGTTCAAATGTCAGACAAAGCACATGGACAGAGTTTGTCCATTTTATACATTTTACCTGTGTTTACAGACACAGGTGTTTGGGCACCTGTCAGCAGCTTATTATGTTGGCAATACATAATATGGGTGGGGGTGGTTACAATACATAATCCACAGTGACTGGCGCTCCCATTCACATTTGACTATTTCCTGTATTCATTCATATGAGGATTATTATTTTAGACATGAATTAACTACAGGTATGCAGTAGTACAGTAAACAAATGTGAAAGTTTGTTACTGTAAATATGTACGGACCTCTGTAATACTCGGGGACGACCCCACATCCTTCACAACATTTCATGCTAATGTACATACTATTATTCTGTGAACTTTCGAAGTTTGTGAGAGCAGTATTTACATCTGTCCCTATTTGCCAAACCCATCATTTTAGGCTTTGTCCAGATTTTGTTGTTGTAATAAGTTGAGAGGTGTGGTGTCAGTATGTGATTGAGTAGAATATATTCTGTCGATAATTCATGTGGGGAGACCTGCATGGTGGACAGGTGTTCCATTCTGCGTAGTATGTTTTGCATGTCCGTCTAGAAGCTGAACAGTACCGTGTCTACACATACAACTTTTGTCTAGATGTGTACAGTACTAGACATCGTGGCGTGTAAACAACTCTGATGTTTAAACAGGTTACTTATCCCACGCGGGATGTACACACATTTTGCCAAAACATGAACGCGTGGCCATTTGGATTTACAAAACTGTGATGGGATGTTTACAAACGTGGGATACATAGTTTGCAATCCTGACACTGCCTAGGCCGATAATTCCTACTACATATGGGTAATACTCGCTATGTGTAGGTGTACAGCTTTGCAAGGCTGGTAGCTGGATTTGGTGGACATTCGGACATGGGTGCGGGTTATGTGCTATACAGGGGAGGTTGTGTATTGCATTATGCATGCATGGGTTCTGCATTTGGATGTCCCGGTTCTGCATATACCATCCTATGTGTATGTGCCGGTTATGTTCCTGTTCATGTGTATAGCACATTTTAATATTCATATGTTTGTGTGATTTTGGTATACAATATGGACTGTCAGGTTTCTTTATGATTGTTATATGACCACAGCTGCCCAGCTGTGTACTATCACTACCAATGTGGGACTGCTGGTGACCCTGCCCATGGAGCTGGAAGTGTGTATTGGTGTCGCGCTGACATGATGCGTTTCACTTCCACTGGGTATAACTACTTACAGTGCAGTACATTACGGACACACGATTTTAAATATCATTTGTTCCAAGGATGGAAACTCATATTGTGTTGCATGCATTTCTGTTTGATTCTCAATTTTGTGTGGCCAGAAACTGTCTTGCATGCTTTGCATATGTTTCATTATCCACGGACACTGATAGGTGCGATTACTATTGCAGGCAGACTATAATATTCAGCAGTTTAGGGTGCTCATCGACAGCTGACATTGACACACCTCCGGCCGCAACTTAGAAATGCCCCATGCACTCGTGCACATTTCCTATGCACGTGGATGTGGTGGCAGCGCACCTTCATTAATATGCATATGGTGCTACTACACCATATATACGCCACACGGTTGGCACAGGCCTTATGCCGGCCTTGCGCCGAGCTTCATGAATCCCGAGGATTGTTTTATTCCATTTTTCCACACATATTTTAATTGTGTTAATGATATATAGTTTATTGAAGTAATTTTGTTTAGATCTTTGCATAACTCTATTCCTAAATACGTTAGAGTTGATTCTTGTTTACCTATTAAGTGATTTCCCTTAACCCGTATTTCTTTTTTTAATTTAAAATTAAACATTTTGATTTTGATCTATTAAATTGAACACCTGAAGTTCTATAAAATTTCTCAATCAATATATCCAGTTCCTTCACATTTTCTTTAGAATTAGATAAGGTTAATAATATGTCATCAACATTATTTTAAAAGAATATTGATCATAAACATCTACTCCTCTTATCTTTAAATTATTGCGTATTGACTCTGCCAGAATTTCAATGGCCAAAGCAAATAGAATCAGTGACATGGGACAACCTTGTTTAGTATATTTTGTTATATAAATAGATTCAAAAGTAAAAGGGCCTAGTTTGGCATAAGCTAGATTTTATATATATATATATATATATATATATATATATATATATATATATATATATATATATATATATATATATATATATATATATATATATATATATATATATATATTTTTTTTTTTTTTTAATAAATGAACAAAGGAAGTAGGAAATTCAAATAGTTCTAGAATTCTGAATATATAGTCCAAGTTTAAGGAATTGTAGGCTTTCTCTATGTCTAAACCAATTATGAGTGTTTCTTTATTTTCCTTGTTTACATAATCTGTGAGAGTAAATATCCTTTTAATATTATCATGTGTGTGCCTGTTGTAGATAAATCCAGTTTGGTCGTTATTTATTGGTTTAGTTAAGGGTATTTTCATTCTATTGGTAAAAAATGTCATAAATATCTTATAATCATTATTTATTAATGATATGGGTTTGTATGAAGCACAAAGATTAGATATTTTATTTTCCTTTAAGATTGGAGTGATTAAAGAATATTTCCAAGAAGGTGGTATTACTCCTTGTGATTGTATTTCTAAAAGTGTTTTATGAAATAGGGATATTATTGTTTAAGGTAAAAGTTTATATATTTCCATAATTATGCCATCTATTCCTGGTGTTTTACTATTTTTGCCTTCTTTTAGTCTGATGGATCTAAATTTGTATATATTGTTACTATCAATCATTGTAAGCTTTAGTCTATGTCCAAGTGTAGATCTTGCCTACTTGTAGTCTATCAGACCTATCACTTGTAATGCCATTTTGCTTTTTAACTGTCTGTTTGAATTTCTTTGTGTGGAGCTTTTCTCCCCGGGCCTTCGCTGAAAAACGACATGTTGTCCAGTCGGACTAACCTTTTTAAACAAATGTAAAATAAATAAATGTATGCAAGCAGTAATGATACCTTTCTGTCAATTAATCTACCGTGCATAGCTATTGGTTTGTAGTATTATCTTTATAATCAAAGTTTCTGGAGCAATGACAATGTGACATCCTTAATAAAAAACATAGTCTGCTGGATTTGAATCCTGGCTCACATGTGCTTTGATTATGAACTCACTGCACTTACAACTGGTGCCACAGGGAAAGCTAGATTGTAAGTGTATTTTCTCCACTCAGAAGTGTCCAGAGTGTTGATGGCCATGCATCATCTCTGAGCTTGTTTACATGGAGGAAGGTGCACTAATCTAAATTTTTCACTTTTTTTTCTTAAGCAGTGAACAGTGTTTGTACTCAGGTAGGCAATGCACAAATGGAAAAGGCAAGAGCAAACACATATTACTTGTGTAAGTACTCATTACGACCCCACCCTCATTAAAAAGATCTATTGTGGGACTTGAACACTGCTCTACTTCTGCTGTCTTTTTTAGGTAACCATAACTTCTCCTTGTGCCACAGAGACTGTCAGCTAACATGTGGAATTTCTGCAGTCATTACCATCCATGGTGCTGACTGCTCTGCAATGCTGTTAAATGTGTTTGCACTAAATAAGGTGACTGAAATTAAATGTATCACTTTTCCTTATGCAGTGAACCACATTTGGGCTATACCATGCGTCACACACATAGTAAAGTCAAAAACATAAAAAAATAAAAATATAGCAAAAAAGGATAAAAGGGGAAACAAATGATAACAATTAGACAGCTCTGTATTTGAACCATCAGACTATTAGACGTACACAGCACAGCTGTAGTGGGTTACCTCTCTTTGCCAAAGACACAGATTTGTAGTAAAAATCAAATTATATACATATAATCAATTCACATTTCACATCCAGTACTAAACAGTTCATACAATTGGACATTCTCAGTTTATTGTACAGGTGTAGATAATAAATTTAGTGGAATGACTGATCCCACAATATTTATGAAAGTGTTTGCAAAGCTGCAACTCTGTTTTCCCTTTGTATTCTGGGAATTATTAACTTATCTCTGCTTTACTAACAGACATGCAATTGTTATTGCATATCCTCTCAATTTTTCTTCTAGGGTGTGATACAAATACATGACAGTGAACAAGAGTTTTCAGGAAAGGCAAAAAACTGTGCTGTTATGCCAAAGAAATATACATGTGGGGTGTTTGGTTTTGTTTAAAAGCTCACTATAGTTAGTCTCACACTTTGCAAAATCGAGTTTTCACTGACACATCCACTTCAGGGAATGTATATTCCTTCAGTTAGATCAATCATTCACATTTGCAAGCCATCAGCACCTAACAATGGTGTAGAGGCTACACTATGTGTACATCAGTTACACGATGTCAAAAGTTTGGCATTCAGCAATTCTAATGAGTTAACATCTCATTTGCATATTCAGAGTGCTCAGAGGGCTGAATGTACACTCTAAAAAGGTAACTGTGTAGCTAGGGAACTTGAAGGTAAAGATACAGTTTTCAGATAAAGAAAAATGTGACTGCTATTACTTTGAAGGAATTTTTTTTCGGCAAAGAACCAGATATTTTGCTAAGGTATGCTTCTTTTATTCTAGTGTATTTACATTCTAACATTAGGAATGTGTTTATATAGGCACTAGAAAAATTAATGTTGATTTGTATACACTTCTTGTAGTTCACTTTTGACATAGGCAGTTATTGCAGTATTTTACACTTGTGAGATGGAAAGCTTATGCTTACAGCATAGTATGCTGTTACCATCTGCTTTTCTAATTTCATCTTGAATTGGAGACCACTGTATTGATTTTCATACAATGTGAGGGGTTGTACGTGTGGCTGACAGTGGTGCTAGGATTTTCAGATGTCCTAGGGCAACATCCACAACACTGATAGCACAGTCAAAAGTGACTGTCATTCTACTTTGCATTGTTGACTATTTGGCAATGATAACTGTCATCCAGTAATTAATGACAGAAATGCAGTATTGAGTACAGGAATGGTGACAGAATGGGTGTCTGTCCAGATATTGTTATTAGTGTTGGAGGTTTAAGGGGCAACCTACAATTCTGTTCTAAATGGGAAGTGTGTTTTAAAGTGTATTATGTTGACAGTGGGTACATAGCCTGACATTTTTTTAGATATCATGAATTTCCATGTACTACTGATGGGTTTGTCCAAATATTTTTCATTTGTGTTGGGAAGTGGAGTGGAGGAAATAACCTACCATTCTCTGTCTCATGCTAGCAGTGCACAGCCATTGTGTGGGGAAGTAAAGGTTGTGAGCATTGCCTGGAATCAATTTTACTCTTATGTATGTGCATAGGATGAAAAGTGTACCCCTTAGGTGGTCAGCATCTGTACTATCCATTGACTCTTTGACAGGGTGTGGGCATATTGTGCACACCTAGATCTACCTACACCCACAGCAGCTTGGTGTTTCCCCTCCAACTACTCACCAGCATGTGGATTAGGTGACCCTGCCAGTGGTGGTGGAATGTATTGTCCTACTTCTTGCTGATCCTGCTGCAGCTGTTTTGCAGGATGATATTGTGTAGGATAACACACACTGTAATAATTCTGGCACAATACTGGAATTGTACTGCAGGGTCCCTCTCATGTATCTAGGCAACAAAACTGTGACTTCAGCAGCCCAAACACATGCTCTATGATGTGTCCTGTTTGAGTATTTGCCTTATTATAGCATTGCTCTGTGTGTGTGTGTGTGTGTGTGTGTGTGTGTGTGTGTGTGTGTGTGTGTGTGTGTGTGTGTGTGTGTGTGCATGCATTTGTGATGCACGTTGTCAGCCATGGTTCCAATGCATCCCCTGCATTCCCCTGTAAATGACCATTTCGGACATTATCCCTGGAAAATCTCTAGTAGAGCTGTGAGTTGTGCCAGATATGGGAGTTGTAGTAACTGCTGGGGTTGCCAGCACCCACATTCAGGATGATTCCCCTAGGATTGCATATGATCTGTCAGTTAATGGACTGGAATCCATTTCTGTTGATGGGGTGATTTGATCTCAGTGTGAATGTAATCTATCACACTCAAGACTTCTGGGAAGTGCAATGGGGGTCGAACTCTTGCATAGTTCTAGCTCTGTCTTCAGGGGTATGAGGGAATATGTGTGTGTGTGTGTGTGTGTGTGTGTGTGTGTGTGTGTGTGTGTGTGTGTGTGTGTGTGTGTGTGTGTGTGTGTGTGTGTGTGTGTGTATAGATAGATAGATAGATAGATAGATAGATAGATAGATGGATAGTCACTGGCATGCTGTAGCATAGCATTCATTAACTGGTATAGACTCATGGATGCTGATGCCTGTGACTTTCCTAGAATATGCACTGTCAGTCTCTGAAAGTTCCCTGTAGCTAATATTCTAAGTGCTACATATACCTTGGTCTCCACAAGTATTGGTTCTCCTTGGTTTACTCTTGGTCTCAGCTGAGGACAACAGAGGTTGCAGTGTTCCTGGAGTGTCTCTCTATCCACCCTTAAGCACTCTATTATTTCCAATTCATGGAGACCATGAAAAGTTAAATAGGGTCTAAATACTCTCCTCCTCCTTTGTTGAGGTCTATCATCAGCAGCAGCAGCCCATAGGCTTGAGCCTGTTGCACATATAAGTGAACAAGAGCAGCAGCAACTCCTAACATTATTTGTTTCCAATGTGGATTCTCTGGATGTATTCCAAAAGGTTTTGGAGTACAGCACAAATGGCTACATGAAGAGTACACATTTACCTTATAGCTTGCTGAATAGGTCTGCAATCTTGGATTGGTTGACTGGCACCTAATTCAGATGCTTATGCATTAAATATCATGCCATGACATTTACCAGGTTTGTGTGGCTAGAACCATTTACTGAATACAAATCAGTGCATTACCCTCACATTTCTTAAAGTAAATGTCATGAATTGTTAAACTGCGATAGAATAGCAAACAAAGCTAGATTAATAAATTAATTTGCAAACAGAGCAAAAGGCTCAGTTTTAAACTCTCTAGCAGCAGGAATGGGCTAAAATTATGAGTTTGCAATTCATGTATTTTTTTGTAAATGTCACAATATGTAGTGTAACAGCAGTCAAAAACTCAAACAACTCTCTAGTAATACAAACTTGAGGAAATAACTGAAGTTTTATAAGTCGGTAAACTGATATGCCAAAGGACTGACATAATATAACTGAATTACTCTTAACTGGCCTTTTTTCCCATTTAACAATAGCAAGACTGCCCCTTGACAGCATTCATAAGCCAGTACGCTTACATGTCTATTTTTTAAAGATGCTCATTTTCATATGGGACATACTGCAAGACTTGAAATTAGGAGGGGACGCTAATAACTTTCTCAACTCAAATGAAGAAAATTTCCAGTGATGCTTGAGTTGTTATAGATGAAGCTTCTATTAAAAGAATTGTTCTCCCATTCAGTCATGAAGGAGAAATTTCAAATATGATTTACAAATATGGAACATCAAATTAAGAATTATATCAACCGCTTTGCATTCTTGTGATGGAAAAAAATTGAGAACATTGCAAAGAACATGAAGATGAGCCCAGATACATCTTTTACACTAAAGTAGTAAAGATGAAAATTCATCTCCATCCTGGCCATATGCATATATAACCTCTTCCATGATTGCACCAAGTGCCTCTCTCCAGTTAGAAATCCTATTGTTTTAAAAAGAATGCCTTGTCATGAATCGTCATTTGAGGGATGCAGACCTTATTTATGTCTTCTGGAGATCATACTTAAACCTTTAGCCCTTCATCAGGTTGGTTGCCCTGTGGGTGGTCATCAATGTTGTTGACATTTGCAGTAGTCTGGAGGAAGAAGAAGCTTCTGTGGTAGAATTTAAAAAAAAGTGGATTAGCCACAATATTTCAGTGGGAAAAACATACCCAGTTCATAGTGCTTTATCGATCGGATCACATTGGGCCCTAGAGTCCAGGATATTGACAGTGTTGTTATCTATAATCTATAATCTATGAATCTATGGAAAAAAGCATGAACTGTTTTGGCAATCAAGATAAAATCCTTATACAATCTTGGACATTAATGATTTCTTGTGATTTATATTGAGAGTAGTGTTATTGTTAGAGGTTAAAGCACTTTGCAATTTTTATAAACTAGGTTCTCAGTAGTTACATTTGTTCATAGGTTCATAAAAGTTTTCTAGGCTAATGGCCCTTGAGCCCTTACAAGCCTAGCCATATTTATCCCAATTTGCCCCAAATGTCGGAGGGCAGGTGAGAAAAGCTTGCAGAGTTAAGGGTCTACGGTAGTTAATAATGACTTCCTCTGTTCAGGAAGGACATGGGTACCACCCCAGGAGTGATTTTGCGGTCACCCATTCATTGATCAAGGTTGTGTTTAAAGAAGACCAGGGAGGGTCTTTGTTTCATGTGAACTGGAAACTTGTTCCAGAGTGAGAAGTGAGACTCTCTGGGAGATATATCTGTTCATGTCAGAGGCTAGGTTAAGATGTCTGGAGTGAGTGACCCTCATGCAGTTTGATTTAAGAATGTGTAGCATTTCTCTCAAGGCCGGGTCAGAGACTGCCCTCAACCTGAGTACCCAGATCATGTACTGCTGGGTCTACAATTAGGGGAGGTGCTGTATATAATATCAATAGCACAGATGTCAGCTTTCCCAAAGGGAATAAGAATTCATTTTTTTGTATTTAGCTTTAATCCATGGCTTTGGCATCAATCCTTTGTCTGTGTTAACCCTGTCTGCAGTATATTAACATCACTGGGGGACTCAATGATTGCTCTCAATTTGCAGTTGCCGGCATACATTGTCAGCCACAGGGCATCCGAGTTTGCCTGGACTTCTGAGAAATAAATTCCAAACAGTAAGGGGTCCAGCACAGAACCCTGTGGTATGCCATTGGTGACTGGTCTTTTGCTAGCAGTATGTGTCTTGTTAGTGAACCAGTTGGCTACCCATCTGGTAATGTAGGGGGTAATTCCGAATTGGCAGAGTTTCTGTATAATACCCAAGTGGGGGATTGTGTCAAATGCCTTGGCTAGGTCAAGATAGGTGGTATGCACTGTCTTTCCCTCATCCCAGGCCTTTGTGATTTCTCAAAGAAGTCAGCCATGATTAACAGGCATGCTCTAATGTTCATGAATCCTAACTGGGTTTGGTCGAAAGTTTGAAGATTATCTATGTCCTTGTTAATAAGGTCCATAATGATTCTTTCAATGGCCTTGCAGATGAGGCTATTCAGGCTTATGGGCCTATAATTCCCAGGGACGTTTGATGGCCTCCCTTTGTGCAGAGGGATTACTGTTGCTGTCCTCCACAGGAAGATAACCAGTTCACAGGCTGGGGTTAAGCGGGGATCAAAGTGTGTCTGCTAGGTCATGTATTATGTTACTTAAACGTTAACCTAGGATGTTTTCTGGTTCAACTGATGCCATATATTTGGCCTTGGAGAGTGCCAAGATGACCTGCTGTCTTGAGATAATAGGCTGAGGAATGGTGGCAGGTATACTTTGGGGAATAACTGGTGTGGACGGGGTGAAATTTGCTCCAAATCTGAGTATGACTGGTTGCTGTCTACAACCAGTTAACCACATAGCTGGGTATTCCCTTTTGGATTTTGGACATAGTTAAAGAATGCCTTGTGAATATCCATAGCTAGGGAGGCTATTTTTGCTTAGTAATTAACTTTGCAGTCCTTTTTTATTGTTACTGAGACTGCATTCTAGCTGACATATGAGGATCAGCCTGACTGTTATTGGCTTATCTTTACAGCACAATACTTTTTCCAATATCTAATTAGGAATTTGTTTATTCTGATGTATCTGGTGGATATGGCTTTCAGAGCAGAGTGATTGGACCAGTCAAGTTAAAAGGCATCTGACCTGACTGGTGATTTCAGTATTGTTATCTAGTTGTCTGTGACAAATCTGTACAGAAAGATTTGTCTGAGGTGAGGTTTACTTCCAAATATCATTGATCAAGTTTCTGATAGCTTAATTATTATGTGTCATGCATGCTAGTTGCTGAGGTCCTGCTCTAGTTCCTGATTAAAGATGCTGTGCGATGGTGAGAATTTCTACATCACCATGTTGTCAGTATATAGAATAAAACTGAGTCTTGCAGGGTTAGAGGGAACTGAGTTGATGAATAGAGATCAGTAGTGGGGTTAAAACAAATCCCAGTCGAATTTCACGATCTGAGGGACCTGATCACAAGCAGATGTTGTTGATTCTGATGGAAAAAGAATTGTGGAGTTTGTGGTATAGAATTCAGTGGCATAGCTAAGGTGGGACAAAGGGGTTATCTGCCCCTGACATAACATATTTGAGGGCGAGATGCGATCAATTTGTAGCTCAGTACAGGCATTCATTTCTGTATCAGCAGTTCTGAATGGTGGTACAGAAATGAATGCCAAAACTGCTTTTGCTGTTTGGACTGAACAGCATCAGTCCTTCACACTGCATATGAAGATCTGAAGAACTTCATTCCTCCATGTATTGTATTAGCTGTAGCAAGCTGCTCACTTCACTTTTGAAAAAGGACCTTTTTTCTCTTTAATGATCCACTTAGAGTTGAGGGGCATGAAAATGGACCTTGCTTGATCCTGAGGTGAGGCATGAAATATCTGTCATTTTTATTTTTACTTGTCAGCTTAGAGTTGAAAAGCACCACATCAAGGAATGGTACTGGACATTATATGAGCAAGCTATGGCTCTGACTGACTGTATTGCTTTTCAGAAATATTAAGGCTCATTAAGAAGTGAGTCTGTTTGTTTTGGTAATACATAGCTTCATTTCAAATGACCACCATTAGTTTTGCTGGGGGCCAAAAAAATGAAAAAAATATATGTGTGTGTGTGTGTGTGTGTGTGTGTGTGTGTGTGTGTGTGTGTGTGTGTGTGTGTGTGTGCATGTGTGTGCGTGCGTATGTATGTATATATATATATATATATATATATATATATATATATATATATATATATATATATGTATCATTGCTGGGTTTTGAAGAAAGTGTTTTCCAGCTGTTCTGTACCTTGTGCCTTAGCATATTGTGTCAGTTAGATCTACATTCCTTGACACAATCCTTACATTTTCTAAGCAACTTGACTCCACAGGCTTTGATGCAAATGGTATTTATAAAGAGATGTTAAATGAATGTGGTACATAGTATGGCAAATCTCCATACATGTGAGTTGTTTATTAAAGTGTATCCAGAAACAGTATCAGTTTGTACTTAATGGATAACCTAAAGCTGCACAGGATAAAATGTGTCAGCATCTTCAGAAATAGATTTTCTAGGAATACCTTGTTGGAATTTATTAGTGCAAGTAACAATGTAAGAATTGCATTGTTTTTTATTTCATCGATTCAAAAATGTCAACAGTATGTAATAGCAAAAATTGAGTAGGCACAGTAGTGTTGATTTGCCTAACCATTTATCTGATTTCTTTACTAACAGATTTTAGGTTAATTCATCAACACTGTGGCAGAATGTTTAAACTCACCACTAAATGATCCATGTCTTTACAGTAGCCTTAGGTCCTGAGGTCCAGTCCACTGAGAAAGGAGACAACAGCTGTGACTAACATATCTCCTATGAGGAATGGAAAAGAGACTCTATGGATGCTTTGCAAAAGCAACCCTGCTGTTAAACAGAGCACTTGCAACAGAAGCTGCTTTTTGTAAAATGGGGTCAGAAAATCCCAGAACCTTGAACACAGCAGTCTTCTCAGAATAAGTCAACAGACTACAAATAGACTGTTCCACAATAGCCAGGCACACCACTAACCATTTTGTCTGATATTTAAATCAAATCATCAGCTAGCAGTTGCAAAAGGGCATCATACGAGGTCAGTGTATGTGTGTGTGTGTGTGTGTGTGTGTGTGTGTGTGTGGGGGTGTTTACTGGAGGAGACAAACATCTATTTTAGCATTTTTCTTCATTTAGCAATGGAAATTTGAGACCTATTTTTACAATGTTTGGGAATGCAACTGCACATTTAGGGCTGTACTCCACTAGGACTGCAAATGACAGTAGTTATTGGACTGACTACTGTAGCTATACTGGGAAGGATGTGTTGTTCATGGTCTAGATATTGGAGCTATCTCCCATTCCATTGTTTTTCATGACTACCTTTATTGGCATAGCATCTATTTGAGATATATCCATTTATCAGGCGGACCTCAGTGATTTGCTTATGTAACACATTCAAATGCATTGAAACAGAAACTGCACACTTATGATATACAAGAGAGAAAAAACTATGTGTTTTTTCTTTTTGGACTTTAAAACACAACCTTCAGAATATTGTTATTTCTACTATATACATTTCATCACTGAGTCAAGTGAAACCTTCACATCTATAAGCATATTGTTCTTAACATACAATGCACAGACAACAGATTGCAGAAAACAAATACACATTATTTTTTTGCAAATACACATTATTACGTTACAAAACTCTAGTGTACAAACTTGTGAAGGAAATATAAATCCATTTTTTTCTTTAATTACTTGGTAATGTAAACCAGGAATGTTTAGTGCCCTAAATATGGATTATTTTCTGATACAACATTGGATAACACATTGGCATACTTCTCTTCTTCTGCACACTACAAATCAAAGCACTGGTCATTAAAAATCATAGCACTGGCTATTAAAAATCATAATACAGGGTGAGAAAAAGGAACACTATTCTTTCATAATGGAAGAGCTTAATAAGTTACATCTTCGATAATAAGTGAGAGTGAATGTTTGTATAGGTTTAGCTTATTTTTTAAGGTACGTACCCATAACAAACCTGACTTTATGAGGACATCAGTCAATTTAAGAGGAAGGCTAAGTCTGAAATCCAATACCACAGCTCTGTGTCCAATTTATAGCAGTTCAGGGGTATACAGACTAGCAGCAAACCATATCTAATAAAGAAAATGAAATTCACACAGAATTCAAGTCTTGTCTAAAATGACACATGAACTCAAGCCCATCAAAATGCCATCCCAGATACCATGTCAGTACATATGTAAGACAGACCTGAACCATTTCTATGGACATGTGCAATAACCTGGCATGTCTTAAATGTTTACTCTGATGAAAATGATAGCTTGGCTCTGAATGAGGTACCTCAGGCATTGTAGAAGGATGCGCTTTATATACAACAGTCTGATTGATTCCCTAATATCAGCTCTGGAAGTTATCTGTGACTAAAGCTCTGTTCATGGTATTCCAACTGCTTCTTAAAGGTAATACTTTTTATTAAAAGAGTTGCTGAAGATACTAGTTGGGCTGTAATGGATTACAGAAATCCATGTTCTTTTGTGAAAGAGACTCATGCTGTTGTTGAATAAAAAATTTCAAAACTGTAAATTCTGTTGTTTGCTAATGACTTCAAAAATTGCATGTGGTTGTATAAAGAGTTTCAAAACTATAAGTTCTGTTATGTCCCACTGACTTCAAAAATTGCAGCTATCATGTTGTTTCTTTTGCCATTAAGAAACAGGACACTCATTTCCAAACAGTGTTTGCCCAATTAATTTCTATTGTTTTTGTTGAAGATAATTTTGAAAGCAAACTCTATTTCATAATTTGTAAAATAACAAAACACAGCAAATGGTTTCATGAATTGTGCATAATATTATGTTATGAATAATAATATAATAAAGCTGAACAGATAATAGTTGACATTGACTAGAACATTTTTTAAGCAATAATAAGGTTGATTTAAACAGAAGATCAGACTTTAATGAAAAAAACAGGCACTCATAATTTTGTGGAGATGACTTCAGTATAAAACATCATGAAAATGTAAACTGAAGTTTAATGAAAGGATAAGAAACGACATTTAGAAAACAAAGAATCATTGAATACTTTCTGTGCATAAATAAAGTGGTGTAAGGCAATGCCTGGCTTTAAATTTCAGAAATGCCCACCAAACTTATGGGAAGAAAAAAATATAGTACGCTTTCTTGTCCTTATCTAATAGTTACTCGTGGATTATTTCTTATGCATAGATATGAGCAGGTGGTTGGTACAGTGTCCCACAGCCCTAGTGATCCAGTTTTCATCTTTGCCTGGTGCAAAACACGCAAGTATGGGACAGCAACTAGGTGCCGAGAAGCTTCCACTGTTTAAAGTGAAAACTGGGGGTGTAATTATATCTGAGGAACTACAGTATATACAGGAGGAAAGCAGATTTTTATTTTAATACTTAACGTGACATAAAGATATGCCCAGTATGAATCATCTCACATTTCCATGTCCCTATTATACTCTAGGCTATGAGGCTATTCCTTCATTCCAGAGGAAACTCACCCTTAGTTGCAGACACTGCCAGTTAAACTCCAAGAAAGGATAGGTGTCATTCATTACTCATCTTATTCCCAGCCAAATGGTGCTGCATCATTCACACCCCTTCCTGAGTCTAAGGCTGTGATGCCCTTGACATGACTTCTGTTTCTTCTCTGCTGAATTGGCTAGGTTCCAGAAATACAGATAAAGTGCAGTTGTGTAAGTAAATGTGCCATAACATTAAATGTTCAAATTCTCTCTCCTGCAGTAACCTTAGCTACGTGGGCTATATTCTGCCAAGGGTATAACAGCCAGCCAGCTTCCAAAGCTTCAGGGACCTTCCACATGCTGAAGGTATTAGGCAGCTGGAGCTGAGCTAACTAAAAGACAAATTTGGGTGTCACATCCTTCAAAGCATTCCTACCAACAGAGGAAGGCTGAGCCTTGAAAGGACAAACCTAGGAACAAAAAATAAATAAACTTCCACACCCTGAAAATGCACATATACACACACACACACACACACACACACACACACACACACACACACACACACACACACACACACACACACACACACACACACACACACACGCACACACACACACACACACACACACAAAACAAAGGCGATGGAGGGAGGGAGCATCTACTGTAGCAGTGATCACTCAAGCATTTACTGTTATGTTAAGTTTACTTACACAACTGTACTATGTTCATCATATTCATCACTGCTGCAGTAGCCTTAGCTATATGGATAGATTACTCAAGCCTACTACATTTGGAAGGTGGAAGAAGAAGTATTCAGAAGCCCCGTGAGAATGGTTGAACTAAGCCTGACCTGGACCTTGTAGTGTTTGTAAAAGCATGTACAGAGGACTAAGTAACAATTTCCAGAATACTTCTAGAATCAAACCCTTTCCAAAAAAGCAATAGATGAAGCCGTGGCCCTTGTAGAGTGGGCATTGACCCTGCCTGGAATAGTTTTATTATGGTGAGTATATAAAAAGGTAATAGCCTTAGACAACCATTTGAAAATAGTCTGTTTTGGCACAGGTTGTCCTTTCTTCTTAACTACACAAGAAATTAACAATCAAGCCAAAGATCTAAAATATTTAGCTCTTTCATGATTTCACCTGAGTTATCTGTGGACATCGAGGGTATGGCATATCCTTCTATTTCATTTTTAGGTTCAGAAAAGAAAATGGGGAGACGGATAGTATGGTTTAAAGAAAACTCAGATACAACTTTAGATATAAAAGGATTAGTTCTCAGTGAAACCCACCCCCTTTGGAAAATGAGGTAGGATTGACTTACCACAAGATCTTTCAGATCAGATGGTCTTCTTGTAGAAGTCAGAGCAATCACTAAAACTGTTTTTCATGTTAAGAACCTCAAGTCAGCCTGGATAGCTGGCTCATATGGAGCAAGTGTTACCTTCTTTAACACAAAATTAAGAATCCAAGTAGGAGACACCAGTTTACTTGGAGGCCTATTGTGCAATACTCCTTTCAAAAACATTTTTATATGAGACTGCATTGAAAGAGGAGGATCCATGGGCAGACATGTTGAAATGTTCAATAAATAAACCTTGATACAGGAATAAGAACAGCCATAGGATAGTAGCTTACACAAATGTTGTATAACTAGAGAAAAATAGCCCTGAAATTGTGCTAGTTATGCTGTGGCACCAACTAGAAAACCTTTTCCATTTGTTAACATATGATTTTCTAGTAGCGGGTTTTCTTTCCTCTGTAAGTACTTACTGCATGCCCTCAGTAAATAGGTGCCTAAAAGGAATTAAGACCCAATCATCTAGACAGTTAACTGAAGTTGATTATTGTCAGGATGTATCAAATACTGATGTTCTTTTCTGAGAAGATCAAGTTTGTGAGGAATTTTGTGGTAATTGCCACTGGCCATTTCCAAAAGAAGGGAGAGTCGCAGTTGTCTGGTCCAGAACAGAGACATCTAATTGATCCTAGGTGATTCCTTCTGAATCTTCAGATGTACCCTGAATATTAGTGGAAAGGGTGGAAAAGTATACAAGAACATTCTTGTCCAAGGAAAAGAAAAGACATCTGTCTTCCAGGCCTTCTTAGATGGAGTCATAGACTAGAATCTTTCCAGTTAATTGTTCCGAGGTGAAGCAAACAGGTCTACTTAAGGTCTACTCCTCACAAAAGAATCAAATATTGTAAGATTTCCTAATCTAGTTTCCATTCATGAGGGCCTGCCCTGGTCCTGCTCAACTTGTCTTCCACACAGTTCTGGTCTGACAGAATGTAGGATACCTGTAGATTGTGATTGTCTGTGACACTATATCGCAAGTGAACATGGCTAGTATGCAAATGAGGTACAACCTGCCCGCCCCCCGCTTGTTGATGTAACACATGACTGTGGCATTGTCTGTAAAAACTTGAAGAGGTCCTTGGGATCAAAGATGATTCAGAGAGTTGAGTGCTTTGATCAGGACAAGCATCTGTTTAATATTTATCTGTTTCCCTCTCTCCTTGGAGTCCCAAAACTCTTGCAATTTTACCTCTCCTGAAACTGCTCATAAGCAAAGTCTGAGGCATTTATGGTGACTGACTGCTTTATAACAAGGAGGGTGAAGGTGAGACCTGGATTTAAGGATGTCTGATATCTCTTACAAATGATTTCTCTTCTGACAAAAAGTAGCAGTGAGATTTGAAAATACAAAGGGTATTGGTGCTGGGACCAAATACACTTCAGATATCACTGATTTTTCTCATGTGGAGTCTTGCCAGGGGTATCCTGAGAAACGTAGAAGCCATGACACCCAAAATCCTAAGGTATCCCTCACAGTGACCAAATTCAGAGTGGAAAACCATAGAAATAGATCTGTTTTATTCTGTGTAAGAAAAGCTCTTTGAAATGAGGTACCTAGTTGACATCCCAAGAACACAATCCTGTTTAAAGAAGTCAAGAAAGATGTTTGCATGTTTTCTTAGAATCCCAGTTACTGCAAGATGACTCTAACTCAAGAGAGAGATTCCTGAGACTTTGAAAAAGATTCTGGAAAGATAAGCATGTCATCTAAATATAGAACATGTGGATATCCTATAGCCTGCAATGAGCTAAAACTGGATTGCATCACTCCTAGGGACATGTGATGAAGAATCAGTGGAAACATAAGAGTCTAAGCTGGAGGATGAAGACTGACCATCCTGGAAAGGACGAGTTTCCTTCCAAGCCACTGCCATCTGTAACCTTGCTGAATGATATTTATAACCAGTTTGCTAAAAACTCTTTGTTGCCAAAGAGAAAAACTGAGATTCACACTTTCCAGAATGAAAAACGGATGGGGGTGGGGGTGTCACAAGGTCTCTTGACCAGTCAGTCACACTTGTTGGATTTCCCTCGGCTTTGAGAGGTTCATGGATTCTTTTTGGAACCTCCTCACTGTTTCTTTTTAAATGTATGTTTTCCTATATTTTGCTGAGACTGGTTATTCTACTTTTTGCTGACACTGGGTGAGGAATTAGAGAATCCCGTAGAAAATCTGAAAAAGGAGGGGTGAACATTTTTAGAGATTCCCTGGATCATCTTACCCCTTTCATTATGCCTTTTGACTACCTCTGCAGCAGAGCAGCCAAAAACTGAATCTCTCTCCAAAGGGAATTTAAGATTTAATTTTTAAATCATCTGGGAGGTTCTAAGAATACAGTCATGCAAACCTCCTCATAACAATATCCTTGGCCATAGCCCTGGAAGAAGCATCAACAGAGTCATACACTAACTGTAAAGTACGAGTAATGACCTTCTCAAATTGAAAAAAATAAATTATTTAAAGTTGATTTTCCCTCACAAGAAGAAACTGCAAATAAAACATTCCTCATACTTTGACAATTAGTTAAAGCAAACTTTAACATGTGAGCCTGACAATTCAATATTACAAAAAAATCAAAGTTGCAGAAGAACACATGTTTTCCCATGCATATAATTTCTCCATCCTTATCAGAAAGAGTAGGACTGGAATTAACTAAGTGTTTAGGAGCAGTGAGATCAACTAAAGCTGGTACTGTTGGACCAAGTTTAAAACCGGAATAGACTGAGGAACTTTATACATAATATCTACCCTTTTAGGGGCAGCTGACTGACTAGCAGGAAAATTGCAAGCAATAACATACACACACATCCACTAAAGAAGGCACAACATGAGGAATGGGTGCAGGTTCTGGAAATTCCTTCTTTAACAACTCATAGCATTTTCTGAGGGACTAAGAAAACTGGCACATTCTAGCAATAATCTCAGAGAAACAGAAACCTCCAAAGGGAGAATCAGAAAATGAGGTCTCCTCTGACTCTGAATCCAAAACTTTAGGAAAAACCTTGAAATATCGGGACCCACTAGACTAATTCCTGAAATACAGAAACTGAATGGTTGTAAGAAGAGACTTGCATATACTAAGTCCAAAATGTGATTTCTCAGAATATTCCCTTTTCTCAGACGTATGGCAATCTTGGAGTTGGCGTATGAACATTTGGGGATGTGGGGGTCTTTCCATCCTCATGGAGGGGTGAAGGGGGTTAAAGGAGAAGACTAATTTTTGAAATTCACTCTTCTCTTATGTTTTCAGTCTTTTTTGGATTCTTAGCACATTACACTTCGAGTGGTTTCTTGCAGTATGGTATCCATGCTATTCAGGACAATATTAAGAAAATTTTAGGACAATAATCTTGCTAATGAGATCAAACAGTACATGGTAGTCTGAGTCATGTCAATAACACAATGTGTAATTATTATTATTCCACACTATGAAGCCTACTCTAACGTGTGCAACTGCTTTGCAGCCAGTCTGCAGTATTGTGCATATGCATTACAGTAGTGGTCATGGGATTTGTGCTACCCATCTGCTTCATAGGATCATGTTCAGCCATGTAAGTCATGTACGGTGTCTGTGTGGCAAACCACTCATTTGTCATGCACCTCTCGCTAGTGATCACATACATTGTGCTGCAATAGAGGGGTATCATGCTACTTTGTCAGACTGCCAGTTACTATACCACTATCCTTCTTTGTATCAGTTATTCCTGCAATAGTTATTTTACTAGACACTAAAACACCTAGTAAATTGAAGTGATCACTGTCACAGTGTTGGAAGGGTGGTCCTCTCCTATGCATCCTCCCCCACAAACTCTCAAGGAAATCCTGCCTCCAGCACCTAAACTTCCTCCTGAACTTAGCACCTATTGAATCAGTCTGGAGATAACACCTAAGCACCAGACTGCCACCAAACTCAAGCACCTCCCTATACCCCAATGCTCTAACTCCTTAAAATAAGCTACACTTGACTCTGCAGTAGAAGCCAAACAAACAGAGTCCTCATCTAAGGATGCCTGGTCTAGCTACAGTCACCTGGATACTAAGAGATTGCTAGTCACAGCAAAACAGCCATGCCAAAAAAACTGAAATCCTTCACGCACATTCTTAAATGCCTAATCTCTCATCCCAAACCTAAAAACTATCTCACTTCCTCTGACGCCACATCCTGTGTTGTAACCAACCCCCCCCCCTTTCATTTCCTTACCTTCAGCTCCATTCTAAAAACTCTCACATCAAGTTTTCTGACAATAAAATCTGCCAAAGTAAACCTCTTTTCTTTTTTCCCCCTATGGGAGCATAAGCTACTTTAAGAGCAGTCAGTTCGTAGAAATGCAGTGCATTTAGCAACCCTGCTTTTTTTACACGTAAAGTAAGCATAAATACTTTTCTTTTTCCTATTTTCTGAAGAGCACAGATACATACTAGAAGCACCATACTGAGGACAGGAAAAGAAGTGGTTGTCACAATAGATGCCGTACAGTCCTCCACACAAGTAGCACTATAGGCACAAATAAGTTAACCAAGGTAGTACTGCACTGACAACTGAGTAATCATAGTGTATAGCTCAAGTAATCAAATATCTCTGGCAATGAAACAGATATCAACATGTTTTGTTTGTGCACTATTTTTTACTAAGTGGTTCTACTTCCCATATTTCATTTATGTTAGTTGTTTTTGAACACTTCAGACACTTCAAGTATATTTCATTATTTTTGTCAGACTAGTCTATAGGAGCTCCTGTTACTATTCCTGAAACTTAGTCTAATGAATTCCAAACAATAATGCCTCAAATTTGTATTCACTGAACTGTGAAGATTATTAAAATATGTCCCCTGAGAGCTTTATGAATACTTTGAATTAGTGGTGTGCATTCCAATATTTTCCATGAACATTTGAATATTGTACTGATATTACTTTTTTCATGATCACAAACAGTAGCACGTCACCATAAATGTTTCTCATGAAACAAACTTCATAATTTCATATTAGTAATATATTGCCTGAGAAAAAAAAATCATTTACCAAACACATTTATATAGTGGACAGCCTACTCACCAGAAGATGCAGGATGAGAAGTAGGTTCTAGTTTAGACTTTGTTTCCAGATACAACCTTTCTTTTAAAGAAGTACCCTAGAAACACACCTGAAAAGGATAGTACTTAAGACTGAGCCCTAATTCTGAGCACAAATAATACTTGGCTTACAAAGTATGTCCATTCTCCTTAATAATCTGTCCTTTAAACATAAAGATATCAATACTGGAATAGAGTGTAGCAAATTATTTTAGCCAAGCTAATCTTTACAACATTTTTAAACAAAGCTATCTATCTTTTCTCATTCTTAGCTGAATCTTACTATATGAAAGGGATATTTAGACAGTCCACTAGGATTAAAAAACAAAGAATTTAGCATGCTACGTTTATGGTGCAGACTCTGGACAATTAAACAGCCACTAAGCAAACAGGTTCCTCAGTCATCCCCTAATTAGGCCATTTTCCTTTTAACTATTAATCAGGTGAACATGGACCTGAAAGATTATTTGTAGTTATTATTTAAAATACTGAGTAAAAAAAAATTAAGTCTTTGATGGAGACTTAAACCCGGGGACATCAACATTTTTATTGACATCACTGCCTCTGGACAACTGATGAAAGACTCCACATCTTCCCTTGGTGAGGCTATATTCCACTCAGGTTTGAGTTGAAAGGAAAATATAAGGCCTTAGCTCTGACATTAACCACATACCCTCAGCATTTATATTCCAGTATAAGTGAGGAAGGCCTTGCATTCATGCCCAAATCAAAGGCTTATGTTTCCCTGTAATATTCCTTGTTTTAAATGATAATATCAGCAGAACTTTCAGCTGCATTTGTATATCTGTAATTTCACATTCATTCGTCCTTCTTTGGATTCACCCCAAACATTAGAAACAAAATATTATTTTTAAATTGAAAGAATATGTAGATGTTTTTTGAATCAAAGGATCACTGCAGCTTATCATAGCCATTAGTAAACTGAACACATGCAATATTTATTTTTTTAAAGAAAAAATGTATTAATGTAAAATATTTACAATATATAATCAGAAAGGAAGAAATTCAACATTACATATTGTTATGCAATGATAGGAATACATTGAAACATCAAGTCAAAGTAATCTTATACAATTAACACATTAAGAGTCTTGGTATTTCAATAGCAAAATTTCAGTGTTATCCCAACCACTAAAAGTCTTAGTATGGGGGAGCGTAGCCAAGATGTGCACTAGTTAACAGTAGTTTTCTTCAGCTCTGCTACCTCTGCTACCTAATTTCTTTGACAGGATTTAACAATGTTAAAGAATCCGAACATGATTTTTTATACTTTACATGCTACTTCATAGTATCATATAGGACTATATCAAAAAATGTATTTGAATTTTGAACTTTTCCTGTCAAAAAAATACCTCAACCATTTCTCTCATCATCCTGCCATTAAGATGAGCTTCTCCAAGGCCACTTCTCAAGAATCTGCATTTAAAAAAGAATACTAACAAACATTCAGGAGCTATCTATGAAAATAGGCATAGTGGATACAAAATTAGACAATTTTAAGGAGGTGCTCAAACCTGATGGAGATTATTCATGAAGGCCTTCAGCAACTGGAATATCATATCACTGGAATTGAACAAGCATTAAATGACATTGATGGAAGACTGCAAGAAAGAAAAAATAATATTGAATTTTTATTGAAACAGAATTCTTTACCTCAGCTTAAAATTGATTATCTAGAAAATAGGTCACACAGAAATAATATTAGGATCTTTGGACTTCCAGATAATATTGAGGGTAACAGTATGGTGAATTTTCTAACACTTGGCTGCCTAAAATACTTGATCTTCCTGAGTATCTATCCTATGGTATCAAAAAGGCACACAGATCCCTAGTTTCTTCTTTGACTAATAAAAAATACTTCAGCTAAATCTATAATAGTAAGATTCATTTCTACCCAGGACAAAAAACAATTTTTTTAAAACAACATGGTCCAAGTCACCTATCAAAATAGATGGCAGCATAATCCACTTCGATAATGAATACTCTGCTGCTGTTATTTCTAAAAGGAAACTTTTTTGCCTTTGATTAAGGAACTTAAAAGGTGTCAAACTAAATCACATCTTTTGTTCCCGGCTAGACTGAAGTTATTTTTGGCAAATGGTCCCAAAACCTTTGATAACCTGGAAACAGCTGTGACTTACATCAGATCTAACAACATTTTTGACAAAAAATTGAAGACATGGAATGGACTAGTGTGTTATTGAAGAGAGTTGCTGACAATAACCTGGAAATATACAGACAAAAAAAAGAAACTGAAAAAATAAATAACTTCCTCCATAATCTACTATGTTTTTCCTCCTTCACTTCCTTTTGGGGAAATAGAATAGAAATCTTTTATCAAATATTAGTAGTTTTGTTTTAACAACTGGGATTCCTACTGCAAATGTTTTTCACACATGGTTGTTCTACTTCTTCACAGTAAGTAATTTATTTAGAAACAAGTGAAAAGGCATTTGAATATCTGTTGATTGATTTGGATTCATTTTTTTTGTATTTTTGAAGTATTAACAGCTATATTATGTTTGATGGTATTTATATAATATTTCACTTTCTTTGTTATAATTGTATGATGCAGGTTTTACACTTGTTACATACACTCATACTTCAGCTTGAGTCCTATTCATTTAATTGTAGCTGAAGTCTTACAATTTTTCCCACTAGAATCATATTTTCATTGTTTGACTGTATTTCACAAAGTTAGCAGCCATGAGTCACTTAGGTTCCTGACAGTTTCCCCTCATTTCTGCGTATATATGAACTAACCAGGAAATGACCTTTGATCATTAACCTTTCAACAAGTTTTCAGGAAAGAATCTCGCTACAATGATTTAGACATGCAGAAATTCACAACGACAGAAGACCTTATACTTCAGTATGTATTAATCTTTTTAATATGTGTTTTAAGCTTAAAAAACTATATTTGCTGTTATATAGGTTTTGCAATACAGCATGTGTTTTATTGCATCAATTTAATCTCCTTGCGACTCCGAGCTGAAACAGAGTCAAAATATGAGTCCTTGCTTTTCAAAATTGGTAGTGGCATTATAATTTATAACAGGCTGCAATAAGTCTTTAACTGTTCATAGGTGTATGTAAGACACCTGTGCTGTGTGTCCCAGGCTGTGCCCTAAATGGTCCATTGAGATCAGTGTACTACCTTACTAAAAAAAAAAAGTAAGAAAAAAGGCAAATACTATCATCAAACACGGGAATCAGTCAATGATGCCTGAAACCTAAAGGGGTATTATTATTTGTTTATTATTTTATTATTAGGAAATGTATTTATCAACAGCTGCTTTAGATACTCTCACCATCTGCTCAAACATACTCACCCACAAAGTTTTGATACTGACTGCAAACAATATGAAACAAATGCTGTTGAGGCCTTTGATTTTAACTAGCCTATGCCTTCTTACTGATTTAGAGCACATTTGATCTACTTCTGTGAGAACTGCCTTAATATTTTACACTTTTTTCTTTCTCAGCATAGTGCTTTGTCATCTGTCGCAAAGATCATGATACTTACTTTAGACATAGCAGAGAACTTGCACTACTGACAGAATGATGCTGGTATAAAGCTTTGCTCAAATCAGGCACTACATTTGAGAGAACTAGATAATATATTAGAGACAATATATGATCAAATAAAATACTGACATATTCCATTGTATGAAGGATGTTGAACTGTGATACACAATGTTAGCTGACTCAAGCTAGGATGTCCATTGACATCTAGTGACATAGTGAATGAGACACTGCTGTCTGTAGGTGTAGGTGTGAGGGATACTTCCGCCCTCATTATGTATGCCAATTACTTTGTATTAAATATATATTATGTTGAGAGTTCATGTTTCCTTAACTGTAACAACTACGTAAAGATACTTATAATTTGAAAGCAGTATTAGCCACAGTTAAGTGATGTTTAAAATACCTAAACAATTATAGCATGAATAGTGACATTTGCTGGATCATTTCCTAGTGGATTAAAAAAAAAATCTTGACATACTGCATTTTCTTGTGTCCATGATGAAAACATTTTCTTCTGCAAGTAATGAAAGACTATAGTGCACTGTTTGGAAACAGACAAAAATATTTATCTTGTATTATTTAGCAGGTGATCTTAAAGCATCAATGTTTTGAGTATTTGACATAGCTTTGTTTTAGCCATTGGAAATTCTGTAATACAGAACAAAAGTTAATCCAAAAGATTAGGTGTACTTATCCATGATGTCTACATAACTAAATAAGAATGTAAAGTAAAAACATACAGGGGCATGGAATGGCACAGTCCTGGCTATAATATATAACTATATTTAAACTGCCATTGGTGATACCTTATCCATTTGGCATTAATGCCAACAGACTAAAGGCATGTCTAGAGATCTAAGTAAAGTAGAATAGTAAAATCTACCAGGTGGTACTTATGGGAAAATCCATAACTTATTTTACAACTTGAAGCACAGCATATTAGAATATGTGTATTTCTGTGTATCTCACATACTACACATGCACACACTCGCACTCATATAGACACATAAACGTACACACACATTTCTTCTGTTTGATCACTAGTGTCATTAAATTATTTTGTTAATATAATATTTGTCAATATTGCATCTTGTACAGCTTAGTCAGATAACACGGTGATGCTGCCTGCAACACTATAATGGGTAGGTTATCAACATTCATTATTATAGGGGCCCTGTATAGGCACTGAGACAGCACAGAGCATTAATAGTGTGTAACTGACACATGCATACACACACACACACACACACACACACACACACACACACACACACACACACATGCATTAACATCACATGTGTTTCTAGCACTTTGTTTTTTAAATGCCGCTCACTCAGAATCATGCATACCCTCCATGGAAGGTAGATAATGAGTAGACCTAACATAAACATAGGACCAGCTTTGTTACGGATACAGTAGTTGGCATTAATCACTTGAAGTGCAGATCAGTGATAGAGGCACTATTGGTTGCATGACACAGAACTATGGAGATGATCTATGTCCTTCATAGCTTGGAGGGTGACTTGTAACAAGTGCATAGTGACACAAGGTATAGACAGAGAAACCACATATTCCTGCATATTATATTGGCTGCTAATGTTGCCTTTATAGATACCACTGTACAACACCTTACAATGACTAACTGGTCTGTCTTCACAAGACTTGTATTCTGTGCCCTTGAGAAAGTTCAGAATGCAAGGAGTGCAGATGGTCATTGAAACTTGGAACATAAAGAAAGTAGTTTACTGTTGACTGGGTCTTTTCATGGAAGTTAAATGTCATTAATATTAGGTTGTTAATTTAATAAAGATAGTTACAGCACAACTCTGTGCCTTAATAATAGTTTTGTATTTTTAGAAAATTATTTTATTATAGTTTAGTCTATGTTATAGTGAGTGATGATCAGTTATTATTAATACATCATTTGATAAGCATTCTATTGAGTTGACTGAGTGAATTGCTGACCTTAGTTTTCATGGAAAAATTATTCTATTGTATTTGACTAATATTCTTTAACTCTAAGAATCTGTTGAATAGAGATGATGAATTCATTACTCTTTTAGCAGTATATGTTAAATAATTCATTATTATGTGGTAGAGCTTGAATAATTGCTGTTGTTGGATTGTGTGGTTGATTTGAGTAGCAAATGCTGCTCAGATTGGGAGCTTGTAACTCCGGGAATGTGTTGGGATGTTATAGAATTGCAATTTTTTACTACCTCTATTATTCAATTACTTTTGTGGTGTCTACTGTATATTCAATTTTGAATCCTATTAATTTTTGGATTTTGACAGATATATCATCTATTAACAGTCATTGTGATGCCAATAGAGTGATATTGCATTTTCATTTACAAAACATATTCATGGTCATTTTTAGTTTAAATCTTCTGAGTAACCACTATGTATCTTTTAAAATACATACCTACTGATATTAATGGTCTAAACAATCCTTGTAAGAGGGGACGTTAATTTAAGTATCTGAAACTATAAAAATCTCATTTAGTCATTTTGCAAGAAACACGTCTTCTAGAAGGGTCTATATTAAAACACTGAAAAATCAGTTATTCAAATGGCCTAATCATCAAAATTTCTAGTAATAGAATTCATATATATCATCTCCATCTCTGAGATTGCACTACAGTGAGGAAAGGGCACATTTTCCAATTTTCACTCTACCACAATTTCACAAAACACACTTTTATCACCAGCATTTTCATTGATAAAGCCATTCAATTAATGGGTTTGGTGGTGTTCTAAAATAGACCCTTTTAGAAGAAGACATAATTAAAGTTAATCCTAGATCTTACACTGTACTATCTAGTTGAGACCATTTCCAAAAGAAAAGAGGGGTAGCTGTTTTATGGAGTAATACTCTACCTCTTCCCAAGATTATTGATGTTTATAAAGATGATATAGGAATGTTTTACTCCATTACATTAGAATTTAGCAAGAAGTTATTCACTCTTATAAATATTTATTGGATTCCAGGAATTGGATCTAACACAGTGAAACAACACTTAATCAAAGAATACATCTATCTAAGGGTAATATTATTCTAGCAGGGGATTTCAACTGTATTTAACTGATAGTGATACTAATGCTTTTGGTAAAAGAAGAATTTTATCTCCAGCTGAACACTTGAGAGATTTTATAGATACATACCACTTGAAAGATATTAATTATTTTACTGAATCAGGTTCATATTTGTTTACATACTTCTCACATACATGTGGCACATATCCCAGAACTGATAGAGTATTCCTTTGAAATGATTTGATTAACAGTTTGGGTAAAACAAAAGTAATATCCTGTCCCCTCTCAGACCATAAGACTATAACCATTGAGTTAATAATTAGCACAAACTTTAATGTTCAAATTAAAAGAATGACAGCTTACATAACAAAACTAAAAGATTTTAAGGAGATTATCGCCTCTGAGATTCAAAACTTCATCACTATTAATAGTGCCTATGATGCTTCTAAGATATATATATAGATATATATATATATATATAGATATATATATATATGATGCACTAAAAGCTTATTTATATGGAAGAATCATTAATTGGTACCACAAGAAACAAAAACAATGGGACAAAGATTTACATGAGATACAAATGAAACTTGACAAGTTAAAATGTTATAATCTAACAGATAAAAACAAAAATGGGAAGGAAGAAGAAATTAATACATTAAATTATATTTATTTGGAAATATTTAATCACAAAATTATTATGTTTGGAAAATATAAATTTATAAAATTCTCTCTCAACCCTAAGTCTTTAAATAATTTAGCTAACAAGACTAAAAGGCTTAGTAAAGTTAATCATATTAATGAAATTTCTCCTCCCAAAAAAGAAAAATGTTACAGATTTATATGACATACTGATGGAATTTGAGAATACTTTAACAAAATTAACCAGAAATCAAGTATTTTAGACCTTAAAGAAGCAATAAGAGCCTTTATTAAAAACTACACCAAACATAAACTATCAAAACTACAAGGTGATTCTTTCGATAAACCCATTTCATTTTCTGAAACTCAACTTCAAATTAATAAATTAAAGCATAATAAAGCCCTGGTAATGACAGAATTATGCCTGAAATTTACAAAATATTGCCTAAAGAAGCTTTAAATTTATTACATGCAGTTTTTCTGTCTCTCAAGACAGATCTATTATTCCACATTCCTGGAAATATACTGTCATCTCTCCCATATTAAAAGCTAATGAAGATCCTTCTAAATGTTCCTCATATAGACCTATCTCATTTTTTAAATGTTGACTACAAAATTTTCATGCCCATTTATACTGACAGATTAAAGAGATTTCTTCCACATCTGGTTGATGAGGACCAAATAGGTTTTATTATTAATAGAAATGCATATGGTAACATAAAGAGCATTTTAACAATAATTGACTCTGCCAAAAATCTAAAATAAATTTTAGTCTTAATTAGTCAGGATATAAATTGTGCTTTTGATTCTGTTAACTGGGATTATTTATTCTTTCTTTTGGAAGAATTACATTTCTCTAATAATTTCATTCATCTTATCTCACATCTTTATAAAGGATGTCAAGCCTACATTAAAATAGGTACATACACCTTGCGAAATAAACACAAACTCAAAGGGACCAAACAAGGTTGCCCTCTATCCCCTTGCTCTTTACCATTGTAATGGAACCACTGGCCGAATTAATAATATTAGATCCAGATATTGAGGGTTTCAAATTAAGTCATGATGTGCCCCTAAAATCCAACTATTCACAGGTGATAACCTTCTTACCATGAAGGGAAATAATGCTTCTATAGCTGCTGGTTTTAGGACTACTAAAAACTTTAAAAGGAAGTCAGGTATATTCTTTAATGATACAAAATATATAGTAACTATTTATTCTAATAATATTAAATTAGATAAGGTTAATAAATATTTAGCCCAATCAGAGGAATTAACATACTTAAGAATAATATTAACTAAGAACATTAAAGGTATAATAGAGATTAATCATAGCAAAAGTTTAGATTCTATAAAGAATCATATAAATAAATGGAGTAAACTTCCCTTTGAAATACAAGAGAGACTCCTCACTATCATTAAAATGATAATACTACCAAAAATTCTATATATGGTACAATAATTTTCTTTACCACCCCCTACAACTCTTATAAAGGAATTTAATTCACTAATTGTAAAGTTCTTATGATTTCCAAGTAAACATAGAGGGGCCTTAGCTCATCATTTGAGAGATTGGTCTAGTGGTGAAATTGATTTACCAGACTTGGAATTATATTCAATCTCCTCTGCGGTTACCTCTATATCCTTGTTAACCAACACACACAATACTGCTAAATGGAAGAAATTCTTAGAAATATTGTATTTTTATCCATGTAATATCTCTAATTTCCATAAAATATTAATATTGAACAATCCATTTATTTGGTTGCTGAAATACTTTTTCACTACACACAATTCTCAACCATATATACCTCACTATATATTACTTATACTGAACAATTTCAGAAACTTTATTTACAAAAAACAGACTATAAAGCCTGGGACTTTCTTCTTTTCCCTATTGCATTTACACAAGGAAATGTGTCTTCTTCAGATTTTGCAAAATTATGGTATTCAATGATAAGAATTCAGTTTATTGGTTTCAGCTGCTGACAAATTGAAATCTGTAGACTATTTAATTCATGAATATGAATTCAATAAAAACCTATGGTTAGAAATGCAAGCCTGCAGACAGTTTGTGTTTAATAAAATAGACTTAATGTCATCTAGTATAAAAGTGAATGCACCTAAATTATTCAGCCTTTTGGCTTTAGCTTTACAACATACATTTTCTAATAATGGCAAACTTTCACAAATATATAAAATTATTAGAAATGAAACAAAAAAGTTATTCAGAAAATTATTAGAACTATTTATCCTTAGTTAATAATAATCCACCTAAGGATTAGGATAAGAAAATAATATTAGAACCATCCAAACTGATGACTTCCTCTCTTAAATGGAGATTGTTTACCTGTAAATGCTGTCCTTTCTAAAACCCCACATAATGGGGAAAATTAATAAGAGAGATAGTATGTGCTGGAGATGTAAAATAGAAACAAAGGCTGACTGGTCTGATATGTTTTTTGATTGCATACTTCTTAAAACCTATTGGGACAACATAAACATCTTTCTTCAGACTTTATTTTTAATTTTTGTTTGTCCTATCTAAATCTTTGGTTCTATTCAATACACCAGTTCCTGCTTGTCTAAAAAAATTAAACACCCCCTGCTTTGGTCTATTTAACTGTTGGAAGAAAGGTTATAATTAGAAATTGGAAGTGTGATACTTCACCCTCTTTCTCAGAATTCAAGAATATCATTACTGAGGTTTGTCATTTTGAATTGTTGACCATTAAATCAAGATCCATCAGAAATACTTCTTCAAATAATATGTGGTATAAGTTAAACGTTTTATTAGACAAAGAGTCTGTTTATTTATGAAGTCACTTTATATGTATATCCTAAAATTTAGTGTAGCTTTTTTTATAGTGGCATCTTTGTAAATACTTTAGTTGTGTTTTTTTTTTTTTCTGGTTGCTCTTCTTTCATTGTTGCATATTCTGTAAAGCATTTTATATAATCAATCACTTATAACTGAAATTTAATAAACCTGTTTTCCAAAAAAGTCCTAGTATGATTTATATATCTCATTATGGTCCCTTCTTTTTCATTTTACATAGTATTGCCGTTAAATTTAAAAATTCTTTGAATGTAGGAACCGAGTTTGATTTCCAATGTTTTTGCAATTACTTTTTTAGCAACCAAGAGAGCCCAAAACAGTTTTTGCTCTTTGGCTTTTACAGATACTAGAAGTGCAACATTCATTATTGTTATAGTTCTAATTAAAGAAAATTATCATACCATACCCCCAAAACATATTTATCTCTTCCTAATATGCATTTAATTTTTCACAATCCATAAACATGTGTCCAGTCAGCTTTTATATACTTACTACATCTCTAACAAACTGAAGAAGTCATTTTAGTACACTTAAGAGATTTTATAGGGAATAAAAACCATTCTCTGTATATATTTCTACATAAAAACTTTCCAATATAAACTTGAAAAAGTTTGACCAACTGATTTTAGTAACAACGTTTTATTCTTAACGTCTATCAAGTAACTCAATCCACTACTATCTAAAAACTTCCATAATTTTGGCTTGAATCTATTATTCTTTATAATTAATTTACATAGCTTTGACAAGCTTCCATTGTATGTCAATCTACCTTCATTTACAGCATTCATATATTCATATAATGGGTGAATACTGTTCTGCTCCTCTTCGCTCGTATTATTCATAAATTCATTTAATTTTTTACTGATGGATATTATTAACTGGTTAGTAGATTCATCCAATTTATATTATTTTGCTAAATATTGTTGGGACCTAGCTTTTCTTTTTTAAATCATTCAGACCATAATACTAATTCATTCCTTTTTAGTAAATTAATTTTAACATTGTTCCAAGTTTTCTTAAATCTAGAGATATGAGCAGTCGGAAAGCACAAACGTTTCTATTGTGATATTAATGGAGTTTTGCAAACAAATTTCTTAACTGTTTTAAGAATCAATTTCATATATGCAGAGTCTAAAGAATTTCCATCTAAAGTAAATTTTGTTAAAAAGATGAAAGGATTATTACATATTTCTAGTTTATCATTTTTAATAAACTTATAATAATTTAATATAATTTGTCCCTGGATGGTTTTCTGTTGACTAGTGTAAGTTGAGTCTAACCTGTGTATAATAGAGTTAAAAGTTGCAGCAATAGAATAAGATTCTACATCTGGGAAGCTAATACCACTATAGTCCCATAATATTATATGATTTCGATAAAAAATTCTTGTTTTTTTAGGATAGCATAAGATGAAGTTACCCTTTTTTCCATTTTCTTTAAAAGTTTTTGTCAGGTATTAAAGCTATTGAATGCAATCAATATATATATATATATATATATATATATATATATATATATATATATATATGTGTATGTGAACATTCATATGGCCAAGACTATATGATCGACATTCGAAATGTCGATCATAGAATAAAAAATAAAAAACACAAAAAAAATTACCTTCACACTGCTAGCAGCTGCACCCCCCCCCCATGGGGGGATCTGCCCCTCACACCCACTGGAACTTAAATATACCAACTCCAAGATTGCACTACGGTGTGGAAGAAAGAAATCTTTCTATTCTGCACTGTACGGAGATGCTGGTTCCGCATGGTCGAAATTTTGAATGTCGATCATATGGTCTTGGCCATATGAATGTCAATGTTCTGAAATGTTGACCATGTGAAGGGAACCTATATATATATATATATATATATATATATATATATATATATATATATATATATATATATATATATATATATATATATATAGTTCCACTTCATATAATCGAAAGCTCATAACATCTAACTGCAAAACAGCGAGACCAAATGATCGAAAATACATGACATCTAAAACTCATAACATTGAATCTCACAACATCAAAAACTACAAAGTGAATATAAATAGCATCCGACACACTTTTTACTATGGTTATGCAGGGGGCAGGCCCTGCTGCACCCCCCAAGTGGGGGGGCTTCACCCTACCCCCCCGCAAATTAAATATACCAACTTTGAGATCGCACTACAGTGAGAAAAAGTTAATTTCCTAACACTATTGTATCACGATCAGCATAAAGAACGTACACAGAATGTCTAAATTACTACCTGTATGGCCCAAACACATGTGCACAGTGGCATAATAAACACTATGTACAGATTAATAGAATAAACTATAGCATTCACTTGTTTGATGATACACTACTCAGTTTTATTCATTATTGATGTTGTGAGATTCGATGTTATGAGTTTTAGATGTTATGAATTTTTGATCATTTGGTCTTGCTGTTTTGCAGTTAGATGTTATGAGCTTTATATATATATATATATATATATATATATATATATATATATATATATATATATATAGATGGGTTTACTTCATATCACTGAAAGCTCATATGTTCGACAACCATTTGCCTGACACCAAAACACTGAAAGCTCAAAATACCTAAAGCTGATATGATCGACACTTATAACATCGACACATGAAATCCAAAGTGTTATGCCCTTTCCCCACTGTAGCATGACCCTGGAGTAGGAATAAATAGTTAGGGAGGTGTGGGGGATGAAGCCCCCACATATGTCATAAATTTGAAACATACATATGGATACTTTTAACGGAATTGACTATATTCATGTAAATAATGTGGGCCACCCGCCCCAATGTGGGGGTCTGTGTCCCCCACACCCCCATAACTCATTTTTCCTACTCTAGGGTCACACTACAGTGTGGAAAGGGATAATGCTTTGGATTTCATGTGTCATTGTTGTTAGTGTCGCTCATATGAGCCTTAGGTGTTTTGAGCTTTCTTTGTTTTGGTGTCAGTATTATGATTGTCAGTCATATGAGTTGTTGACCATATGAAGTAGACCCATATATATATATATATATATATATATATATATATATATATATATATATATATACATACACAGATATATAAAATCTGTGGTGATATAATCATTTTAAAAAGTACTAACCTATTCTCAAAAGTAAAGAAATATTAATTCCATTTTTAATAAGAAGTAACACTTCTTCAATTACTTTTTCAAAATTATGATTAATAATCTTACTCACATTTTGATAAAGTTTTATTTTTAAACATTTTATTTCTTTTCTTCCCAATTATATTTATATGTATCTTTAAACTTATTATCTAGTAATTGATTTAACACTAAAGTTTTAGTTGCATTATTAAATTTCAGCAGTGACACTTTTTGAAACTTTTCATTTTCATCTACTTTTTAATTAAATAATTTAAATATCCTATAGTTAGTAAAATATCATCTACAAAATGCTGTGTTTTAGACTGACAATCTCTATTAATTGAGAATCCATCATGTTTTTCATTGCTTTTTGTACTGTTAGCTAAGGGTTCAATAAATAATGCAAATAGTACAGGAAACAAGGGACATCCTTGTTTTGTGCCTTTGTTTAAAGTGAATCCTTGACAAATGTAAGATCCAATTTTAACATATGCTTTGGAGTCTCTATACAGTTTTTTGTTAAATATTCCAACAAACTTCTAAAAATGAAAATGCTTCTAAAGTTTTAAACATGTACTTCTAATCTGCAGAATCAAATGTTCTGTCGAAATCTAAACTCATTAGGGTCAATTTCTTGTTCATTCCTGTTGCTAAATCTTAGGAAGTTACCACCCTTTTTATATTATTGTACATTAATCTATTGACTACAAATCCTGTTTCATCTTTATTGATTAATCTACTATATCTCTTAATCTTGTGGTGAAAATGGTAGCAAATATTTTGTAGTACACATTTAACAATGAAATAGGTCTATATGAGGAGTCTAACTTATTATTTTTCCAATGTTAAGTATAGGTGAGATTACAGAAAATTTCCATGCGGGAGGAATTATTTTGTCACTCTGAGTTATGCTGAAAATGTCACTCATTTATTCTAAAATATTTAATGGAAACATACTATATTGGGAGGGTGGCCTAATCATTAAGGTGTTTGCCTTACAAGCACAAGGTGCAGGGTTCAAGTCTCACAAGGGATAATTGGCTAGACTTAAAATGGCTCACAAGGGCAATTAGCCTAGTACTAACCTATGAACATATAATTCCATACATAAATCATCTAACCCTAGAGCTTTACCATTTTTAAAACCTTCTTTAACTCTATCAGGATAATAGGCTTATTCAGCTGAGATATGTATTGGTCATTACGTTTACTAGAAACACTTTTCTTTAAATAATTGTAAATTTCGTAATCATTAGGATTATTATTTTTATCTTTATTAAGATCATCATGGATTTTTTTAAATATTAAGCATTTCCTCTCTATCTGAAGTAAGCTTATTAGTGTGAAGATTTCAGATATTATCAATATGTGCCTTTTTAAGATTAGCATCTTATTTCTGTTAGCTAATCTAGGTAGATTTTTTGAAGTCATCATGTAAATATGCAATTTTATTTTTCTAAAGCTATCTCCACTTTATGCATTAAAACTGTATTTTGTCATTAATTTTAATGACTTTGCTGTTTTCTAATTTCTTTATTTGTTATTCAGCCATCGCTTTGTGTATTTCATTTTGTATTTCAAACAATTCTTTAGGCCATTCTTTCATTTTATTATTAGCCCATTTTCCCATTCTGTCTTTAATATGCAATTTTAAGGAGTCCCGTAGTATGACTTTACTAACTTGATCATCATCATCATTCAAAGATAAAAAAAAAATTCTCGATTTGTTCCTTAAGGTAACTCTTAAACTCTTTTAATTTCATCATATATACTGGGATTCTATAAATATTCTGAAATGTCTTTAGAGCCAACTGGCTGATATTCTGCTGTTTTAAACATTTTTTCCAGTGCCTCGCTGCTATTTTATGCTATGTTAAACATTCCCTAGTGTTACCATCTGAAACTAGGGTAGCTAGTAGCTGTAGCATAGTCCAGATCCAGATCTGCTGCTTCTGGACTGTTTGTAGTGGTTTGTTTGTTCTGAACATGTTTTCCAGGCCAGCATGTTTTTTATGCCATCTTGGATTGGAAGGGGCCTATCTGCACTTTTGTGAGGGAATTGTGTTGATTGAGACCTGCCTAGTAAGGAAGGTCATTCTAGGGCTTGGAATAAACATCCTCATTGGTCATTCTGAATTTTGTTAGTTTTTTTTTTTTTTTTCAAGATTTAGTTTCTAGTGTTTAGGCCCTGCATCTGAGCAGCTTTCTGCTTGTTTGCACATTGAGTAGCACCATGCACTGCCCCACAACTGTGCACCAAAGATGGACAGTTAAATTCAACAAATTCTCCCTTAAAACCCAGTCAGGGATGTCCATTTGCTGAACTTCTCTGTAATAATTTCTGAAAAAGCCACCCCTAGTAACAACAGTCTTCAACCTAACATTATGGACATTTGGACTACCCTTGTTTTTCCAGCCAGCCTTGGTGATTTGGGTCACTTGAGGAAGTGTAGCAATTGCCTCATGTACATAGACATCCCTCTACTAATAACAAAATCTAGTACAGATTGTGAGAGATGTATTTACACCAAGAAACTAGAATCCATGCTCTCTATCATGCAAGACAATAACACAGAGAAGTTTATCAACTCACTCACCACTACATATTCACATAGTACCACTTCTCATACATATACCACTCCTCAAACACATAGTACGCATCAAACACGTAAATCCACATATGTGGAAGTTCTCTCAAAAAACTTACTGAAACACCAGAGGCCTCCAAAACACATGAATGTCCCAATCACCAAGTTGGACAGGCAGAATGTCACAGTCAGTTGCCGGTCCAGTGCCAGGATTTGCCAAATCATGCATGCATTCAGGTCTCTCAGCAACAAGTGCCATTATGACTCTGTCATAGTTTATGTTGGTGTGAATGACCTGAGACATACCTTGCTGGACAATATGAAGAGGGACATGGTTGAACTCTCTGAGTATGTGTCCCAGGCAGGTATGCCAGTAGCCTTGAGCAGCATACTACCCTCACCTAGAATGATGGTACAGTATAAACAAAAAATAATTGATTTCAATAATTGTCTTAATTTTTTGTGTAATTTCAAGGGGATCCAGTTCCTGTCTGCCTTGGAAGCCATGGTCAACAAACCTCACTGCTTTGCCAGAGATAGTTTGCACCTGGCACCCCTATGCTTTCAGCTGCCAGCAAAGGCTTTTGCCTTCCACATAGTGCCTTTTTTAGGTAAGGTCTCAAAAACTACATTACTGACATGAAATTAACCAGTCAGGACAAAATAAGAGTCATGTTGCTAAAGGAGCTTAAACCAAAAACTGCACTACCTGAAAGCACTTCAATCACTAGAAGATGCAGATGTCTGTGCAGTCACAGAAACCTGGTTTAAGGCCTCAGACTGTACCCTGGCCTTGCAAGGTTACAGTGCCTTTCATAGGTTCATAGGATGATACTAGGCTATTGGTCTGGAGGCCCGTATAAGCCAACCAATAATTGTGCCCATGTTCCACCAAAGTTAGCACCTGTTTCTTCTGTCCAGCAGGAACACAGGTGGGATCCCAGAGGTGTATCTTCTGTTTCCCATCCAGCCTTCCAGGTTTCTCTTAAAGAGGTCTAAACAGGTACTCTGCTTAACATGGAGAGGAAGTCTATTCCAGAGACAGGAGAGTCTCTGCGCCGCAAATCTCACCAACAAGTTCTATTAATGTCACAGGCCAGGTTGAGGCCTTGTGTGTGGGTGCCTGAGTGGATTTTGACTTATGAATATGCAGCAAGTCCATCAAGGCTGGATCTGAGATGGCCTTGTATGCGAGACACAGGTCATCTCTGAGTAGTCTGTATGAGACTGAGTAGAGGGACAGGGATTTTAGCCTATCTGTATAGGACAGGTGTTTGACACCCTGGATTTTTCTGGTCAGGAACCAATGTGGTCTCTCCAGCTGCTGCATGTGCTTGGCAAGGTCCATGCTGGAGGGGGCATTGTGCTTGATAATGGGTCTAATAAGGGAGGAGTACAGGGATGTTATGACCTTCTTGTTCCTGGATGAAATACCCTTACTTGTGAGGTGAGCCATGTAAAAAGCTTTCCGTACAATGGAGGCAATGTGGTGGTCAAATGTCAGGTTGCTATCAACCTGGGTGCCCAAGTCCCTCATGACTGCTTGCTTGCTTAGTACATTGTTATAAATGTGATAATTAGTGGCGATGCCATTTTCCCCAAAGTGAATAATGATGTATTTCTTGGCATTCAGTTTGAGGTAATGTTCCTGGCACCAGTCTTTACTTTGGGTAAGTCCCTCTTGAAGGATGTTCACATCACTAGGGGAATTTAACTCATTACATCCGAGTGACGCCTCCAGGTGCATCTGCAGTCAACTGTCACTGATGCAGCTAGGCATCAAACATTGCTTGTTCATATTTGCATCAATAATTCCAAAACCATGCTATGTACAAGGTTTTATAAGATTTCTTCTTAAAGCTTATACAATGGTAAACTCACCTGCATTAATATTTGAACTCTGTCTAGTGCAGGTAAAGAGACGTTAAGTGTTGCTTTTATGATATTAATTTACAGAGATAAAATTTTCACAGTTTTTCTAAATATCTAAAAAAAAAACAAGTAACACAGACAGAGGTCCTTAGCTTCATATGAATGCTCTCAGCTTGATCAATAAAATGCTGCTGACAGAATGTGTAAGTTGAGTGGTTGCTGAGATATTGTAAGTTCTTTACAAAATATTATAAATGTAATACTTTCTGTTCATGACAGAAATCACACAAAATGAAGTAAAGTTCAATATAGTCTCCAGTAAAAAAAACATTTAATAGAAAACCAGGCAAGCTCTTTCACAAATATAACATTTGCTTCATCAGACCTTCACATGTAACATCACATACTGAATCTATATACCCAAAAAAGATTTAAAACAACCAATCATGTTCATCCCACCCTCATGATGTAAGTACACATGACCATTGCCATTCACAAAAAATATTAAAGACATAGTAACAATAATGTAAAAGCATGGTAAACAAATATGTAAAGGCATATATATATATATATATATATATATATATATATATATATATATATATATATATATGTATATAAAGTCTACATCTACTCAACAAATATCATATAGCATCCTAATAGCCAATACAAGTCAACTTTTTGTCACTATTACATTATTTAATTAACCTTCTTTTCTTAAGTTTTGGTGTGATTACTTTATGTTCATTTAGCCCTTTCCCTAGATGTGCCTTGAACTTGATGATCCATTTTAATTTCTTTTCCTCTGTAATACTGCTCAAGTTACCCATCCTAACATCATCATTCACTATTTATAAAACATTAAACCTAAATTGATGATCGATTCCCAGCTCCAGCATGTGTTTGGCTATGGTGCTATATGTGTGTGTCCCTTCTTTGTAGAGTACATATGATCTCTTATACATTCCCTAAGGTGCCTGTTTGTCTTCCCTATATAAAAGGAGTGACAGATTACACACTGGGTGAGGTACACCAAATTCTTGGTGTTACAATCAGCATTGACCCTCACCTCATGTCTAACTCCAGTGTCTGGGTGTTCAAATATAAGCCCTTCATAAATGTAGTCACAAAAATTACAATGACCACATTTAATAGTTCTTCTACCATACGGGCAATGTGTTAACCCCTCAGCCTTCTTGGGATACCACAATCTATGCTTAATTGATCTAGTATTCCTGTATACTACATGTGGTTTATTCCCTAGCAATCCTGCTATCTGACTGTCTATCTGTAGCACATGCCAATTCTTTTCTTACATACTTACATTAATGCCTTGTACAATCACTTGCATAAGTGTATAAATGTGGCTGTACCAGTTAGAATCAAAGCCAGAACCCCAAGTAAAATTAAGCTGCCATGGTGGGCTTCCAGCATCAACAAACTCTACAATAAATGCAAAAAGGTGATGTCTAAGAAAACAAAAACAAGGACCCAACAATGGAAAAGCACCCCCTCAACTTTAACAGGCAAATAAGACAGCTTGTCAAATCTTGCAAGAGCTGCTTTGACAGAAACATAGTAAGTATTGCCAATGATGACTATAAGGCCTTTTACAGCTACGTACATAATCTAAAGGGTAGGACTCAAGCATGGGCAGAACTGGTGGTCAACAGTAAAACACACACTGACACCACAGAGATCGTGACCCTGCTAGTGCATAGGTCTGGTTAAAATAACACTCCATTATCCCCTCCAAACTTACAACAAACCCTCCCCTAAACTCCCTCTACCTTACATATCTGAAGAACAACTCCACAAAGACCAGTTCATGGCAAAGAACACAGCCTCTATGGGACCAAATGACATCCCAGGCTGTCTTCTAAATAGGCTGAAACATGAACTAGTGTCAGTACTAAGTACCGTTTTTAATCATAGCCTAACCATAGGCTTTGTTCCTATGGAATGGAGAACAGCTACAGTTATCACCCTCCACAAGGGTGGCCTAGCAACAGACCTTGGGAATTACAGACCCTTAAGCTTGACCAGCCTCATCTGTAAGACCACAGAACGTATTATTATGGACCTCATAAATAAAGACATAGGTGACCTCCAAACCTTGGATACTGCCTAATTCAGCTTTGTGAAGTGCAGATCCTGCCTGTTAAATCTGGAAGATTTCTTTGAAACTGTGACCAGAGCCATTGACTGTTGCAAATCTGTGCACACAGCATACCTCAACTTGGCAAAGGCTTTCAACACAATCCCATATTCAGGCATTACCAGTAAACTTGGCAAACTGAATGTAAAGCCCTTCAATGTAAGATGGGTTGCTAACTGGCTCACAAACCAGACACACACTATGAAAGTGGGTGACTCCACATCAACCAGCAGACTTGTTACTAGAGGGGTGCCACAGGGTCAGTGCTGGGCCCCCTACTGTTTGGCATACACTTCTCAGAAGTATAGGACAAAACTAAAGGGTTGTGGCTGACCAGGTTTGCAGATGACTGCAAACTAGGTGCACTCACTGAATCCCCAACTGATGTCAGTATACTCCAATAGGGTCTCACACAGACCAAAGACTAATGTATTAGTCACAGTCTCAAACTGAATGTAAAGAAATGCATTATCATTCCCTTTGGCACAAACAGTGTCCTTTCACACTATCAAATCAACAACAATAACCTTAGTACCCATGAAATGGTAAGGGACCTGGGATCACAGGTTGACAGCGACCTTAACTTTGACCACCACATGTCTACCATTGTAAGGAAAATTTTCCATGTAGCTCACTTGATTAGTAAAAACATTGCTTCAAGAGCAAAAGAAGTTATAACCCTCTTATACTCGGCTCTTATTTGGCCCATAATTAAGTATAATGTCCCAGTCATTATGTACCGTACTAAGCATCTGGAGCAATTAGAGAGACCTCAGAGGTTTCTAACAAAGAAGATCAAGGGCCTCCAGCATGTGCCTTACACAGACTGACTAAAGTCCCGGTCACTATACTATGTATTGTATATGCTTCTTAGGGGAGATTTATGTCTGGCCTACAGAACAACCCAAGACCCAAACCTAATGAACTTCCTGCATATCCATAAATCAAATCAGTCTAAGGCTACCCATTCCAGGGACTTAAATATGGCCTGTGACGTAAATAGGATGTGCTGGAGGGAGAGATTTGTCTACCAACAACTGCCACACCTTTGGAACAGGCTACCAATTCATATGAAACAGAGTACCTCTATGACACTGTTCAAGAGGAACCTGGACGAGTGGATGGGGCACCATAAATTCTTATTGGGGATAGTTCTCACAGCCCTCCTGGGCATGGACAGTCATCACTTAATGCAATCATGGGTATTGACTAGTACTTCTATGGTATTATACTGGGTTGAAACAGCTAGGCTTAAAATGACCTCCAAGTCGATAGCCTAGTAATCTCCTATACTCCTGTGATCCTATGTTCATTACTATATTCATTTTTAGTGTATTATGATCAGATAAAGGACAAGGAAATGTTTTAAGATAATTCACTTTATTAAGTAAATGTATAGAGGCATAAATCCTATCAATTCTAATTTGTGTCCCATGCACATAAGAATAAGGAGTGAAGAACAATGAGTTATCTTCTGCTTTTCTTAGTAAATCAACCAAAATATTATTATTATACAATGCCTCCTCTAAAACGTGCACGCTGATTGGCCAGCCCAACCAGCGTGCCCATTGTAAATCCCTCAATATACTAACGGAAAAAGGTCCGGTCGCCCGGACTTTTTCTGTTAGTATAAAACACTGTCTCGCTATGTTAAAAGAGTTTAACATAGCGACACAGGTTTAAAAAAAGCAACGCAGATCTCTGTTGCTTTTTTTTAAGCTGTCTCGCTATGTTAAACTCCTTTAACATAGCGACACAGTGTGTAAAAAGCAACGGAGATCTTGCATTTTCCGTTGCTTTTGCCCACAGCTCTGATGTACTGCGTAGGCATGCACAGTACATCAGAACTGCCGCGGAACACCAGACAGCTGCGGAAGGGCAGCAAAGAGGCATTATACAATGCCATTACTTAAGAAAAGTAATTATTTCTTTTCTTAAATAATGTCATTATAATAATAACCACTTCTGGGTGTGGGTAATGCTGGATTTACCCACGGTTGTCTTTGTTTGGTCCCTCGGGCTTCGCCATCGGGACCAAACCACGCCAACCGTGGGTAAATGCAGCATTACCCACACCCAGGCGTGGGTTATTGCTATATTAATCCACCTATTTAATGCTTTAGCTGATGCCAGTATTTTAGCTTTCTTCTGTTCACTTGTATCTTCTAAACTAGTTATGTAGTTAAAATCCCCTGCTAAAATTAAACTACCCTTCCAATGACTTTGTAGTAAGTTTAAGTGGTCTTTATTCACTCTTGCACCTATTCCAGGGATCCATTAAAGATTGGCTAGTGCATTGAGTTTGCCATTATATTTATTACACATGTATGCATTCCTCTGGAATCATTAAAGGATTCCATGACCTTAGGCATTACAGTGGATTTCTCCAAAGTATAGTTATTTAAATATTTTATATCTTTATCTACTAAATGAGTTTCTTGCAAGAATATAATGTCTCCTCGATTTCATTTTAGATATCTTGTTAATGATTTCCTTTTTGCCATTTAGTACATTTAGATTAATAAATAGCAGATTAAAACTGTCTGTACTGTGGATTTAAGATTTCTTTTAAAAGATAATAAGATACATTTCTCCACCATATTAATTTAAATAAATATATATATATATATATATATATAGATATATAAGAATCTAATTTGATACTGTCTAAGCATTCTAGATTTTTTTAATTCTTGTTTTATACAAACTAATATAAAATAAAACACGGAGTCTTCCAAATGAAGTTTAATCTGCTTTACTGGTATCTCCTGGTACCTTGGCTGAAAAGCCTTCAAGGGATAACTCGTACATCAAAAGCATGCCTTTTATATACCAAATCATCATCATCATCCCCCTTTTCCCATTTACATTGGGTCGGGGTATCGTATTAACTGTTGCCAACTCTCTCGATTCAGTGCCACTCTCCTGCCTTCTTCAACACTCATGCCTGACTGTCACAGATCTCCTTTCACACAATCCATCCACCAGTTTGCTGGATGCCCTCGCTTCCTCTTACCTTCTTCCTGTCTGTCCCAAATCTCGTTCACCAGATTGTCTTCTGCTTTTCTACACGTGTGCCCATACCATCGTAATCTGTTCTCTTTGATCTTTTCTGCAATTGGAGCTACTCTGGCTTCTGCTCTTATGTCCTCATTTCTTCGCCTGTCCCGCAGTGTGCATCCTACCACCTTTCTCAGGCACTTCATTTCCATCACCTCTAGCTTCTTCAACTGTTCTGCCTTTACTGCCCAGGTTTCTGTACCATACAGTAGTACTGGTTGCACCACTGTCTTGTACACCTTACTTTTCATCTTCTTTGGCATTCTTCTGTCATAAACTACACCTGATACTCTATGCCAGTTGGCTGCAGCCCCTCTGATTCTAGCTTTGACCTCTTCATTCAGACTACCCTTCTCCTCAACCACCCCTCCCAGACACTTGAAGCTGTTTATCTGTTCCACTATCTTCCCATCTACCTCTATTCTCAGCTTCTTCTGATTTCCCCAATCTGCTGCCATTACCACTGTCTTATCTGTGCTTAGTTTCATCCCATGTGCCTTCAGATTTGCATTCCATTCTCCTATCCTTTGCTGAAGTTCTAGATCAGAGTCTGCCTGTACTGCTACATCGTCTGCATACAGCAGCTTTGTTGCTCTGACCCCTCCAACCTGTTCGCTGATGTAGTCCATTACCAGTATGAACAGCAGTGGGCTCAGAACTGAACCCTGGTGTACACCCACTCCCACTGGGAACCCCTCAGTGAGGCCAAACACTGTTCATACTTGAGTCACTGGGTCCTTGTACATAGCCTGTACTAATTCTACCAATGTTTCTGGGACTTCAATCTACCACAGTACCGCCCAGATCAGCTTTCTTGGGACCTTGTCATATGCTTTCTCCAAGTCTAGGAAAGCCCAGTTTGACTCTCTCCTCTTCTCTAGTTTCTTCTCAAGTATCTGTCTCAATGCAAACATCGGGTCAATTGTGCTGCATCCTGATCTGAATCCGAACTATTCATCTCCCATCTTACATTCTACTATTCTGCGTATCTGTTTATCAATCTCCCTCTCCAGAACTTTCATGCAATGTGGTAGGAGTTTGATGCTTCTGTACTGTCCACAGTTGTGGATGTCCCCTTTTTTCTTGTACACTGGCACGAGTATGCTTATTCTCCAGTCATCTGGGATATGCCTTTCCCTCCACACTGCAATTAGTACCCTCAGGAGCCATTTCTCCCCTAGCTCACCCAGCATCTTTATCATATCTGCTGTGACCTCATCTGAGCCTGCTGCTTTCCCTGACTTCATTTTCCTTAGTGCTGCTCTTACTTCTTCTAAGCTGGGCTCCTCTTCTACTCTCATTGTAGGCTGTTTCTGGGGCAGTATCGCTTCTGTGAGGTTTTCTTCATTCAGAAGCTGCTGGAAATACTCCTTCCATCTGCCTTTGATGTCCTGTGGGCTGGTAAGCAGGTTGTTGCTGGAATCCCTTATGAAGGGTGTCTGACTATCTTCTTTATCTTTCTGTCTTTGCCTTGCAACCTGGTATAGTTTCTTTGTGCCCTTACTGAGTCACTTTCCAGAAGCTGATAGAGTGCCTCTGATGCCCTATTCTTTGCTATTGCAACTTCTTTCTTAGTTTTTGTTAGCCAACCAGTAGTCCTTCCTAGCTTGGTCAGTCTTTTCAATCTCCCACTTCTTCCTGCACTCCTTCTTTCTTTTGATTACTTCCTGCACTTCTGCATTCCACCACCAGCTTTCCTTATGTACCTTATTTCCATACCTGGCTCGGCCACATATCTTTTCTGTAGTCTTAACACATGCTGTTTTTAGGTGCTGCCACTCTTCTTCAACTCCACCTATTTCCTCCTCTTCTTGGGGTGCTAAAGCCCTGAGTAATTCCTTGAACTGCTGTACTTTCTCTCCAGTCAACTTCCACATCTTCAGCCTGGTCTCTGTTGACATTAGAGCCTTCTCTGACCACTGCTTGCAGCTGATTGTGGCAACTACTGGTTTATGGTGCGAACCGACTGTTTCACTGGGGATGACTTTGCAATCATGGATTCTACCCCAGTGCCTTTTCCTTACTAGGAGGAAGTCTACCTGAGTTGCATGTTGGCTTCTCTTGTATGTGATCTTGTGACTGTCTCTCTTTCTGAACCATGTGTTGGCTACTATCAAGCCATTTGCCAGACAGAAGTCTAGAATGGCTTCTCCTTCTTTATTCGTATTGCTCCACCCATGTGGACCCAGGCAGTCCTCATATCCTGTTCTGTCTGTTCCGATATGTGCATTTAAGTCACCCATTATCAACACCAATTCATATTGTCCTGCTTTATCTAGTAGGTCCTGCAACTGCTGTCTGAATGCACTCTTTTCCTCACTATCACAACCCTGCTGTGGGGCATAGGCTGAGATTATGAATACTGTCCTATCATTACACTGGAGTCTGATTGCCATGAGTCTGTCATTAATTCTGATGATATCCCTCACTGACTTCTGAAGCCTCTGTCTCACCACAATTCCTACACCATTTCTAGCCTGTCCAGCACCTGAGTAGTAGAGTCTGGATCCCAAGCCAAGTGGCTTTGTTGCACTGCCCTTCCATCTCGTCTCTTGGATAGGATGTCCAGCCTCCTTCGTATCATCATGTCATCCACTTCTAAGCTGCGTCCTGTCAGTGAACCTACATTAAGCGTAGCAATTCTCAGTTCATGTTTTATATACCAAATCACCACTTGTTAATTAACTAATCACAATGACATCAAAAATTGCACATGCGGGAGGCGTGACCAAGATGCCAAGGTGTTAGCTGCACTTTCTTGATGCTCTGCCTGAAATGATTTTTTCTGGCAGGATTATTTTATTTTAACTCAACAAACATTGAAGAATTTTTCCACAACTACTTATCTTGATATTGTGAACAACTTTATCAGAAGAAATCTTAATTTTTTTCAATTATTTACCAACATATTACCTGTCAGAATTATGTCACCAGTTACAGACTGAAACAGCTGAGTCACTCGAAGACATCTCTACAAGACAGCACTATGAAAAAGGACCTTCGAAAAATAATCACCAGAATTCAAGACAATTCTATAAAGATGGATAATTTAGAGAAGATTATGGAAAATAAGAAAGAAAGTAAAAAACAAATTGATGATTTAAAGGAAATTATTACTACTCACTCTGACCAAATAGCAGCTATAGAAGAATCAGTAAGTGAAATAAATGGCAGGCAAATGGACGACAGCCAGATAAACTTTTTACTAAAACAAAATAACCAGTTACTAGAAAAGGTGGAAGACCCAGAGTGGAGATCCATAAGAATAAAACATTAGGATCTATGGAGTTCCAGAGAAAATGGAAGGAAATAATATGATTTTCTTCCTAAATGATTGGTTTCCAAAAATACTAAACCTCCCTGAAGCTTTATCTTTCGGAATCGAGAGATCCCATGGGTCCCTGTCATATACATCTGCATCAAAACAATCAACAGCTGTGAGATCCATCATTGTAAAATTCCTATCTACACAAGACAGAGACTTAATACTAAGAGCTGCATGGTCAGGAAATCCAGTCCATGTCAATGGGAAAAATATAAGATTTGACAATGATTATACTTCCACTGTGATCACAAAGAGAAAAGTGTGTGTCCCACTTATTATAGATTTAAAAAAGCCAACATTAAAGCCCAGATAATGTTTCCAGCCAGAATCAAAATTACCCTCAGATGGTCAAACAATATTCAATTCTCTTGAAATAGCAACAGCCTTCATGAGGAAAAGCAACTTACTTGAGAAAGTAGAAGAAATGAACCTTTCTTTGCCCAGTCTAGAAAGACAAGCTGCTCATGGTAAAATAACTTCAGCTAAGATGTGGCAAAAATGCCTAAAACATAACTAATAATCCAAAATTAGGCACCGGAGACCAGCAGTTCTAACACACAAGTAATTTAATGTTCAAACACAGCAAAAGGAACACACATCCACAAATAACATAAATGCTGATAAAAACACTTCCATTTAGGTTTTCGTCTCATAGAACTTCATCAGATGGGCAAATAAATCATAGTTACCTAGTTAAATAACTTTTCCTGTTTGAATAGACCAATGAAATCAGTGATTCAATTAATTACCAAATACAGAAAGAGTGGATTCTAAACTGTGTGTGACAGTCTTGAAATGTTGAATAAAATACATTTAAATATTCATATTAAAACTGTTCATATAAAATATATTCATATTAAAATGTACAGTGTATTAATTAATAAATTCAAATAAGTAATGCTTGTTAAATATATTGTTTAAAAGTGTTTAAAATGCAATGGCATAAAATGACAGAAAATAAGAGAATAGTAGTCTACCACCATCTGGTGGACAAACAATAAAACAAATGAAAATGTATATAAAATCAAGAATTCACTTAAATAAATAAACCAGGATAAAATAACATGAATATACATAAAAATGTAAAAATATCACAATTTTGCAGACCTGAGCTTGAGGACGGGTTTTAAAGACACCATATCATTAAGTCCTGAATTGTTACAAGCATCCAGGACTAATTGCCAATATAGTTCCCTGTATTCGAGTCACTTCTCCCATGGCCCACCCCTGGGGTCTAAAGGGACCACCTCTATCATGAAAAATTTATACTCTGCTTTTGGACATTCCTGAAGATGTTTGTATAGGGCATTATTATCATTTTTCTTCCTTAAATCATAAAGGTGTTCATACATTCTTTGTTTTAACCTTCTGTTCTTCCTACCCACATAGGAGTCACATGCCCCACACAAAACAATATATACCACACCTGTGGTATTACAATTTGCATACCCTCTAGTAGTTATATACTTGTTTCTACATTTTAAATATAACATGTCCCCAGTCCATATGTACTTACATTGGGTGCAATTTCCACATTTGTGTGTACCTTTTTTGTTACTAATGGGAGTTCCAAAATTTTTATAATGGGAACTTCCTTCCAAAATATTTTTGATATTTTGTCCTTTTTTGTACACACATTTAAGTGGCTTATCAAATATACAATTTAAATCTGATAAGGCTGCACATTTTTTCCACTCCTTGTCTATAACTTGTTTAACCAAATTGGTTTCACCATCATATGTGATAGTCAAAGCAGATTGATGAGACCCCTTCTATACTTGTACCTAGACTTGCATGACCAGAGGGGTGTTTTTTACCCAAAATAGGGGCAAACCTAGACTCTCTACATCCATGACTTATGTTAATACATCATTCAAAAGTGTTGCAGGGTACACCCCAGCTTTGAACATTTCTGCTATAAAATCACATTCTCTTTTAAAATCCTGGTCATCAGATGTCATTCTGCAAGACCGGACCAGCTGACCTTTTATTGCCCCTCTTTTTTGGTGTGGGGGGTGGGCACTCACATAGTGAAGATAAGAATTTGAGAATATCTGCTTTCTATGTATTTTAGATTTGAAACCATTGTCCATCCTTTGAATGTTAACATCAAGGTAATTTACCTCACTATTGTTACTCTGATATGTACATTTTAGGAACTTAGTAGTCTTAGAAATGTATTCAAGAAATTCGAAAAAAAGATTATCAGTACCAGTACAAAAAATACAGTTGTCATCTAAAAAGCACCCATACAGGTTCCAATATTGCTTAAATTCAGAAGTGAAAACATACTTGTTTTCCCAATATAGAAGAATAATATTGGTGTAAGTAGGTTCAATAGTTTATAGTATTCTCCCTGAAAGAAAAAAAAAATATTCTTACGGACTAGGTCCATTAAAATTAGACAAGTGTGAAATACACCCAAGAGAATATCCCTACAATCAGCTATGAATTCCTCAAACCAAGCAAGCCACACAACATGTGGAATACATGTGAACAAATCTATTACATCAAGTGTAATAAAAGTACTTGTGTTGGATTGTTGTTCACTGCTTATGCATCTTAAAAAATCCCATGAATCCTTGAGAATATTCTCATTTTTTGAAAACTGTGTTTTTTAGATTATAATCTATATATTTTACCAAAGGTGCAGTTACTGATCCTTCCGCAGAGACAATAGGCCTAAGCGGTGGGTCAGTAATACTTTTCTGGGCCTTGGTTATGGCAAAGATAGAGGGTACTCTGGGCTTGTCAACATTTAAAAAGTTATAAGTCTCAATGTATATGAGCCCCTCTATCATTAGATCATTTAGACATATGGAAATCTTTTTATAGGCAATGTTGACTTCATTTAAGGAATCTCTAGCGTATGTCTCTTCATCATTGAGCAAGTCAAACATTTTGCCTTCATAGCTGATATGATCCATTAAAACAACCCCTCCACCCTTGTCAGGTTTCATGGTGCTAAGGTTTTTGTTTTCCATAAAATCATATAGAATATTCTTTTTCTCAATAGTTACATTTGAGGCCACTTTATTATATTTTAACATTTCCCTTAATTCTTTTTCCACCACCAGTTCAAAATTTCTATGCTGGGGTGCAGTGGGGTGTTGAAAGTTCTTTTCTTCACTAGTTTATTGTGAATATTATTTTTTCTCCTGTCCATTAAAAATAATTCTAGATTTTTTTTGTCTAATAAATAATTTAAAATCAACTAATAAATTCACCAAATTGTTTTTTACCCTGGATATAAAAGTGAATCCTTTCAAAAATAAATTAACATGCCCTTTGGTGATGACAGCACTGGTGCAGTTAAATATGTTAAAACCATTGTAGCAAAATAAGCAACCATCTTGTGTGATTTCATCTTGAGAAACTATCTCCAATATGTCCGTTCCTGTGGTCCTCAATCTTTCTGTGTTTGGTTCCCATACCTGTAGTTCACAGGATCCTTCTGTCTCAACCTCTCAGACCTCTTCAGAGGTGGAAATTCTGAGGGGTCCTGTAAGTTTAAATGTTGTTGGTTATCCTGATTAATATTCTCTGTAAATGCTCATCTTCTATCATTTTCACTCCCATATAAGTTACTGTTGCCCCTAAAGAGTTTTAGTTTAGGGTAATGTGTCATGCTAGCACATTCATTAGTGTCTCTCTCAATTTTCATAGATTTTCTATCCTGTATTTTCTTGCATTTTAACTCAATACTATTCAAAATATCAAAATTATTTGCCTTTTCAGTTTCTATACTGAACAGTAAATCACTAACAATACTGTTGTTAACACTCTCAATCTGATTAAAAACATTTTCAAATTCTAGCTCATAATATTTGATAATGGTTCTCATTATGTCTGCCCCACATCTATCAAAAGCCATAATTAGGTCCTGGTGAAATTCAGAACCTTTTTTACATTATTAGGATACTTGCATACTCTTAAACCTTTAGGAACAATTTTTAAATGCAGGCAGCGTTTAAGATAAGATATTTTTACATTTTTATGTATATTCATGTTATTTTATCCTGGTTTATTTATTTAAGTGAATTCTTGATTTTATATACATTTTCATCTGTTTTATTATTTGTCCACAAGATGGTACTAGACTACTATTCTGTTATTTTATGTCATTTTATGCCATTGCATTTTAAACATTTTTTAAAAATATATTTAGCAAGCATTATTTATTTGAATTTATTAATTAATACATTGTACATTTTAATATGAATATATTTTTATATGAACAGTTTTAATATGAATATTTAAATGTATTTTATTTAACATTTCAAGACTGTCACATGCTGTTTAGAATCCACTCTTTCTGTATCTTGGTAATTAATTGAATCACTGATTTCATTGGTCTATTCAAACAGGAAGTTATTTAACTAGGTAACTATAATGTATTTGACCATCTGATGAAGTTCTATGAGACGAAAACCTAAGAAGTGTTTTTATCAGTGTCTATGTTATTTGTGGATGTGTGTTCCTTTTGCTGTACTTGAACATTAAATTACTTGTGTGTTGGAACTGCTGGTCTCCGGTGCCTAATTTTGGATTTAAAATAACTACAGCTGACAAGTCTAGTAAGAAGCTTGGGGAAATAGTATAAAAACCATCACTCTCAAAACTTATTAACAAACAATGCATCTGAAAACACAGGATACAAATGGACTCATAAGGTACATGCTTTCTACTTATTTAGTAAATATATATATATATGTATATATATATATATATATATATATATATATATATATATATATATATATATATGGATCCCTATCACAACACCGACACGCCACAAAGCCGACAACCAAAACACCGACACCAAAAGGCCGACAACACACAATACCAACAACGCACAAAACCGAACACCATAACACCAACACCCAAAACGTAAACTACACATTACACACAACTATACATGCACTAACCTTAACCAAAACCCTAACCCTAAGGTCTGACACAACTGCACACTTACCCTACCCGCACCCTAACTCACTTAATCCACCCCTAAACCTACAGTCCGTCACTATCGCACACATACCTTACCTGCACCCTAACCATAACTCACTTAACCCACCCTTAAACATATAGTCCGTCACTATCACACACTCACCCTACCCACACCCTAACCCTAACTCACTTAACCCGCCCCTAAAACTACAGTCCCTCACTATCCCACACTTACCTGTCTGCTCCCTAACACTAAATCCCTCACTTTATCGCACACTTACCGAGTCGCTCTCACACCTTCCCATGTCGGTGTTCCGTCCGTCGGGATTTCACCTTGTCGATCATCTGCGTCATTGGTCTTCTCGTCTCCTTTAGAGTGTCGGCCTTCTGGCGTGTCGGTGTACTGAAGGGGACCCATATATATATATATATATATATATATATATATATATATATATATATATATATATATATATATGTATACACTTAAGCCTGCTTTCTTACTTTTCTTACTTTCTTTTCTTTTTCATTATTTTCCTTTTATTTTGCACAATAATATATACAGTTGCTAAGTACTTCAATATAAACAAACTTGTTTAAATATTTATTTAAAAATAAGCTGCAGTAATATAAACACCTTACAGCAAACATTTATTATGCAGGCTATGCATTATATCAATGGTAACATAATATTTCTGCCCAGCACTTAGTGATTTTTTATTCTCCTCTCTTTCGTATCCATTCGCACTGTTCTTTTAATCTCACAAACACAGTCAGCAAATGGCAATAAATATCAAATCAGCACTGAAGGAGGAAACAATCACCAGGCACCAAAAGTTAATAATCTTCTTCTTCTTTTTCTTTCGAATCATTTAATTAAACGCTTAACGAATCACCGAGTTTTTCATCTCACAGTTCAGACTTCATCAGACAAACACAAACAATAAAAACATCACTATTTATACTCCCATCCCATTTAAAATATCCAATAGGAATACCTCAAGAAAAAAAATCTCATTAATATTTAGACACAACTTCACAAACCCAAATTCTAACTCTTAACACTATATCAAAGTTGTGTTTTTTAAAAAACTCAGATTTTAATATACATTCATATTCCAATTCTTACTTACACTATAGTAGCGGGCATCCCCTCCATCAGAAAAAAAGTATAGTTAAGGGACAATTCATTAGAATTTGTAGAATGACTTCCAGCGGAGAAGATTTTCATGAAGAGTGTGAATTTTTAACCCAATTATTTGTCGAAAGGGGGTACCCGTTAGAACTTTTAAATATGGTAAGAAATTAAGTAGTTAGGGGACGGAAAGATAGATTTGAACCTATTTTGGGTAAGGATGAGTTACCCTTGGAAAAAAGAAAAATATTGAGAATGCTGAAGAATATATTTTCAAGGATGATTGTCCCTATGGGAGTGCATTTGTTACAGATTTTAGTGGGGATTCGGGGGTTATTTACAATACACTTGAAAGAGAGTGGAAAAAATGTGGAAGTTTAACTGATTTAAAATTAAAGAACAAGGAATCACTTAAATTTATATATAGGAGAGGGCGGAATATAAAGGATTTGTTTGTGTTTCACCATGATAGCTACAAGAAGTCTACAAAATTAAAGGGCACATAGCCATGTGGGATATGTAATCAATGCCCATTTATGGCTAACAGGGATAGTGTGTATATTGAATCCAGGGAGAGAGAGATTGTGGCTAGGATCCAAAGTACTTGTGACACCCAGGGAGTAGTATATATTGCTATTTGTGAGATATGCCACGTTTTTTATGTTGAGAAGACCGAGAGGAAAATAAGAAGGAGGGTTTATGAACACATGAATGCCATAAAAAATAAAAAAGAAAGTAATGCCTTGTTCAAGCATAGTATAGCTTGCCCTTTGGCAAAATACAAGTTTTTGCTATAGAAGAAATTCTTAAAGATGAGTGGGGTGGTATGTGGGAAACAAAGATTGAATATTGCAAATTATATTGACAAATAATATTAGAAGCTAATAAATATCCAGGAATTAATGATGGAATTTCCCTGGCACCCATCCTAAAAATGAGGGTAGCAAGATTATGAATTGTTTATGCATTGTACCAATTTGTTTGTTTTTTAATGAATTTTATACATATTTATTAGTAATAAATCCACATCTATATGTATATTTATGTTTTTAGTACTAGAAATTTCAGGTTTGATTGTTAACATAGTAGTCCTGCCTTACTAGAATATGTATCCTTGATTAAAAATGAAAGTTATGTGTGTTTTTACATTTTTCCATTTGATGGCACTGTTGTCTATGGAATGTTATATTTAAAGTTTTATTTACATACATTTGATGCATTTATGCTTTTTAAGATCTTTTGAACTAATAATTTAATGATTTTATTGCAGGAATTTATATTAAAATCTGAGTTTTTTAAAAAACACAACTTTGATACACTGTTAAGGGTTGGAATTTGGGTTTGTGAAGTTGTGTCTAAATATTAATGAGATTTTTTTCTTGAGTTATTCCTACTGGATATTTTAAATGGGATGGGAGTATAAATAGTGATGTTTTTATTGTTTGTGTTTGTCTGATGAAGTCTGAACTGTGAGATGAAAAACGTGGTGATTCGTTAAGCGTTTAATTAAATAGTTTATTATTAACATTTGGGCGCTTGGTGATTGTTTCCTCCTTCAGCGCTGATTTGATATTTTTTGAGTTTGTATTTTCGCACTGTTATCTCCTACTGGTTGGTTATCAGCAAATGACAATAGCCTTCAAACTACAGCTTCACACAGTATGCAAATGATTCACTTTACTTCCATTTAAACTTATTACAATTAACACACTATACCCATCATATAAAGTTATAATAAGATTTCTACACAAAGTATAAACCTGCTGTGACCATACAAACATTCTACACAGACTTTTGGCTCTATAAATTAATATGAGATAGATAAAAAGTTTTTATTTAATATGTAAATAGTACTGATTTTAAATTCAAAAAGGGTATATTAAAGCTGAGAGAAGTGGAAGGGGAAAGAGGGCTTTACAATGTACAGATCTAGAGTACAATCTGCTTGTTTAAATTACCTTTGTGCTGTATTTTGCCGCCGAAAAATCAAAAAGGTTCAAAAGAACTCTTTCGCAAGCCTAGAACACTTCCTGCTTCTTTCTAAACTGAATACATCACTGTAACAGCATGAATAGACATGCAGCGTGACCTTTGACCTCTCAGCATGCTCAGATGATGTTATCTGAGGAGAATAAGGAAGTTAATGCCACAGAAGTGCCGAGAACAAAAAGACTATTAAGAAATGAAAGGATTTGCTTTAAGAAGGTGCTAAATGCTGCACACTGTTATAGAAACTTTTTTTCATGGTAAATAAAAAAAAAAAATTATCTGCTTTTACTGTATTTGTGTTTCTTCCCACTTATAGTTTCATAGTATAGTACTAGGCTATCTGCCCTAGGGCATTTATAAGCCTAGCCAAAGTGTATGTGGCTTTCGCCACCCCATGTAATGATACAAAAGTGTACAATTTAAATTACATTTAGTTTACTGTGCCTCTATCTAACAATGACACAGAGATGACCCCCGGGGTAAACCTACAATCACCCATCCATTCATCCAGATTTCTCTTGAAGAGAGTCAGTGAGGGGCTCTGCCTAACATGGACAGGTATCCTGTTCCAGAGTGCGAGAAGCCTCAGGGTTATGAATCTGTCCCTCCAGCATGTCCTATTCATATTTGTGCTGAGGTTTAGATCTTTAGCTCTCATGGCTCTGATGGATTTGGATTTTTTGAGGTGGAGCATGTCCATTAATTCTGAATTGGACATTGCCTTGTACGTAAGGCACAGATCACCTCTGAGCAGGCGGTATGCTACTGAATAGAGCTGGAGATTTTTCAGTCTGGCAGCATATGACATATGCTGGAGACCCTTGATCCTCTTGGTGAGGTACTTTTGGGGTCTCTCCAGCTGCTGCAGGTGCTGGGTGAGGTATATACCAAATGGGGCATTGTACTCAATCGTAGGCCTGATAAGGGAGGAATATAAGGGTACAATGACACCCTTTGATCTGGATGTGAATCCCTTCATGATAAGGTGGGCAAGGTAGAAGGTCTTTCTAACCACTTTGGCGACGTGGGTGTCAAATGAGAGGTCACTGTCAACTTGGGTCCCCAGGTCTCTGATTACTTTTTCCGTACTTAATGGATTACCACCTATGTGGTAATTTGTGGGTACTTTGTTTTTTCCAAAGGGGATGACTATACATTTTTTGGCATTTAGTTTAAGGCCATGACTCTGGCACCAGTCGTCTGTTTTTGTGAGGCCCTTCTGGAGGATGCATGTGTCAGCTGGTGTGTCAACTATGGCACCTAGTTTGCAGTCGTCTGTGAACTTTGTCAGCCACAACCCCCCTATGTTTGCCTGCACATCTGAGAAATAAATGCCGAACAAGAGGGGTCCCAAGACAGAGCCCTGTGGGACTCCACTTGTGACTGTCTTAGAGACTGACATAGCTCCAGCTATTCTGACTTTGTGGGTTCTGTCCTTTAGCCAGTTTGCAACCCATCTTGTGACCAACGGGTTTACATTTAAGCTGTTGAGCTTGTCTATGATGCCTGAGTGGGGTATTGTGTCGAAGGCCTTTGCCAGATCCAGGTAGGTTGTATGAACTGCTTTGCCTTCATCGATGGCTCTAGTGACTGTTTCAAAAAAGTCCTCCAGGTTTAAAAGGCAGGATCTGCCTTTTACAAAGCCGAACTGGGTAGGGTCAATTGTCTATAGGTCCCCGATGTCTTTGTTTATGAGTTCCATAATGATCCTTTCCATAGCTTTGCAGACCAGGCTGGTCAAGCTTATGGGGCGGTAGTTTCCAGGGTCTGTAGAGGTGCCACCTTTGTGGAGTGGGACCACTGTAGCTGTACGCCAGTGTTCAGGGATGTATCCTGTAGCAAGGCTAAGATTACACAGTGTTCTTATGTGTGGGTTTAGCTCCTCTAGGAGTTCACGTAGCACGCAACCTGGGACACCGTGAGGTCCCATGGATGCTGTATTTTTAGCTTTGCTGAGGGCAGCTCTCACCTGGACATCTGAGATTTCAGGGAGTTTGCATTCAGCTGGGATATTTATTTCGTCTTTTGGGGGAGAGGGAGGGGAGAAATTTGCACTGAACCTGTCTGCCAGTATGTTGGCAATATCTGTGGGTTCAGTGTATTTTTTGCCATTATGAACTAACTCTGCCCATGTCTGAGGGTTTCCGCCCAGGTTTCTAACATAACTGAAGAAGGCCTTGTGATTATCTTTAGTGTCCTTAGCGATTTTTCTCTCGAAGTTGGCCTTTGATGATTTTATTAGTGAACGTAGTTTTTTGCTAGTGCTGATCAGGGATGCCTTCCCTTTATGGGATTTTGCTCTGTCTTGCAGTAGCTTCCTTCTCTTGTTATAAAGTTTGTTTATGGCTGGGGTCCATCAGATAGGATGTCTGCCTTTGGTGTAAAGGGTCTTGGTTTTATTTGGGATTGCATGATCCATGCATTCTTGGAGATGCCCGTAGAAAGCATTTGTGAAGGATTCAGCAGTGTGGGATGTGGTTTCCACTGGCCCAGGGGGCTTGAAGGATACCATTTCAGTCCTAAGGAGTGTAAAGTCGGCTTTTGAGAAGTTTCTCACTGTGGTCTTTTGTGCTGGGGGTGGAGGTGGGATATGAATATCTAGGGTTATTAGTTTATGGTCTGATCTCACTAGTGAGGGATATACTTCCGGTGTTGAGCATTTTGTCCCCATGTTTGTGATGATCAGGTCAAGTATGTTATTTCCCCTTGTGGGGGAGATGACTAGTTGTTCCATCGCATTTGAGTTGATGAATTCCAGGAACCTTTGGGCTAGGGTGTTGGGGCTTGAGTAATGCACCCAGTCTATGCTTGGGTAGTTGAAGTCTCCCAGTATGATGGCATTTGGTGAGACATTCATATCCTCCAGTGTCTTCAGGAATGCTGAATGGAGTTCCTGAGATTGCGAGGGTGGTCTGTAGCATGCCAGAAGTTGTATAGCAGTTTTTCCTATGGTTAGTTGCACATGGAAGGTCTCCGATGTCTCGTGCGTTGCCACTAACATGGAGGTGTGGGTGTCTTTAATGAATATGGACACTCCCCCTCCTTTTGTGGTTCGGCCCAGGTTTTGGGGCCGAAAAGCATGATACGAGGTATAACCTGGTAGGGCTGGGGTGCTCTCAGGAGCCTTGAACCAGGTTTCAGTTACTGCACAGACATCGATACTCTCCATACTGAGGAGTGCTTCGAGAGCCTGCATCTTGAGATTTAGACTTCTGGCGTTGAGCAGCATTACCCTTAGTTTTTTTTCCTTTATTGTTTTCTAAGATGGTAGGTTTGTCTTTTGGGCCTTGCCTAAAAAAGGCACTATGGGGGTGGCAAGAGCCTTAGCCAATATCCGGAAGCCCAGTGGTGACATGTGCAAGCTGTCCTTTGTGAAGCAGCGTGGCTTGTCCAGCATGTCATCCCAAGCAGACAGACATTGGAACCCCCTAGAATGACACCAGTAACTGAGCCAATTATTAAAGCTGATCATCTTGTCTTTGTATTGTGGCATCATTCTTGGTAAGGGCAAGTTGCTGCTTAGGGTCAGGGTCATACCACCCTGGGCTACATAATCAGAGAGCTCCTCTATGTCTCTTTTCATGTAGTCCAAGGAGGTACGTCTCAGGTCATTCACGCCGGCATGGACAATGACAGAGTCATTATTGTACTTGCTTTGGAGTGACCTGAGTGCTTGTGTTATGTGGTGGATCCTAGCACCTGACAGGCAGCTCAGCATTACCCTCTCCTTGTTCAGCCTGGTAAGTGGAACGTCAGTGTGTCTGACTATAGAGTCACCTATTACTAGTGTATCAGGCATGGTGTTTCACCTTAAGGGCTGTGATTGTTTGGCACACTGACTTTGTGTACTATGTGTTGTTTGTGCAGAGTTTTGAGGTGGTGTTTTCTTGGATGTCTGCTTTGGGAGCCTCTGTTGTTTCGGTAAGTTTTTTATTAGAGCCTCCGAGTATGTCTTTGTGTTACTATGTGTTTGGTTTGCAGTTGTGGTAGTTTATGTGAGACTGGGTTTGTTGTGTGTGTGGTTACCTTCTCCTCCTGTCCGGTCTTGCTAGTCCTATGTTGAGAGAGTTCAGCCTCCAGTTTGGCTATATAGTTGCATCTCTCACACGTGTTTGTGTTTGTTGGGAGGAGGAGAGGGTTGCCTGTGTACATGAGACAATTGTAACATTGTCTCAGGATTCCCAGATTAACCAGCTGAACTGGAGAGGACGTCAGTAATATACCACGCGACATGCCAGAATAGTATAAGGGGGTGATGTGTAACTGGGTCAGAGAGAGGACTTTGAAGGGAAGTGGGTATTAGCACGGGTTTTAGGTGGATGTAGTGCTTACGTTAGTTTAAGGGTGCTTCACTTAAACGAAAGGTTTTAGGAGCAAGTGCTAGGCTTATGATAAAGCGAATAGACTGATTTTCTTGAAAATAGAGCTTTCTTAAGGAAAAAATTGAAATGCAGACTTGGCGGAGCCAGGAATAGTTTAAGCCTGTTTAACTGGCGCTGTGCTATGCTTTTTTATTTTGCTTTTGCGTCATCTTAAAAGTACTCAATTGTATTACTGCTTGGTGTAACTCATTCTAAGCCTTTTAGTTTAAGCACTTGGGCTCCAGGCCTGCTGAATCTAGCTTTGTTTGTATAACTTGAGCACTAATCCAGGCATTCTTTAAAGTATTCAGTTGTATTTATTACTGATTGGTAGTAACTTGATTAAAGTGTAGCTATCATTCTAAGTCTTTTGGATTAAGCACTTGGGCTTCAGACCACTTGTTTTACATTAGGAAGGTTTGTGGCCTGCACTGTAGTGGTAGGACAGGTAGCTTACATCCTTCTAAGTTGGGAACTGCTGATTGAGGGCTCAGTGTCTGTTATTCTAAAAGTGTATTAGTTCTGGTTTAAGCACTTGGGCTTCAGGCCAGTTATTTTACATTAAGAAGGTTCGTGGTCTGCACTCTTGTGGGAGGAGAGGCTGGACTCTGCCCTTCTGAGCTGGGAATTTCTGGTTAAAGGCTTATAGTGCCTGCATATTTGAACTGTTTCTTACTGAAATTTGTACACCTTGTTTGCTGTAGCATAGACTAGATCCAGGCCTGCTGAATATAGCTTTGTTTGTATGCTTGTTGTTTGTTTGCTTGTTATTTCCCTAAAATGCTAATTCTACCTAAAATGCGGCTTTTCAGCGCGTCTGTGGATCCCTAGTGATATCTGCATTGCTTACTGTACTTATTCCCTTGTCTCACTTGAAAGAAAGTTACTGTTTGTCGTTTTTGCATTTAAGTTACCTGTAACACATTGCATTTAAGTTATCTGGCACTTGCTCACTAAAGCAATTATATAAGTCAGCACTAAGCGGTTTGTTGGTTTCCCTATTTTTTTTTCATGGGTTTTCCCTTTTTTGTTTTGTTTTTAAACCCTTTTTTATTGGGGGTTTGTAGTGCAGATTCACCTTGGGGGCCGTTGCTTAAAAATGATTTGCTCAGAGAATTATTGGAACCTTGTTTGGGGGTTTTTTTCTCCTTGTGCTGTCCCGGGGGGTTTTAATAAAGTCATTTAAGCCTGAAGGAGGATAAGGGAATCCCTTTGATCTGGATTTTTTAATGAAAGTGGAAGTAGAAGTCTTTCAACAATTTCAATTGGGTAAATGAGGACCTATTCCAGGCCTGATTACTTTTTAAGGGGTTACCCTTTGGGAATGCATTTTAAAGTACATATTTTCTTAGTTTAAGGCCATACTCTCACCAGGTTTTGGGGGCCCCTTCTGGATGAGAGCAGCGGGAACTAAGAAACCAGTTTCAAAAAATTGGCCAAACCCCCGGTGTGAATAAGCCCGGGGGAAAAAAGGGGAAACTTTTCGGTTAAGTCGCAACTCCCTAACTATTTGGTTCTGTCCTTGGTTTGCAACCCACTTTACATAGGTTTAATTTAACGGGTTTTAAATCCGGGTATTTTTCGTGGGTTTCCAGATCCAGGGGTTATAAGTTTGCTTAGATGGTTTGATTTAAAAGCCCGGGTTTAAAAGGAGGATCCTTTAAAAAACCCGAAGTCATTTAAGTGATCTTTTTGGTTAATGATTTTTGCTTTGGACGGCTGTCAAGGGGGGTATTTCCCAAAGGGGTAGGCCACCTTTGTGGATGGGCCAGTCTGCACCGTGTTGGGATTTCCGTCAAAAATCACTTTTATTGGGTTTACTCTTAGAATTCCCCCCAACGGGGCACCCCCGGCCCATGGATTGTATTTTTTTTTGGGGGGGTTACCGGGACATAAAATTTCAGGGATTGTTCGGGGATTTTTTCCCTTTTTAAGGGGGGGAATTTCCTAACCCGGGAAAATTAGGTTTTTGGGGTTTCATTATTTGCCAACAATTGGTACTGATTTCCACCCAGGTTTCTAACATAACTGAAGAAGGCCTTGTGATTATCTTTAGTGTCCTTAGCGATTTTTCTCTCGAAGTTGGCCTTTGATGATTTTATTAGCGAACCAGTTTTAGTTTTTTGCTAGTGCTGATCAGAGATGCCTTCCCTTTATGGGATTTTGCTCTGTTTTGCAGTAGCTTCCTTCTCTTGTTATAAAGTTTGTTTATGGCCGGGGTCCATCAGATAGGATGCCTGCCTTTGGTGGAAAGGGTCTTGGTTTTATTTGGGATTGCATGATCCATGCATTCTTGGAGATGCCCGTAGAAAGCATTTGTGAAGGATTCAGCAGTGTGGGATATGGTTTCCACTGGCCCAGGGGGCTTGAAGGATACCATTTCAGTCCTAAGGAGTGTAAAGTCAGCTTTTGAGAAGTTTCTCACTGTGGTCTTTTGTGCTGGGGGTGGAGGTGGGATATGAATATCTAGGGTTATTAGTTTATGGTCTGATCTCACTAGTGAGGGGTATACTTTCAGTGTTGAGCATTTTGTCCCCATGTTTGTGATGATCAGGTCAAGTATGTTATTTCCCCTTGTGGGGGAGGTGACTAGTTGTTCCATCGCATTTGAGTTGATGAATTCCAGGAACCTTTGGGCTAGGGTGTTGGGGCTTGAGTAATGCACCCAGTCTATGCTTGGGTAGTTGAAGTCTCCCAGTATGATGGTATTTGGTGAGACATTCATATCCTCCAGTGTCTTCAGGAAGGCTGAATGGAGTTCCTGAGATTGCGAGGGTGGTCTGTAGCATGCCACAAGTTGTATAGCAGTTTTTCCTGCGGTTAGTTGCACATGGATGGTCTCCGATGCCTCGTGCGCTGCCACTAACCTGGAGGTGTGGGTGTCTTTAATGAATATGGACACTCCCCCTCCTTTTGTGGTTTGGCCCAGGTTTTGGGGCCGAAATGCATGATACGAGGTATAACCTGGTAGGGCTGGGGTACTCTCAGGAGCCTTGAACCAGGTTTCAGTTACTGCACAGACATCGATGCTCTCCATACTGACCAGTGCTTCAAGAGCCTGCATCTTGAGATTTACACTTCTGGCGTTGAGCAGCATTACCCTTAGTTCTTTTTCCTTTATTGTTTTCTAAGGTGGTGGGTTTGTCTTTTGAGCCTTGCCTAAAAAAGGCACTATGGGGGTGGCAAGAGCCTTAGCCAATATCTGGAAGCCCAGTGGTGACATGTGCAAGCTGTCCCTTGCGATGCAGCGAGGCTTGTCCAGCATGTCATCCCAAGCAGACAGACATTGGCTCCCCCTAGAATGACACCAGTAATTGAGCCAATTATTAAAGGTGATCATCTTGTCTTTGTATTGTGGCATCATTCTTGGTAAGGGCAAGATGCTGCTCAGGGTCTGGGTCATACTGCCCTGGGCTACATAATCAGAGAGCTCCTCTATGTCTCTTTTCATGTAGTCCAAGGAGGTAAGTCTCAGGTCATTCACGCCGGCATGGACAATGACAGAGTCATTATTGTACTTGCTTTGGAGTGACCTGAGTGCTTGTGTTATGTGGCGGATCCTAGCACCTGACAGGCAGCTCAACCTTACCCTATCCTTGTTCAGCCTGGTAAGTGGAACGTCAGTGTGTCTGACTATAGAGTCACCTATTACAAGTGTATCAGGCATGGTGTTTCACCTTAAGGGCTGTGATTGTTTGGCACACTGACTTTGTGTACTATGTGTTGTTTGTGCAGAGTTTTGAGGTGGTGTTTTCTTGGATGTCTGCTTTGGGAGCCTCTGTTGTTTCAGTAAGTTTTTTATTAGAGCCTCAGAGTATGTCTTTGTGTTACTATGTGTTTGGTTTGCAGTTGTGGTTGGTTTATGTGAGACTGGGTTTGTTGTGTGTGTGGTTACCTTCTCCTCCTGTCTGGTCTTGCTAGTCCTATGTTGAGAGAGTTCAGCCTCCAGTTTGGCTATATAGTTGTATCTCTCACACATGTTTGTGTTTGTTGGGAGGAGGAGAGGGTTGCCTGTGTACATGAGACAATTGTAACATTGTCTCAGAATTCCCAGATTAACCAGCTGAACTGGAGAGGACGTCAGTAATATACCACGTGACATGCCAGAATAGTATAAGGGGGTGATGTGTAACTGGGTCAGAGAGAGGACTTTGAAGGGAAGTGGGTATTAGCATGGGTTTTAGGTGGATGTAGTGCTTACGTTAGTTTAAGGGTGCTTCACTTAAAAGAAAAGTTTTAGGAGCAAGTGCTAGGCTTATGATAAAGCGAATAGACTGATTTTCTTGAAAATAGAGCTTTCTTAAGGGAAAACTTGAAGTGCAGACTTGGCGGAGCCAGGAATAGTTTAAGCCTGTTTAACTGGTGCTGCGCTATGCTTTTTTATTTTGCTTTTGCGTCATCTTAAAAGTACTCAATTGTATTACTGCTTGGTGTAACTCATTCTAAGCCTTTTAGTTTAAGCACTTGGGCTCCAGGCCTGCTGAATCTAGCTTTGTTTGTATAACTTGAGCACTAATCCAGGCATTCTTTAAAGTATTCAGTTGTATTTATTACTGCTTGGTAGTAACTTGATTAAAGTGTAGCTATCATTCTAAGTCTTTTGGATTAAGCACTTGGGCTTCAGACCACTTGTTTTACATTAGGAAGGTTTGTGGCCTGCACTGTGGTGGCAGGACAGGTAGTTTACATCCTTCTAAGTTGGGAACTGCTGATTGAGGGCTCAGTGTCTGTTATTCTAAAAGTGTATTAGTTCTGGTTTAAGCACTTGGGCTTCAGGCCAGTTATTTTACATTAAGAAGGTTTGTGGTCTGCACTTTTGTGGGAGGAGAGGCTTTACTCTGCCCTTCTGAGCTGGGAATTTCTGGTTAAAGGCTTATAGTGCCTGCATATTTGAACTGTTTCTTACTGAAATTTGTACACCTTGTTTGCTGTAGCATAGACTAGATCCAGGCCTGCTGAATATAACTTTGTTTGTATGCTTGTTGTTTGTTTGCTTGTTATTTCCATGAAATGCTAATTCCACCTAAAATGCGGCTTTTCAGCGCATCTGTGGATCCCTAGTGATATCTGCATTGCTTACAGTACTTATTCCCTTCTCTCACTTGAATGAAAGTTACTGTTTGTCATTTTTGCATTTAAGTTACCTGTAACACATTGCATTTAAGTTACCTGGCACTTGCTCACTAAAGCAATTATATAAGTCAGCACTAAAAAATTAAAAGCACTACACCCTCACAAACTCCCCTTGAGTACCTTGTTCCCCATTGGCCCTTTTTTTCAATTATAAAGAAATTCCCAATACTATTCTAGCATGTCCAAAGGTCAGTTGTCAATCTCCTCTCCGGTCCAGCTGGTGAATCTTGGAATCTTGAGGCAATGTTACAACTGCCTCATGTACACAGACAACCCTCTCCTCCTCCCAACAAATTCCAGCACATGTGAGAGATGCAACTATATATCCAAACTGGAGGCTAAGCTCTCTCAACTCACTACTGGCGTAACCAGTCAGGAGGAGAAGGAAACCACACTCACTACAATTCCAGTCTCACATAGACCTACCACGATAGCAAACCAAACACATAAACACACAAAAACATACTTGGAGGCTCTAAATAAAAATTTGCCTAAGCAGCAGAGACCTCCAAAGCAGACACCCAAGCAACCACTACCCCAAAACAAAACACATGCAACACATAGCTCACAAAGCCAGTGTGCCGAACAGTCACAGCCCTTAAGGCTAAACAACACACCTGATACACTTGTAATAGGTGACTCTATCGTCAGACACACTGACGTCCCACTCACCAGGTTGAACAAGGAGAAGGTCACAGTGAGCTGCCTGTTGGGTGCTAGGATCTGCCACATCCACACAAGCACTCAGGTCACTCCAAGGCAAGTACAAATATGACTCAGTCATTGTCCATGCTGGTGTGAATGACCTGAGACATACCTCCCTGGACTACATGAAAAGAGACATAGAGGAGCTCTCTGAGCATGTAGCCCAAGCCGGAATGACCCTGACATTGAGTAGCATCTTGCCCTCACCAAGAATGATACCACAATATGAAGACAAGATGATCAATTTCAACAATTGGCTTAGGTATTGGTGTCATTCAAAGGGGATCCAATGCCTGTCAGCCTGGGATGACATGCTCGACAAGCCACGATGCTTCGCTAGGGATGGCTTGCACCTGTCACCCCTGGGCTTTCGGATATTAGCAAAGGCTCTTGGTACCACCATAGTGCCTTTTTTAGGCAAGGCTCAAAAGACAAACCCACCTCCATAGGTATCACAAGGGATAAGAAACTAAGAGTAATGCTACTCAATGCCAGAAGTCTAAACCTCAAGATGCACGCACTCGTAGCTCTCCTTAGCATGGAGAACATTGATATCTGTGCAGTAACAAAAACCTGGTTCAAGGCTCCCGAGAGCACCCCAGCACTACCAGGTTATACCTCATACCATGCTTTTTGGCCCCAAAACTTGGACCGAACCACAAAAGGAGGGGGAGTATCAATATTCGTCAGAGATACCCACACCTCCAGGTTGGTGGCACAGCACGAAGCATCAGACACTATCCATGTGCAACTAACAGTGGATAAAACTGACTTCCAGTTTATAGCCTGCTACAGACCACCCTCCCAAACCCAGGAACCCCACTCGGCCTTCCTAAGAACACTGGAAAATATGAAGGTCTCTCCAAACACCATTATATTGGGCGACTTCAACTACCCAAACATAGACTGGGAGCATTACTTTAGCTCCAACACCCTAGCCCAAAGGTTCCTATAATTTATAAACTCAAATGCTATGGAACAATTTGTTACCACTCCCACAAGAGGGGAAAACATACTGGACCTGATCATCACCAACATGGGACTCTATGCTCCAGACCAGAAGTGTATCCCTCACTGGTAAGATCAGACCATAAACTAATCTCACTGGATAGTCACATCCCGACCCCACCCCCTGCCCATAAAACCACAGTGAAAAACTTCTCTAAAGCAAATTTCACACTCCTCAAAACCGAGGTGGAATCCTTCAAAGCCGCCGGGCCTGTGGAAAATACGGCCCAGACCGCAAAATCCTTTATAAACGCATTCTATGAACACCTTCAGGAATGCATGGATCATGCAATCCCAAATAAAACCAAGACCCAATCCTCCAAAGACAGATATCCTGTCTGGTGGACCCCAGACATAAACAAACTATACAATAGAAGGAGGAAGCTACTACATGATAGAGCAAAATCCCAAAAAGGGAAGGCATCTCTGATCAGTATTAGCAAAAACTATGGGCACTCATAAAATCGTCTAAGGCCAGCTTCGAGAGAAAAATTGCACAGGACACTAAGGATAATCACAAGGCTTTCTTTAGTTATATTAGGAACCTGGGTGGAAATTCCCAGATATGCTCAGAATTAGTCCAAAATGACAAAAAATACACCAAACCCACAGACATTGCCAACATCCTAGCTGACAGGTTCAGCGCAAACTTCTCCCCCCCCCTCCCTACCAAAAGGGGCAAATATCTATCCCAGCAGACTGCTGCCACCCTGACATCTCAGATGCTCAGGTAAGAGCTGCCCTCTCCAAAGGAAAAAACACAGCATCAATGGGACTAGATGGTGTCCCGGGCTGCGTCCTACATGAACTCCAAGAAGAGCTAAACCCAAACATAAAACTACTGTTCAATCTCAGCCTTACTACAGGATATGTACCCAAAGAGTGGCATACAGCAACAGTGGTCCCTCTCCACAAAGGTGGTGCCTCAATGGATCCTGGAAACTATCGCCCCATAAGCCTGACTAGCGTGGTCTGCAAAGCTATGGAAAGGATCATCATGGACCTCATAAATAAAGATATTGGGGACCTACAGACACTGGATCCTAAGCAGTTCGGCTTTGTTAAGGGCAGATCCTGCCTCTTAAACCTGGTTGATTTCTTTGAAACAGTAATCAAGGCCATTGACGAGGGGAAGGTGGTTTACACAGCCTACCTGGACCTCGCAAAAGCCTTCGATACAATACCCCACTCGGGCATTATAGATAAGCTCACCAGCTTAAATATAAAACCCTATGTCACTAGATGGGTTGCAAACTAGCTCAAGGACAGAACCCGCATGGTTAGAATTGCTGGAGCCATGTCAGACTCCAAACCAGTAACAAGTGGCATCCCACAAGGCTCAGTCCTGGGACCTCTCTTGTTCGGTATATATTTCTCAGAGGTACAGGTCAACACAGAAGGACTGTGGCTGACCAAGTTCGCAGATGACTGCAAACTGGGCGCCATAATCGACTCTCCAGCTGACACAAGCATCCTCCAAAAGGGCCTCATAGAAACAGACAACTGGTGCCAGAGCCATGGCCTCAAGCTAAACACCAAAAAGTGTATAGTCACCCCCTTTGGCAAAAACAAAGTGCCCACAAATTACCACATAGGTGGTAATCCATTAAGTACAGAAGAAGTAATTAAGGACCTGGGGACCCAAGTTGATAGCAATCTCTCATTTGACAACCACGTGGCCAAAGTGGTTAGAAAAACAATTTATATAGCCCACCTAATCATGACGGGATTCACATCTAGATTAGGGGAGGTCATAGTGCCTCTTTACTCATCCCTCATCAGGCCCATAATTGAGTACAATGCCCCTTTTGGGATGTACCTTACCAGACACCTGCAGCAACTGGAAAGACCCCAAAAGTACCTCACCAAGAGGATCAAAGGGCTCAAACAAATGCCATATGCTGCCCGGTTAAAGGAACTCCAGCTCTACTTAGTGGCATACCGCCTGCTCAAAGGTGATCTGTGCCTGACGTATAAAGCCATGTCCACCCAGAATTAATGGACATGCTGCACCTCTGAAAATCCAAATCCCATTGAGCTATGCACTCGAGAGACTTGAACCTCAGCACTGAAATAAATAGGACATGCTGGAGGGACAGATTCATAACCCAGAGGCTCCCTTCACTCTGGAATAAAATCCCAGTCCAGGTTAGGCAGAGTCTCTCATTGACTCTCTTCAAGAGGAATCTTGATGAGTGGATGGAGATCGTAGGTTTACCCCAGGTATCACTTCTGTGTCACTATTAGACAGAGGCACAGTATACTAACCTCAAAAAAGGGAATAGCAAAATTAATTTAAAATGGGTGGCGAAAGCCAAACACACTCTGGCTAGGCTTATAAATGCCCTAGGGCAGATAGCCTAGTATGAACCTATGAACCTATGAACCTATGATATTCTGACTTTGTTAAAATGCATATTTGAAGTACACAGATAGGTTTGCAGAAAGGCTTCTATGTGTTCAGTTAATGAAAATATTTAGCATACAGAAAGATTTTTTTTATTTGTCTGTTTCTCTCTTCTGTTTATGATAATTATTGTGCTTTTCTCAGTTTAACTGACTTATTTATATCCCCAGTTTGATGAAAGTAAGATGTGTATGGTTTTAAAAGACCAAGGTTATTATTTAACTACAATCTGTAAAAAAAGAACTAACTAAATTTACAGAGAGAGTTACCAGTTTCTAGATACCTGATTTGTTATCCAGCTTTAATAACTAACCTTTTTGAATATAGCTTATTCTAAGATACATATGCACAGCTCAGTAATTATGAACTTTGGTATACATTTGTAGTTCACATGCATTGTTCTAGCTAGGTATACATAAGTATAGCTCTATATGACTAACACACATCCACCCTTAAAATATGTACCTAGATATGTGAACTCTTTCCATTTGTTTTGATCACCCTTGCACATGTATTGAGACATTTTTATTGCTGACAGCAATTTTGCAACCCGTTTCAATATGTTTGCATAACGGTATATAGGGGTCTGAGGTATTCAAACCTACTTTGTCTGTATATTTATAGCATTTGCTGTTCAGCTGTTGCATATTACTGTGTTGTCTGTGTTATTTATACATGTACGTTTATAGTTGTCCCTAGCATAATATGTGCAGAAGTCAGATATTAGTAATTTCCTCATTTGTTATTGCCAGGACTTGAAATACCTGTACTTATTAATTTGCAGAGAGAGAGTTTCTTACTAGTTTTTGGATAGCTATTGTGCTCTCTAGTTTAAATCTTAATAGCTTTTACTTAAAATTGTTGATAGAGTTAATAAAAAACATGGCACCATCTGGAAAACTATTTAGACTCATAGATAAACATAAGCTACCTAAAGGCATTACTATTTTCCTACCCCTGTAACAATGCACTACCTTCTGGATTTACTAATCTTCCCTGCAGGACTAGCTTAGTCCTGCACAGAAGTGACCGTTTAGGAGCAGCACGGCAGCGCTCTATGCATATTAATAAGGCATGCTGCCCGAGCTCCTAGGAGTGTAAGAGTGCAGGGAGTGCGTCTGAGAGTAGAGCTCTCAGAATAAACACGCCCCTGCAATGTAGAACAGGAAAAAAAGGTAAGGAATGAGCAAGATCACTCATAGGTGTCCGCATATCCCCACCAATAGTCCCCCATGTGTACAACAGCTACAGTACATATAAATAAAATGAAGAAACCCTTTTTTTTTTTTTTTTAAATCCGATTAAAGCTAACCGTAGGTGTGTGGGTGTGCCCATCGCTTAGCTATGGTTAAAGCAGCTTAAAAGGTTGAAGAGGATAACAAGAAAGATATATGCAAATGAAGCAGTATAGCATTCCCTTTATGAGCAGGCATTCCTGGTTCAAGTCCCACTGCAGCACATTCTGTTTTCCATGGCAAAGCATGTTATGACCAATATTTTTGTTGCAAAACCCACTAAATAACATATATTTATGAACTGGAGTACTGCAGGAAATGCATATGTGAAGTGTCAGTGTCATAATGAATAAGGCACTAGTAAGCAGGTTTGAGCACAAGTAAGCAATAGTAAGCATATTTAAACACTAGTAAGTGGGTTTAAGTGCGTTTGCATGGGGGTAAGCAATGCCTACACTAACTAAGCAATTCTAAAGCTAACCCTCTGTAAGCAGATGTAATCGCAGGTTAGCAGTGCTTACTGTTGCTCAAACCCACTTACAACTGCTCAAAAGTGCATTAATAACTCTGTATCCAATGGCCCTTGTTCTGTCCATCAACAAAATAAAGAGCTGTACAGCTCTTAAACTCAGGACCCTATACACCATAGTCCCAGTAGTTATCCACCAAGCTATCACAGAAGTACAGAAAAATGAGGTGGTAGTAAACATGTCCTCACCATAGTATAATCAAACTGAACTTGTGAAAGGCATCAGTATACAGTTGTATGTGTCATAACCGACTACATAACAAATATGTGAACTGGAATACAGCAGTAAGCCCAGAAGTGAGGTGTAATTGTAATAGAGTGTCGAAGTCCCCAATAAAACACAAGGATCCCACAGAGTGTATGTATACATCAATCAGGGATACTAGGCATACATATAAGGTGTAATGAATAATAACACAATGACAAAAGTCATTATAATGAATGTCTAATGTAAGCAATGCTATGCATTGCACAGGTCATCTTAGAAGGTGTGAGCAATGTGTAGACCAGCTAACTCTTTGTGGCCAGTGGTATACCCCTTTAAACAATGCCAACCTTAAGTAAGCAGGTTTGTCCATAGCTTAACCTTTTCAAAACTGGCCAATCATGGAAACGTGTGGGAAATCGGCCCTACTTAAACCCAAGAGGCAGGAATACAGCTCATAACTGGTTGTAGTTTTCCATTGCAGGCATTATGGCAGTAAAGGGAGAAGGAGTGAGCTTCCAAGTGCAATGCTGGTGCATCCAGGAGTCCAAGGTCATAGCAGGACTCCTAGTTAAAAGACCATTCACAGAGACTGCTGCAGGGCCAGTACCAGTGCTCCCAATATAAGGCGTAGGCCTGGGACCATCTTGCCCACGACTTCACCAGTGCCACTGGCATAACCCAAACTGGTGAGCACGTCAGACACCACTATGCCGACCTGAAGTGGTGGAAGGGAGACCTTTTGGAGGAGTGGCTACAAGAGGCTATTGCATCAGGGGATGTTCCAGACATGTGTAAGTATCACCCCAGTATGTGTATAATAAGTGCCAGCTCAGGTATATCATGGATAGGCATGGCTAAATATTCTTCTTATATCCCCCACAGCTGCAATGGAGCAGGCCGCGAACCAGGAGGCCCACATCTGCCGCCTGGCACAGTTGCGATGCAAGGCAGGTCAGTAATACTCATGCTTTTACTGTCATAGGAAATAAAAATAAAATTAGTAGTAAATTAATTGCTAGTATAAAACCTGTATTGTTCAAGGCAATACTGCATACACTAGAGAATATGGCAGGAAGAGTCTCATATTGTTTGTATGGCAATAAAAGAGTAATATACTGACAAAACAGGTCTAACTGCTGGACTGCACGTGTATATTCTGGTATCATATGGTAATGTAGATTTGCAATCATGTAATAGTACTGTAGTATTAAACACTGTTACCCACACCATGCACCATAAATTGAATGTGTAGGAATGCCAGTATATGACAGATGTAATCCCCAGAGGCCATTTTGTACAACTGAGAGACACATAGACAGTAAACAAGAAAAATGCAGACAGCAAAAAACGAATAACATGTGCAACTGAGATGTGAACTGTTGTTTTTTAGCACACACAATCATGGTTCGAATCCTGCCAGTGGTAGTATTCTGCATATAGAATCATACCCCAGAATTGGACAGATATGTCCAGAGTGTCTATTAAAGTGGCCCATATCTAATGCCTCTCAACCTGTCCCCCTGAGAAATCAATGGGATGATCCCAGATATATAGGCAGCAAACAGGAAATACATTTGATTGACACATATCTATGACAACAAACCTGGCACACTAGCAACTCCACAATACCTTATGTGACTAAGAAGCCACGTATGTCCCATTTACACCCCAACTTGTTAAGCTGTGGTCAGAGTGTTTACAGTAACAGAGTGAGATGTATGTACATAATAGTAATGTGGAACCTGGTAATATGTGTGGGAACATTCAGGTAGTGCTAATAAACATTCCTCCCACAGGTCTGTCAGATACCAACACTGTGCCCAGAAATACAAGAATGATATGCAGTTGTTCTGAATAATGGGGTATTACACATCACTGTCACCCACACTGTCCTACAACATATAACTGTCTAGGAATTCTGTGCAAGAGTGTTGTCATACAAAGTCAGAATCCATAAGCACAGGGGATTAATAAGACAAAAAGCAGATTGGAGATATACAGCAATATCAATATAGCAGACACAACTGTGATGGACAGTGTTTAAGTTGTAGCAGACACAGCCATGATCTGAATCCTGGGAGTGGAATTAGACTGCATACAGATTCATAGCTCACAACTGTACACATGAGTCCAGAATGTCCAGTATATATGCCCATATCTGTTACCTGTCCCCCTGTCCCCCAGGTAAGTCTGTGGGATGATTCCAGATGTGTAGCCAGCAAACAGAGAATACAAGTGATTGTCAACCATCATGAGAACACACCTGTCACTGTAGCAACCCCCAAAACTGTTAGGAGAGTAATATTTCAAGTATGGCCTATCTACACTCCCATGTTGTCAAGTTGTGACCAGAGTGTGTACAATAACAGAGTGAGATGTATGTGCATAATACTAATATGTAATCTGGAACCTTGTGTGGCAACAGTCAGGTAGTGTTAACAAACATTGCTCCCACAGGTACATTGGATACAAACACTGTGCTGAGAAATGCAGACCAATATAACCTGTACTGGTACTGTCCACCCTGGTATTGTAGGGGATTGTGAATATTGCAGTTTCTCTGAATAATAAAGTATCACTGGTCACTGTCACCCACACTGTGCTACATAATATAACTGTGTAGGAAAGCATGTATGTGTGTGTGTCAGGTCACTAAAGGTGGAAGAAGGCAATATTCTAGATATGTCCAGGCAGACCAGCATGTGGTCAACACATGGCCAGAGTCTGTGCAGAAAGAGTTGGATAGCATAGTGCAAAACATCAATCTGGAATCCGGGTGTATGTGTACAAACAGTTAGTCAGTGTTAACAAACATTCCCTCCACAGGTATACCAGATAAGAGGTGTATACTGTAGGTAAAACTGGTTCATGTGTAATGATGTCGACAGCCATATCAGTGTCCAATATAAGTCTATAGGATAGTGTAGTAATATTTGTAAGGTACAGATAACAGCACTGACTAGGAAAGTAATGTGGAGTACAGGAATATACTACGTGTTACTTGACATCTTTCCCTCCCCCCACCTTATCTCCAACAATAATCAACATACCCACCTCATCTGGTATGTACTGACTCTGATAATGTCCAATTGTTTGAAAAATATTTTAATGGTTCCCATGCATGTGCCATATTGAATTATTCCAACATTGTTGGCATGGTGCCATCAACGTACCTGCATACTGTTCTTATTATCACTGTGGTCCCATATATGCACATGTTTTGTTTGCTATGCAACTGTTCCGTATCTGGTGTCTGGGTTAATGGCAATATCTATGCATGCTGTTACACCTAACCCTGGAATGTGTTGACTATTACTAACTCATATATGATGTTGAAATTTAAACACTGTAGCACGCTTGGGAAGGCTGGTCCCAGCGGACCCACCTGTCCCACCTCAGCTGGCCAAGGCACCAGGCACCAGCATATCTGGGGCCCAACCCCAGACTTCCCTGTCTGTTGGTCCTGCACCACCTTTGGGTGGAACTACCTCAGGGGATGGGGCTCGCCCCCCCAAGAGTGGGTGTGGACAGGCACCTGTCACCCATCGCCAGGTCGGGGTTGTGGTGTGTAGAGCAATCAATGAGCAGTTTGGTGATCTACTATGCCAGCTCAAGGGCCATGTGTCGTAATTAGTCAGCCTGGCTCTGCGGCTCAGCCCTCAGCACAGCCACCTTTGGGGCTGTGAAGATACAGTGGTGGCTGCTCATGGGTGGGGACCTCAGTCCCACTATTACCACTAGGGGGCTTGTGGGCTTCCAATATACCAATAACCCTTCCCATCAAGGTGTTTACCCCCCATGTGTCATATACTGCACCTGTATGAGTCTTGTGTGTCTTGTCTATTAAGCTACCCAACCTACCTTCCCAAATATACCTACTACACCTCCCCAACATCCCACTCTCACCTGAAAAAAAAAGGCAATCTGTTCCCACAAAAAAATCTCGCCTCATACATAGCTGTCCATTTCGCACACGTGTCAACTGGACACATGTAATCCAGTCTAATTGGCATTACAACTTATTATTGTTGTCGTCACCCCTCTCCCAGGGGGTTGAGTGTCCAAATGTACCTTCAAATTCAATGTATATGCACATCTGTTGCTGTAGAAGAAATGGGCAGCTATGGACCTTCCCTACACCCTTCTTGCACATCCCTAGCTATTTTCCCTACTGTCTTTCCCTCTTTGTGCCCCTTTTGTACCACTTTCCTCTCAATCCTTTTTTCTTTTTTTTTTAAAGAAATTAGCATGGGGGTAAGTGTGAGTAAACACTTTTAAGCAGCAGTAAGCAGGTCTAAACATGTTTGCACAGGGGTAAGGACTGCCTACACAGATTAAGCAATTTAGAAGCTAACTGAGTATAATAAACTTTAACCGGAAGTTAGCAGTGCTTACCTCTGTGCAAACCCACGCAAACCTGCTTACTACTGCTTTAAAGTGCCTTAATCACTCTGTATCCAATGGCCCGTGTTCTGCCCAGCAACAAAATAAACAGCCTCTGCAAGGCTTGAACCCAGGACCCTTCACCCTGTAGACAGGATTTACCACCAAGCAATGCCAGATACACATAAATCTGATGTTTTCAGAAACATATCATCCAGCCCAGTCATGCAACAGTACAGGGAATGTATACCAACATCTTAGTTTCATAGTATAGTATAGTACTAGGCTATCTGCCCTAGGGCATTTATAAGCCTAGCCATAGTGTACGTGACTTTCGCCACCCCATGTAATGATATAAAAGTATACAAAATAAATTTAGTTTACTGTGCCTCTGTCTAGTAATGACACAGAGATGACCCCCGGGGTAAACCTACAATCACCCTCCACTCATCAAGATTTCTCTTGAAGAGAGTCAGTGAGGGGCTCTGCCTAACATGGACTGGGATCCTGTTCCAGAGTGCGGGAAGCCTCTGGGTTATGAATCTGTCCCTCCAGCATGTCCTATTCATATTTGTGCTGAGGTTTAGATCTTTAGCTCTTGTGGCTCTGATGGATTTGGATTTTTTGAGGTGGAGCATGTCCATTAATTCTGGATTGGACATGGCCTTGTACGTCAGGCACAGATCATCTCTGAGCAGGCGGTATGCTACTGAATAGAGCTGGAGCTTCTTTACTGTGGCAGCATATGACATATGTTGGAGACCCTTGATCCTCTTGGTGAGGTACTTTTGGGGTCTCTCCAGCTGCTGCAGGTGCCGGGTGAGGTACATACCAAATGGGGCATTGTACTCAATCATAGGCCTGATAAGGGAGGAATATAGGGGTACAATGACATCCTTTGATCTGGATGTGAATCCCTTCATGATAAGGTGGGCAAGGTAGAAGGTCTTTCTAACTACTTTGGCGACGTGGGTGTCAAATGAGAGGTCACTGTCAACTTGGGTCCCCAGGTCTCTGATTACTTTTTCCGTACTTAATGGATTACCACCTATGTGGTAATTTGTGGTACTTTGTTTTTCCCAAAGGGGATGACTATACATTTTTTGGCATTCAGTTTAAGGCCATGACTCTGGCACCAGTCGTCTGTTTCTGTAAGGCCCTTCTGAAGGATGCATGTGTCAGCTGGTGTATCGACTATGGCGCCTAGTTTGCAGTCATCTGCGAACTTTGTCAGCCACAACCCCCCTATGTTTGCCTGCACATCTGAGAAATAAATGCCGAACAAGAGGGGTCCCAAGACAGAGCCCTGTGGGACTCCACTTGTGACTGGCTTAGAATCTGACATAGCTCCAGCTATTCTGACTTTGTGGGTTCTGTCCTTTAGCCAGTTTGCAACCCATCTTGTGACATACAGGTTTACATTTAAGCTGTTGAGCTTGTCTATGATGCCTGATTGGGGTATTGTGTCGAAGGCTTTTGCCAGGTCCAAGTAGGCTGTATGAACTGCTTTGCCCTCATCGATGGCTCTAGTGACTGTTTCAAAAAAGTCCACCAGGTTCAAAAGGCAGGATCTGCCTTTTACAAAGCTGAACTGGGTAGGGTCAATTGTCTGTAGGTCCCCGATGTCTTTGTTTATGAGTTCCATAATGATCCTTTCCATAGCTTTGCAGACCAGGCTGGTCAAGCTTATGGGGCGGTAGTTTCCAGGGTCTGTAGAGGTGCCTCCTTTGTGGAGTGGGACCACTGTTGCTGTACGCCAGTGTTCAGGGACATATCCTGTAGTAAGGCTAAGATTAAACAGCATTCTTATGTGCAGGTTTAGCTCCTCTAGGAGTTCACGTAGCATGCAACCCGGGACACCATCTGGTCCCATAGATGCTGCATTTTAGCTTTGCTGAGAGCAGCTCTCACCTGGACATCTGAGATGTCAGGGAGGTTGCATTCAGCTGGGATAAATATTTCATCTTTTGGGGGTGAGGGAGGGGAGAAATTTGCACTGAACCTGTCTGCCAGTATGTTGGCAATATCTGTGCGTTCAGTGTATTTCTTGCCATTATGAACTAACTCTGAGCATATCTGAGGGTTTCCACCCAGGTTTCTAACATAACTGAAGAAGGCCTTGTGGTTATCTTTAGTGTCCTTAGCGATTTTTCTCTCAAAGTTGGCCTTTGATGATTTTATGAGTGAACGTAGTTTTTTGCTAGTGCTGATCAGAGATGCCTTCCCTTTATGGGATTTTGCTCTGTCTTGCAGTAGCTTCCTTCCCTTGTTATAAAGTTTGTTTATGGCTGAGGTCCACCAGATAGGATGCCTGCCTTTGGTGGAAAGGGTCTTGGTTTTATTTGGGATTGCATGATCCATGCATTCTTAGAGATGTCCGTAGAAAGCATTTGTGAAGGATTCAGCAGTGTGGGATGTGGTTTCCACTGGCCCAGGGGACTTGAAGGATACCATTTCAGTCCTAAGGAGTGTAAAGTCAGCTTTTGAGAAGTTTTTCACTGTGGTCTTTTGTGCTGGGGGTGGAGGTGGGATATGAATATCTAGGGTTATTAGTTTGTGGTCTGATCTCACTAGTGAGGGGTATACTCCCGGTTTGAGCATTTTGTCCCCATGTTTGTGATGATCAGGTCAAGTATATTATTTCCCCTTGTGGGGGAGGTGATTAGTTGTTCCATCGCATTTGAGTTGATGAATTCCAGGAACCTTTGGGCTTGGGTGTTAGGGCTTGAATAATGCACCCAGTCTATGTTTGGGTAGTTGAAGTCTCCCAATATGATGGTATTTGGTGAGACATTCATATCCCCCCGTGTCTTCAGGAAGGCTGAATGGAGTTCCTGAAATTGAGAAGGTGGTCTGTAGCATGCTACAAGTTGTATAGCAGTTTTACCTATGGTTAGTTGCACATCGATGGTCTCCGATGCTTCGTGCGTTGCCACTAACCTGGAGGTGTGGGTGTCTTTAATGAATATGGACACTCCCCCTCCTTTTGTGGTTCGGCCCAAGTTTTAGGGCCGAAATGCATGATACGAGGTATATCCTGATAGGGCTGGGGTTCTCTCAGGAGCCTTGAACCAGTTTTCAATTACTGCACAGACATCAATGCTCTCCATACTGAGGAGTGCTTCGAGAGCCTGCATCTTGAGATTTAGACTTCTGGCGTTTAGCAGCATTACCCTTAGTTTTTTTTTCCTTTTTTGTTTTCTAAGGTGGTGGGTTTGTCTTTTGAGCCTTGCCTAAAAAAGGCACTATGGGTGTGGCAAGAGCCTTAGCCAATATCCGGAAGCCCAGTGGTGACAGGTGTAAGCCTTCCCTTGAGAAGCAGCGTGGCTTGTCCAGCATGTCATCCCAAGCAGACAGACATTGGATCCCCCTAGAATGACACCAGTAACTGAGCCAATTTTTAAAGCTGATCATCTTGTCTTTGTATTGTGGCATCATTCTTGGTGAGGGCAAGATGCTGCTCAGGGTCAGGGTCATACCGGCCTGGGCTTTATAATCAGAGAGCTCTTCTATGTCTTTTTTCATGTAGTCCAAGGAGGTACGTCTCAGGTCATTCACGCCAGCATGGACAATGATGGAGTCATATTTGTACTTGCTTTGGAGTGACCTGAGTGCTTGTGTTATGTGGCGGATCCTAGCACCCGACAGGCAGCTCACCGTTACCCTCTCCTTGTTCAGCCTGGTAGGTGGAACGTCAGTGTGTCTGACTATAGAGTCACCGATTACTAGTGTATCAGGCATGGTGTTTCGCCTTAAGATGTGTGTGGCAAATATAATAATATCTAAACAGATAAACATATGTATATATATATATATATATATATATATATATATATATATATATATATCTTTAGAAATATATACATATATATATATATAAATATATATGAACATATATACATGCAAATGCCTAAACCAACACATATATATATATATATATAGCTACACCTATATGTCTACATATGCACAGCAAGGTGCATATATGTATGCAGATATATATCTATGTAAGTATATATGGACATAATTATATATATGTAAGCAAATATATATATATATATATATATATATATATATATATATATATATATATATATATATATATATATATATATATATATAGATATATATGGCCATATATCTGTAGATAGTAATGGTAGATTAACAAAAAACAAATATGTCCACATGCACCACTAATGGGATTGAGATGCTCCAAACAATATACGTCTTGTACGAATAGACATACCCCTTCACAGCCAAACACGTCTGCCCTGCAATACACTAACAAGTGTTGCAGATCCCATAACCAGGACCTGACATGACATGGGCACAAGATGTTAACAGTACTACATCCCACCTGTATGTCAGTCTGGTATTGGTAACATATCATGCAGTACAAGTCCGGCTCTCATAGGAAATGTAAAATGTGGAAGCTATCAACTTTCAACTTCCCCAGGATACATGGATACATATACACAGACACACATATGCAGATACAGATATACATATATATATATATATATATATATATATATATATATATATATATATATATATATATATATATATATATACATATATGCATGTGACTACACATACACACGCAGATATATGTACAGTAAGATACATATGTAGAAGGTGCACACAATATGGAACAGCCACTATGCCTAGAGTGCACACCTGAACAACTGGACACTGTATGGGCCACCCATACTAATGGCAATTGTTGCTTGCAACATATACCCACAGAGAGGTCACAGGAAAAAACACCACACACAGGTTTGCAGAAATGTAAAACCTTTATTTGTGTACTATTACAATTCTATATGCCATGTCATATAGCTGTTCAGACACTGACTTCCATATAAACAGAGTGATGCAACTGTGAAACAGTTATACCAATACAGTAGTCTGAAAAGGTTCACAAGTGGTGCTGTCCAGGCCAAGCCCTTCACATTTTTTTAATAGTAAAGACAGACTGGGCCACTGGATACCAAACACTCAACAGTATGTAATGCAGGTGTATAGTTTAGCAGCCTCTATCTACACTCAGTAGAAAATCACTAGGTGGTAAAGACTTCAGCTGACCAAATGGGATGTAACTGTTACATAGCAAGGCATAATTGACACCATCACAAGCACACTAACAAACAGAACAGTCTGTATGGCAAGAGGCAGTAGGCCTGTATTAACCAAATTTATGTAAGTAATGTAAATATAGGTGAAGTATACGGTACTATACATCCAGATACCGTAAGGCAGCTCATCCCTGATACCACCACATTTTGTAACAGCCTAGGTCATTTATGGTGCATCCCCCCCAGACTACATAATACAGGGCCATATACCACAGTTGCATACACTGGCCTCTGGAGTGCATAAGGGCACACATGCATTGTGTAGGTGAAGCCCACACATATATGGCCCCAGACCCACCATATATGTGGGGGATACAACAGCAGTGGACTGATGGCAGTAATGGCGGTGTGATATACTCACAGCCCACTACAGAACAACCCCTGCGAGAATGTCATATGTGCAAAGCTTGGTATGCAGGTGCAGGACAGATGCTGGAACACAGGCCCATATGTGGAAAACTGTTGCCATACACTAATCAAGTCGCTGGTGTTACAGGTTAGTCTGCAACATACCCTTAGTCAGAGAATTGAAGTTAGAAACATAAATGGATGTAGCCATGTACTGATAGCACTCAACACCCTCACTGCCAGTGAAATATCTGACACAGGACATGTATGGTGGACAGACAAAACATGATAGGCACACCTCTGGCCACCAAGAGGATAGGCCCACAGTTGAGAGCTATGCAGACAGACTGCATTCCAAGGTAAACTAGTATGTACACACACACACACACCCTGTAACACCAGTACTATACAAAGCATAACACAACTCTACTCACAGTCTGTCTGTAGCTCTGGAACCTCCTACAAATATGTAGCTGGCCTGAGTGTGCCGGTTCTTGTGTAAGAGGTATTGCTACCTGCTGTCTGTAACACTGATGCCCACACACAGGAAGGATGTCCATCACACAGGAAAGGTGAAGGGACCATGCCTACATGATGTAGGGATTTGTAGTAGTGATTGCCATGACAGCGGTACTACACAGCAAGCTGTGTGTAGGACACTGAATGGGAATGAGAGAGACAGAGACAGAGACAGAGAGAGAGAGAACAATGCTGGCATTTAGGCAGCTGCCATTCATAAAGACATTATTCCCACAACAGGTATGTGAAGTACATGTATTAGAATGTAGTACCTGGTCCATCATAATGGGATAGATGATGTGGAATGAGTTATATGTACCATCAGGTGTTGTTGTGATGATGTTCAATTGAACAACTATGGACAATAGTGTCTGTCCCTGTGGGTAGTGGCCCATAGCAGGTCAGCACTGACAGACAAGATGTAAGCCATCATTGTGTGTGTTGTGTAATGGGAAGTATGTATATGACATGGCCAATAGCTGCTGGTGGAAGTAATGCCATTACGATGGACATGTGGGAAACATGGCCCACAACTGTCAGGATACTCAGGTGAATCTGTAATGTAGCATGTCGGAATGCCATAGGTGTGTAATAGGGTTACTTGCAAACAGGTCCCACATATACCCCACTAATGTAAGGCCATGTCCATATGTGGCACCTGTCTGTGTTGTAGCAAGGCAGAACAGTGCAGCTGTGCAGGAAGGTGTTGTGAGATTGTGGAGCTGATGTCTGAATGTACCCCACATATAGGTATGCATATGTGTACATATGTCACATATATAATATATAAGGATATATATGTATATCAGCATGTATGTCCAGAAATATGCATATACCCATGAATAGGCATGTATATGTGCACATATATATGATATCACATATATCTACACATATATAGATAGATACCTATATGCACATATCTACATATGTACATACACACACACAAACATATATGTATGCAAAGACATGGCCACTATATCACTACCACAGTGATGTGTGCTATTTGCAAGGCAACAGCACACATAGCAATACATACAGATATCTACAGCTGGCAGTGTGTGCACCATGGATGGGTATGTCACATGTTAGTCCCTTCTTGGCACCACATTCTCCCCATCTGTGAAGTATGCAATGGGAATATGGGGAAGTATGGCAGGTACACATGTGAAGGTGGTCAGGATTGGTAGATATAGAGGACAGTCTACAGAGGTGGTATGTGACACATCTGGTGGGTAAACACCATGGATGGTGTGTGTGGTCTGTGATGTGGATGCCCCATGGTCCCCAATATGAGCACAATGGGAACAAGCCTCCCACCAACTGCCACTCACAATAGCAGTCCATGTCCTGAAGGTGCCTGGTCTGGAGGCTGAGCAGGAGGAGCATGTTGGCTGTGTGAATGTGCACTGGGTGCCTCAGACTGATGTAGCTCATCCCCTCGTGTCTGTGGAGCCCGGAATGGAACAGACCCTAGACCTGAGCTCAGGGGACAGGAACATGTTGGTGTGTGCCCTGGGGGCGACAATATCCCCTGGGTGGTTCCACCTGATGGTATTGCTGTAACAGTACACGAGGAGGCCCCAGGTTGGCACACACATGTGATGTGGCCAGGTATCATGGGCAGATGGGTGGGGAGAGGTGGATCAACTGGCTAATAGAACATATACTTGTTATTGTGTCACTGTTATAAAACATTTGCTGGTAGTAATAGTCCACACAATCCTGGTACATGTCCATCAGCATGCATAGATATCCCCAATAATACAGACTGTCAGATATGCAGCAATCTCAGAGCAGCCATACCACTGGCATATATGTAACTATAGTGGCCCTGACAATGGCATGTAGGGGAATAGTCTGCAACAGGCCAGCAATGATAGTGTCCACACAGGGGACATGGCTACAATCCCATAGCAGATGGTGTGGTACAATACAAAATCTGTCCAAATGGTAGTTAAGCTGTAGCCATACCTAATGAGTTGTGTGTACAGTCTGTTGAAGCTAATATGGTGGAGTGGGTGACAGAGATGTGTATTATGAACTGTGGTAACCTTGCCATATGAGTTGCTCAGGCCTGTTTCCATCTTTATGTCTTTTAGGCAAGATGTCACACGGCAGGTTACCCGTGTATTCTGCAGATGAAAATGAGGTCATCATCAACCACCTGGTACAGCACTACCAGGTGCTCTTTGGCAGGACAGCCCATGAGCAGCAGGAGCAGACCACCCTGTGGAATGATCTAGCCCACAGGGTCAATGATGTCGGCCTGCATAACCGCAGTTATGAGCAGGTCCAGCATCATTGCAGTGACCTGCTTCGCAATGCCCATCAGCATGCTGCTGCAGTCTGGGGGATCACCTTGCTACAGGGGTGGCCATGCCATCCATCGCCCCAACACGTTTGGAGGAGCTCCTGGCCAGCCTTGTGGCACCAACCTGTCCAGTACACCAACAACCACTGGACCCCTTCATGGAGGTGGGTGTCACCTACACACCAGCTGAGGAGCGTGCAGGTAAGGACACAGGGCACATCAGTAGACCACTGTTGTGTAAATATCTGCAGTGGTACAGGTAGATCATGCATATCTGACATGAAATAGATATATTGTGTTGCTGCATTGTAGTGATAAACTGATGTCCAGATGAGGTAGTATTGTGGAAATATACCTTTGATGTATGGTAGTACTGCACCCAGCTGGTAGCAGTGCCACAGGTGTGACCACTCTTATATAGGTCCCTCTGGGATAACAACAAGACAGCAGCCTGTAGCTGGTAAGTATGTCTTATGTAGATGCATGTCAACACACCGGGCATGTAATGGTGATGGTATATTTCATGAACACATCTAACACACCTACCCTGAATGCATGCTGTACATGTGCATGTATTGCTGCTGTGAAATACATGGTCTCACAGGGGCAACCATGATGGAGTATTGAAATGGCATGTCACACACCTGCATGACAACTAACATCCTGTCATTGTGGAATGTGTTCACAGGGAATAACATACTGTTAGTAGACATGGCTTACAGTAGTGATATGTTCTGAACAACACCCATATACAGTGCAACACCAGTGTATATATATGTAGGACAATGCCAACTGCTGCAGAGATACACTATGGCATAAGGCATTACAGTAGTCCATATTATCAGCTGGGTCTAGGCTGCAACATGTGGTGTTCAGTGTTTGGGACACTGCAAAGTGACACAAATGTGTAGGGCTTACCTGTCATGCATCTGCATAAAAGCTGAGGGAGGGGGGTCTCAGCATGACACACCAGTGCACTGCAGCAGGGATCCTAAGGATGGTAGGAGTGGCTCTATCTGCATATAGTCAGGTTCAGGGCCTGTGGCAGCTGTAACCCTACCCACACTGCAATAGTGATGGCATTGTGTAAATACCATGGGATGTGCACATAAGTAGACCTTGCAATCATGCAAAATAGGGGAACATGTGTAGGGTAGACTAATCATACACTGGCAATTGCAGAAGGCCGACACTGGTATACCCCTGCCATGAGCAGTGACTGCTGTAGTACACACAAGAGGTGTGATAAACCATCATGATAAGAGTGTGCACACATATGCCCACATGGTGTGTATGCATTGTGGTCAGCAGCTGCACACCTAACACAATCTGTAGACATTGTATGTGAAAGTACAGAATATATGTCACATACTGGGCTTGTGTACTGCTAAGATATGCGGTGATGTGGTTCCATGGCAGATCAAGAATGTGTGTGTAAAAATCAATAAAGGTGTGTACATCCCCCATAGCCATGGTATGCTCAGATGGTTGTCAGTGTAAGCATTTCTGCAGTGGTCATACATGATCTGTTGATGTTGCCAGCTGTCAATCAAGCATCAGGCATTCATCAACAACAACAGTCCACATATCATCCCAGGTATGTGTTGCTGAAAAATATAGGGGCTGTGAGAAGTAAAGCTGACATAACTGATACAGTACTACACATTCTGCAATGGGTTGTACACCTGTGAGTTGTGGTGCACAGTACATGGCAGGGTGCAGAACAGGTGCACAGCAACACTGTGTACATGGGTGCAGTGGTATCCAGAGGAAGGGGCATCACCTAGTCAAAACACATCCATCACACACATGTATACTGTTGCTAGCATGGATGGACTATAGCTGAACTGCATGCTGTTCTGTACCATATGTTCTGCATGTTGGCAGATGGGTAATAGGAGGACTGTGTGTACGATCATTGTGCAACCTCACCTGTATGTGTGTGTGTGTGTGTGTGTGTGTGTGTGTGTGTGTGTGTGTGTGTGTGCATCATGGTGGTTAGTTAGTTTGCCTGCAGGGTCACTCTGGTGAAGTGGTGGGAGGTAGATGCATGTATGATGTGTGTGTGCATGTGTGTGTTTCTGTGTGTGGCCATATATGCACACGTGTGATTGTGGGGTGTTCATACAGCTGTACCCCCCTTTGGGATCGTGCAGTACATGGACATGCACTGCCACATTACACACCAGGAATACCTGTCATGTGTGTAATCACAGGACAGGAAATAGTATAATATGGTCTGTAGCATGAAACAGGCATCCATAGGGAAGGTAGACTCCAGGTACACACTTAATATCACAGTTAGCAGAGAGGTCACCTACAACCCACATATGCAGCTCTACAGATGCATTGAGGAAGTAATAGTCAACACCAGGGAGTGTATCCAAATATTACAGGTGTCACATGATGGGCCAATGGAGCAGCATATCTGGCATGTACTGAGCATTACATACATATGACACACCAGTGGGAGCTATTATGGATACAACATAGTAGCCCACACATATAAGGGCCATGCACATCATTCCAGCCAAACAGAGGGTGCATACTGAATGACAACAGTGAGGCCATGTAAATCCACTACACACAGGTCAGGCAGGTAAAGTAGCAACTGGCTTTGTGTTGTGGCTGCTTGTGTGGGCATTTAGAGGACTTTGATTTTAATGAGTGGTATCAATGTGTGTATGTTACCAAGTGTGATGCAGGATGGGGTAACGCATGGGCATATACGTGGGACTGTCTGTAAAGCAATGGACAGGTAGGTATTATAGAGGTGTCTGTGTGTGTGTGTGTGTGTGTGTGTGTGTGTGTATACTGTTGGGCAATGCTGTACAAGTTTTAAAGTGCATTTATTGTTTTCCCCCACAGGTGGCGAGGTGGGTCAGTGTCCCTCCTGCTCCCAATCTGATGTAGGTGTCCATACAGACACCAATGATGATGATGATAATTTTATTTTATTTATTTATTTATTTTACATTTGTTGACCGGGCTAGTCTAACTGGATACATGTCCATTTTCAGTAGAGGCCTGGGGAAAAAACTCCAAGAAAACATACAAAAAATTTATAAGCTTTACAAAGTAAGAAGCAACCATTGTTACATAAACATTATAACAAAATAACAAAAATTAATTAAAACAAAAATGTTTTTTTTTTCAATAGATGTACATAGTTATACTACTCAAAGTAAACAATAACGGTAATATACATATACAGATAGATTTGTATGCAGAACATAGTATATAGAGGTATTGTAGGGAAGATTGTAGTTGATGTAGGTTGAAAATAAGAGTAAAGGAAAAAAGTTAGTCAGGGTTGGTACAGGAGCATAACCAGTGGTTATTGAGAAATAGTTTTAAATTCCTTTTAAAAAGTGAGAGTGAGGTCTGAGATGTAAGGTCAGGTGGTAGTTGATTCCATACTTATCCAACAGAGTTAGAGAACAAGGAGTCGCCTGCTGAGTTTTTTGATTTGGTAGTATTAATCAACATTTTGTTTGAGGACATTTTGTCATTTATATCATTATGTCATTTTATTTAAATAAACATTTTGTTTATTATATGGTAAAATGAGGCTAGAGAGTATAGGAGTGTTGCTAGGTTGATACAGGTTTTATGGGCTATTGTAATTTGGTGAAATTGAAGCTGGTTAAGAAATTCTAACCAGCCTAGTTGTTTTACATTCAGACAGTGATGAGTTCTAAAAGGAGAGCCGGTAGCAAATCTAGCAATATTATTATATGATATAGCTAGTTTGTTGAGGTTGTTTTTAGAGAGGTTAGTATATATGGAAGAAGCATAGAGTAGGATGAGATTAAGTGAGTTCTGGCTATAGTGATCCTAGCTTCTGGTGTAAGAAAGGGTTTGATTCTGTAGAGGGATCCTAGTTTTCTGTTAACTAATTTTATAGTGGTATTTATGTGAGTATCAAAGTTTAGGTTATTGTCAGTTGTAATTCCTAAGTGTTTGGTGGTTTGGTCAGGAGAAATAAGAGTACCATTATTGGATGTGAGAGTGAAATTTAGAGGGGCTGACTTTTGGGTTGGCGTGAAGAGTAATAGTTTAGTGTTTTTGGGGTTGAGGAGGAGGCAGTGGTTAGAGAACCATTGTTTTACAGTGTTGAAAGCTTTTTGTGTAAGAGACTGAAGTTCGGCCTGGGAAGTGGCTGAACAGATTATAGTAGAGTCGTCTGCATATTGAATGCAGGTGGAGAGTGGAATGGCTAAATAAAGGTTGTTGATATAAATGGAGAACAGGAGTGGGCCTAGTATGGAGCCCTGTGGAACACCTAGTGAGATAGGAAGGTGATTCGATAGTTTATTTTGCCAGAGTACAGCCTGTTGTCTGTTTTCATGGTAAGATGTGAACCAATTCATAGATAGAGGGTCAGGTGAAAGGGACTTCAGTATGTGTAGAAAGAGTAGGTGATTAACCATGTTGAAAGCTTTAGATAAATCAACAAAGACTGCAGAGGAAAGATTATTTTTGTTGCTGTTGTTGATACAGTTTGTGAAGGATAGCAGGGCAGTGGTGGTACTGTGGAATGGTCGGAAACCATGCTGACAGTTAGCTAGTAGGTTGTGATGGAGAAGGTGGTTGAGTAGTTGTTTGTGAATGCACTTCTCCATTATTTTAGCAAGTGGGGAGAGTAGAGCTATGGGATGAAAGTTGGAAAAGTCATTGGAGTTCCCACTTTTATGTAGTGGGATGATATGAGAAATTTTCCAGATAGATGGGATAGTACCTTAATTTATGGTTCTATTTATCAGTATGGATATGGGATAGGCAATAGCTTTAGCTCATTTTTGCAGGAATTCTGCTGGGAGCTTGTCAGCTGAGGGGGTGGTAGGTTTAAGCTTTTGGAGTAGGGAGCAGATGTAGCTTGTGGGTACTGGTTCTAAATGGAATAATGGGGTTGGGATGGTTGTGGGAGTAGGCAGATTAGATGTATCGGGGGATAGATGGTTTGCAAGAGTTTGGATAGTATCAGTGAAGAAAGAATTGAAGGCATTGGCTGTTTGTATTGGATTTTTAGGGTTGGAGCCTAGAGGGTTAGGGGTGATGGTTTCACCTGGGTATAGAAGTTTGTTAATACTAGTCCAAAATGTTTGTGGTTCCTTGAGGGAGGATTGTTGTAGTTGGAGATAGCAGTTGTTTTTGTCTCGTAGGATGGCTTTTTTTGTATTATTTCTATGTTGCCTAAAGGTTTGGTGATCTGTAGGATTCTTAGTAGTATGCCATTTTGCCCATGATTTGTTTCTGCGAAGGATTAGTTGCCTAGTATTATTTGAGAGTCAAGGGGCTGGTTTAGTTTTATTTCTAATAGAGTGTGTTGGGCGTGGTGGTCTAGGATCATTAAGAAAGTGGAGATAAAGTATTCAACTGCTTTATTTATAGGGAGAGATTTTTATTTATTTTATTTTACATTTGTTAACCGGGATAGTCCGACTGGATACATGTCCATTTTCAGTGGAGGCCCGGGGAGAAAAGCTCCACAAAAACACAAACAATACTAGACAAAGACAAAGAAAGCAGAGTACCAAATAATAATAATACATAGTATGAAGTAGCAAAATAAAGTATTGAGCAAAACAGGATATCCTAGGACAAGAAGAAAAATATATATGATTTTTTTTTTTTATTATTATTTATTTATTTTTTTGTAAAACTAGAAATTCATATGAGGAGTGTGATGACTAGAGGTGCCTTTAACCAGCAATAAACTGTCCAGAGAGAGGATTAGCCTGGCTTGAGACAGTAGCATGTCCAGTTAGATCCCAGAAATATTTTGAGTTTGGTTTTAAAGTGACTTATAGAAGGAAGGGAGGTAATCTCAGAAGGTAGTATATTCCATGTTCTGGCTACTGAATTGGCAAGGAGAGAGTCCCCGGCTTGGTTGTTAGTTTTGTGGGTGTGAATGAGGACTCTGTTGGATAAGCACAGTGGTCTTGGGTTGTTATGCAGGGTGATTAGGTTTGTGAGTGCTGGAGTATTTTCTGGGTTATAAATAATTTTATGGGCCAAGATCGGTTGATTATAAAGCAATAGACTAGGTAGTTCAAGCCAGCCGAGTTGGGAAAGGTTGATGCAATGATGCGTCCTGAAGGGGAGGCTTGTGGCAAATCTGGCAATGTGATTATAACAGGTAGCAATCTTATTTAGGGCTGTCTTGTTAATATTAGTAAGAAGGGGGGATGCATACAGGAGAGTAGATAGAAGGTGGGAATGAGCAATAGCTACCCTGGCAAAGGGGGTCAGGAATTTTTTATTCTATATAGTGATCCTAGTTTTTTATTGATGTTTTTGATCATATGGTTGACATGTAAGTCAAACTTTAAGTGGTTGTCAATGATAACTCCTAGGAGTTTGGTGGATAGGTCAGGTGAGATAACTGTGCCATCCTTTGATTTAATTGTGATGTTTACCGGTCAGGACCTAAGTGTAGGGAGGAATATTAACATTTTAGTCTTTTTGGGATTTAATATCAGTCGGCGGCTAGAAAGCCAATTTTCTATTGTGTTGAAGGTAGTCTGGGTAGTTAGCTCCAACTCTGTTGAGGATGTAGCGGCGCAAATTAGGGTGGAGTCATCTGCATATTGTATACAGTTGACTTTGGGTAAGACAATGTATAAATCATTAATGAAGATGGAAAATAACAGAGGACCTAGGATAGATCTCTGTGGGACACCCAGAGTGTTAGGTAATAGGGTGGAGAGTTTAGACTGCCAAAGTACCGCTTGTTGTCTACCACTTAGGTAGGAGTCAAACCATTGTAGTGATAAGGGGTCAAGACCAAATGACTGTAGGGTGTGGATTAAGAGTTTGTGATCAACCATATCAAAGGCTTTGGACAAGTCCAAGAATAGAGCTGAGGAGATATGGTTGTTGTTATGATAAGTGTTTATGGTGTTGGTAAAGACTGTTAGGGCAGTTGTGGTACTATGGTGTGGTCTGAGGCCATGTTGGGTGTTTGGTGAGAGATGATTTTTGATTAAGTGGAACATTCATTGCTTTTGAATACATTTTTCCATAATTTTGGCTAAAGGCGAGAGTATGGCTATGGGCCTGTAGTTGGAGAGCTCGGTGGGACTGCCCCCTTTATGGACTGGGATGACATATGATGTTTTCCAGATGTTTGGAATTATACCCTCTTTTATGGTGCGATTAATAAGTAGCGAGACTGGGTAGGCTATGGTGTCAGCTGATTTTTGTAAGTATTCAGCTGGAAGTTGGTCAGCTGCAAGTGCGGTGGGTTTTAGATTTTTGATTAAGGTCTGGACAAGTGATGTGGCAATGGGTTGGAAGCTAAATATAGGTAGGTTTTTTGGGGTCAAATTATCTGAGCTGTGGGGGCTCAGAGGCAGTTTGCTGGCTAGAGCTTGGATAGTCTCTGTAAAGAATTGGTTAAAACTGTTCGAGATAGTTTCCGAGGATTTATTAATAAGGGAAGCTGGGACAGGGGTGGCAGTTTTACCAGGGTGTATAAGGTTGTTAAGCCCTGCCCAGAATTTTTGTGGACTGTTTTGGTTGGAAGTTTGCAGGTTACAGTAGTGTTGCTTTTTATCAAGTAGTATGTGTTTTTTAGTTACATTTCTGAGTTGTCTATATTTAGTCTGGTCTTGTGGGAGTTTGGTGGTTCGTCATAAGGCCCACACTTTGTTTATGAGTTTGATTTTGAGCTTGGTCTCTGTTGAGAGCAATGGGGCAGCTTTTGCCTTAGTTTTCTTAGAGCAGATGGGTGCGTGGAAGTCAAGGATCTCAAGGAATTTTCTGTTAAAGTACATTACTGCATCATCTAGGGGGAGGTGGTTTAGTAAAGTGCAATTACAAGAGATTAGTTCTAGATTAAATTTGGCTGAGTCAAAATCTTTGTTATTTCTAACTAGTCTGAGTATGGGTTGCTTGGATTTGCCTGCTTTGTGTTTGATTATATATGTGAGGTGGTGATCACTAAGGCTATCAGGGAGGATACCAACTTTATACATGTTGGGGAGACTGTTAATGAGTACCCAATCAAGTATACTTTCTTTTTGGTTATGTTTACCTGTTCTAGTTGGGGTGTTGATAACTTGCTTGAATGTATGCAAGTTAATATTTTAAAGGTGTCCAATTGCATTGTTTAAGTTCTGTTTGCAACAGCTCGGGGTTAAAGTGTTTTTTGGAGCGTACTGTTCTGATAGTGCTAGGGATAGTTAGGCTGGTTTTATGTCTGATAATATATATTAGTAAATGGCCACTTAGGTCATCTGGAAGGGTTCCTGTAGTATAAGTTTGATGAGGACTATTAGTGAGTATCCAATCCAAGGTACTTTCTTTATTGTTAAGTCTGATTATTCTGGTTGGGGAGTTTATAGCTTGCGAGAAACCATAAAGGTTAATAAGGGTGGTGGGGTTAGTGCTGCTACATGAATTCCAGTCTATATTAAAGTCTCCTAGTACTATGGTTTCTTGAGGGAGGTTAGAAAAAAGCTAATTTAGGATGTATTTGAGTATACTATTGTTATTTCCTGGGGGATGATAGGTGCAGATGATGTTTATGGCTTTGTGTTTGTTAAGCTGGAATTTAGAGATAATAATTTTGGCATTATTGTCTAAAGGTAGGTTAAGATTTACAGTGCTAACTTGTTGTTCTGCTTTGTAGAGAATTGCTACTCCTCCACCTTTTTTGATTGTGTGGTCTAGTCAAATGATGCTATATCCTGGGGGGGGGGGATTTCATTGTCTTTTATTGTGGGTTTTAGCCATGTTGCTGATAAAAAGAGGATGTCAAACTGGTGGACATCTAGAAGGGCATGAACTTGAGCTATTTTATTGCAGATACTGTGTATATTAAGATGAGCAATAGAGAGTGAATGGGAAGGTTTGGTCGGTGGTTGGGGACTACAGTTTGTAGTGGTATGGGCAGAGTTTGAGCCAGGGTTAGGCTGAATGTCCCCATCTACTAAGGAGTGGAGGAATGCAAAGTGCTTAGGTTGGAGAGGCTTACGATAGTAGTCAAGCAATTTTTTAGTTTTTAGGTTGCTATATTTGATGTAAACTAGTCAATGGTATTTAGCTAGTAAGTAGCTGGATTTGTAAGTGAAATTTAGAAAGTTTGAAGATATGGCTAGTGTTGGTGTTAAAGTGTGTTTGGAAGGGAAGAGGAGGGTAGAGTAGAGGGATTGTTCATAGTAAGTTAAGAGGTAAGTTGTGGTCAGAGCAGGTAGGACTGAGACCAATATTAATAGTTGTGATTGGTATGGCATGATTGAGAAGAACTTAATAAAGATGGCGAGGTGGGAATTTAAAGTTGAGATAGGTTTTCTAGGTAGATTAGGATGTGTGCCGGTAGGTGATGTATGTTACCAAAGGGGATGAGAGATAAAGTATGAGGGGGTGTGTTTAAGAGATTGAGGCTGGGTGTGGTAAAGATGAGAGTAGTGTGATTGGAGTAGGTGTACAGGGGGTGTGTCTATAGAGGAATAAATGTAGGACCACTGGGAGCAGGTGGGAATTGGGGGCAGGGTAGGGGAGCGGAGTGAGCCCGAAGGGCGAATGGAGCAGGTAGAGACAAGAGAGTGGACTATCGAGGATAACAATCTGTAAAGTTGGAGAATTCTGCAGGCAGGTCTGAAAGTGAGAGAATGTAGAAGTAAGTTAACAGGCTAGTAAGAAGAAAGTATGGATGTTAGAGAGGTAGAATAAGGTTAAAGGTACCCTAGAACAAGGGTGAGAAAGGTAAAAGAGTAAGTCTGTGAAGAGTAAAAGCTGAAAACAGGGTTGGGGAGGTATAGTAATGAAAAAATGTGTAGGAATTGATATGCAGAAAGCTTATGGTAAGGCACCTAGTGGCCAGTCACTTAATTGCAGCGAACTGTTCACATACAAGGGTATCAGGCTACAGGAGAGAGGGAGTTAGGCTCCTTATTAAAAAGAGAGAGAGTAGACTGGATATAAGGGTTAGCTAAAAAGGAAAGGGAAAAATGATAAATGGGGGGGTTGTTAGCTGCTGGCTAACCTGTGTGAGGAGCTTGCCTAACCTAGCAGAGTCTTTCAACATTAAATAATTAGTACAAAGTTCTGGTAGCTGTATCAGCACAACTTTCACTGTCTTAAAAGAGGTTGGTCTCTCAGGGAGCTGGTGGGTAAATTCCTAGTTTGGACTAGTTTTCAGAGGCGTCCAGGAGGATGATTTCTGGTGTTAAAGTACTGGGATGTACTGGTTCACAAGGCTGGTAACAGTAGGAAGAGAGAAAAAGGTACTGAGGCAGACAATACTAGAATTGGAAAGCAAATAAAGAGTTTTCAGACATAGCTGCATGTAATAGTCACAAAAACATCAAAAAACTTAATTTATTTTGAAGCAACTAAAGAGTACAGTAAACAACAGGTACAACTATGACTCTAAGAAAGAACTCTACAAAATACATACAGGTAGCTAGGATGGAAAGAGCTGCAAAAGCTTTTTCTTTGAAAGTATCTACTTTACAGAGAGAATTTCAGTTAGAATATTAGCAAATTCAAACTATGTGCAAAATGTATTTAACAGTATAAGACAGTGGTGGCGTTTACAGCAGCCCCACAAGTACAGTGCTAACTATATATAAGCATGTATGGTACATTTAAGCACTATAGAAGTAATTATAAGGATTCTAAGAAAAATTCTCTAGGAGTGTTTCTAGAACATTATTTAGGCTGTGCCTAAGGTACAATTCAGTGAGTTTACAGTGAGAAATAGAGCTAAATACTAAAATGTAACTTCTGCGGCAAGTTAATGAATTAGTAATACAATGCAGTTAAGCCACTTACATCAGCTCCAACGTACACAACACTTACTATGTCTAAGCAAGAAAGGAACATCCAATCTATTTATAAGAGGTTATTGGGATAATACAGTAAAAAACCCTGTGTTAATCTAAAGAGTGTTACTAATGCTAATCCAGGTTGAATAGAAAAGACATTACATGTAGAATAGAGTAAAAAAATTAGTGGTAGAATAGTCTCTTCATGAGAAAGTGTGTATTAGCAGTACTAGGCAGTTGAGCCACTTATAGTGGCTCCATGTGCACGACGCTAACTATGTTTAAGTGAGCTTAAATATGCCAGCTATGTTTTATAGGATTCCAGAACCCTTATTCAGTAAACTCCTTCTTTCTGTTCTTGTGCAAACGAAGTTGAAATGGGCGTGAGTATCCAGATATGTATCAATGCTTAACAAAGCGCTATTCAGTTAAAGCACCCTTTATGTGTCTTTGAAAGTTTAAAAAGTATCAGGGCTATCTGTGTTAAGCGAGCATAAATATCAGGTTTTATTTCATTAATTAGTAGAGTACTATTCAGCTGAGCTCCCTATTTGTCTCTAAATAGCAATTTATAAAATATCAGGGCAATAATCAACTTATATTGCTTCTACAGTATCATTCCTGCATGCACAGCACTGTGTGGATGTAACGTCTGCAGCGAGACTGTTGATCAACAACAAATACTTAGCACAGCAAACAGTTATAAAACAAGAAAGAAGTTGAATTAAGACTAAATAAACATATATCAAGTCTCCAGATACACAACAAATACTTGGCACAGCAAACAGTTATATAACATGAAAGAAGTTATATTATTACTAAATAAACGTATATTGAGCCTACAGATATAATCCCACGTGCCAACGCTATGTAGGAGTAAGAGTAATCGTCGATAGCTTAGGTCTCAGTAAAAACATTTACACAACATGCATTTTAAGGTGGAAATCAGGTTTTCTTGTAAAAATAAGCAGACTTTCTCATATCACTTGGAAAATAACAATGCTTAGACTTACTGTAGGTCAAGCACCCGAACAGAGTGCGCAGCAGCCAGGTACAGGGCAGGGAAGAAAGATGGCATCCCTGATTATGGGGTATATTTATAAGTTGAGAGAGGATGTTGGGGCAGAGGGGGAGGAGAGTAAACCATAAAAGCAGGTGTGGGGCATAAGTCGCGAGATAAGGAGTGTTAGGTTGATATCTAGGAGGGAAGGGTTAGTGTAAGGGGGGGAGCACAGAGTTATAGGTGTAGGAGTAAGTAGGGGATAGCAAACACAGCTGAAGGATAATCAAAGATGAGGAGAATTTAGAGTGTATTAAGCATTGTAGAAGAGAGAGAGAGATACCAAAAGTTAAGAGAGTTATAGGGGGTAGAACAACTAGATAGAAGAGACAAGAGAGTGGACTATACAGGATGAAAATCTGTAAAGTTGGAGAATTTTGCAGGTAGGTCTGAAAGTGAGACAATGTAGAAATAAGTTAAGAGGCTAGTAAGAGGAAAGTATGGATGTCAGAGAGGTAGAATAAGGTTAAAGGTACCCTAGAACAAGGGTGAGAAAGGTAAAAGAGTAAGTTTGTGAAGCGTAAAAGATAAAAACAGGGTTGGGGAAGTATAGTAAAGAAAAAAGGTGTAGGAATTGATATGCAGAAAGCTTATGGTAAGGCGCCACCTAGTGGCCAGTCACTTAATTGCAATGAACTGTTCACATACAAGGGTATCAGGCTACGGGAGAGAGGGAGTTAGACTCCATACTAAAAAGAGAGACAGTAGACTGGATATAAGGGTTAGCTAAAAAGAAAAGGAAAAAATGATAAATGGGGGGTTGTTGGCTGCTGGCTAACCTGTGTGGGAAGCTTGCCTAACCTAGCAGAGTCTTTAAACATTAAATAATTAGTACAAAGTTCTAGTAGCTGTATCAGCACATACTTTCATTGTCTTAAAAGAGGTTGGTCGCTCAGGGAGCTGGTGGGTAAATTCCTAATTTCGACTAGTTTTCAGAGGTGCCCAGGAGGGTGATTTCTGGTGTTAAAGTACTGGGATGTACTGGTTCACAAGGTTTCACTGTCTTAAAAAAGGTTGGTCTCTCAGGGAGCTGGTGGGTAAATTCCTAGTTTGGACTAGTTTTCAGAGGCATCCAGGAGGGTGATTTCTGGTGTTAAAGTACTGGGATGTACTGGTTCACAAGGTTTCACTGTCTTAAAAAAGGTTGGTCTCTCAGGGAGCTGGTGGGTAAATTCCTAGTTCGGACTAGTTTTCAGAGGCGTCCAGGAGGGTGATTTCAGGTGTTAAAGTACTGGAATGTACTGGTTCACAAGGTTTCACTGTCTTAAAAGAGGTTGGTCTCTCAGGGAGCTGGTGGGTAAATTCCTAGTTCTGACTTGTTTTCAGAGGTGACCAGGAGGGTGATTTCTGGTGTTAAAGTACTGGGATGTACTGATTCACAAGGTTTCACTGTCTTAAAAGAGGTTGGTCTCTCAGGGAGCTGTTGGGTAAATTCCTATTTCGGACTAGTTTTCAGAGGCATCCAGGAGGGTGATTTCTGGTGTTAAAGTACTGAGATGTACTGGTTCACAAGGTGTAGGTCAAGCGCCCGAACAGAGTGCACAGCAGCCAGGTACAGGGCAGGAGAAGAAAGATAATAATATTAAGGCACAGGTGGGGTTGTCAGGGGCCGATGCTGTGCCAACATTTGAAATCCCCCTTTTAGCCACCCCACCCCCGCACAGAATTTCAATGCCTATACACACCCCATCACCAGTGGCCATAGCAGAGGGATAGCTGGTATGCAGTGGCAATGCACAGGAAAGTGTGGTAACCATGCCTACTGTGTCCAGTCACAGCAGGCATAACCCAATGACTGGCAAGCTACCACATAGGCAGATGTCCCTGGCTGCTAATTGTAGGGCTGCTGGACATCATGACCCTGGCAGAGGTGACATAGCTGCAACGAGAAGAAGCATGTTTCAGGCTGTAATGGTGGTGCAGGAACATATTGAGTGTTACACCAGACAGGGCCTTAGGCTGCAGAGGGCTGCTGTCTCATCAGTAAGCGACAACCTCCATGAACTGTCGGGTGCCATCCATGCTTCTACTGAGCAAATGGATAGATGGCATGATGGTGTGTCCGTGCTTCAATGTGTGGTGGGGATGCGGGGACACCCGCGTGGACATGGGCCAGCAACACCAACAGCTGGCAGTTAACGTGGATGTGCTAGGACACCAAGGAGCTCCCTTAGTGGCAGTAGCAGCCCCGGCAGTGTGGGGAGTGTGCTGTCCACACCACAGCAGGCCACATGCACGTAGTCCTGGCCAGTCCCAGGAGGGACCTGGTACCAGCGGACAAATATCAGTAGGTGAGAGTAGCTCATCAACGTCTCCACCTAGACATGCCCACAGAACCCCTATCAGGCACAGGCCACGTGTTATGACCAGAGGCAATGACCTGCACACCCTGCCAGGTATGGTCTGCAGCTGTCCATAAACACCTGTGTAGGGCAGCCACATTGCAGAACTGTGTGCATACACAACAACACACTATGCAAACACACCTAGGGCAACCCCATACCTACACACACCACATCACCTCAGTCAGCTCCCCAGAGTACACCCCTCACCCACACATGTGGTGTAAAATGTATGGCCCACTCTCAGCCTCTGGCAAACCACCACAACACCCTGTGCATATGATGATACCTGTGCCCCATCCCTGTCATCCATATCATTGATGCAGGGACAGGCTGATATGGTTCTGATGCACATGGTGACTATACAACAGTGTAGCACAGTCCTGCAGTGTAACATGTTGTAGGGAGTAGAGTGTGAGGCATATTTTGCAGGTAGTGTAGCCATCCGGCAATGATGCTTTATAGCTGTTAGTAACACTGGTTGGTTGTGGTCTCTAAAATGTTATGCAATTGTGTTGTAGGTGTACATTGTTGGCACAAGGATGCCCTGTGCATATGATGATACCTGTGCCCCATCCCTGTCATCCATACCATCGATGCAGGGACATGTTGATATGGTTCTGATGCACACAGTGACTGTACAACAGTGTACCACAGTCTCAAAATGTAATATGTAGTAGGGAGTAGAGTGTTAGGCATATTTTGCAGGTAGTGTAGCCATCCAGCAATGATGCCTTATAGCTGCTATTAGCACTGGTTGGTTGCAGTCTCTAAAATGTTATCCATGTGTGTTGTAGGTGTACATTTGTCAGCATGAGGATGGTCTGCAGTCATATTGCATAACAGGGTATGTCACTGTGTTGATACCATGGCACTGCTATGACATATCTGGGGTACAGTCAAGTTTACTATACCGGTTATTGCCTGTGCCACATGGACAGGTGGCCTACTGAGGTGTTTATACCCTGCAACCTGATGTAGACCCATCCACATACACGCACACTGTTACATGCCAACACTGGGACTAGACCCCTACCTAGCAATGTCGTGATACTGACGTGTGTGGCTTACATTGCACACACTGCACTGTGTTTAGGGTGAGGTGTGTCCTAGGTTACATGGTACATGCAGAGCATCCCCCGGCATGTACAGTATGCTGATGGGAGATGTAATGGGTGTATGTGGATGATACATAGTGTGGCATACAGTCATACACATTTACAGATACATAACAGCCAGACACACATCTGAGTTGCCAGGGCATATCACTGCTAACTACCTTGACCATGTCTCCAATGTGTTACAGGTAGGCTGCACACATTACATTCATAACTAGCTTGGATTGTGGTAACAGTTACCTGTATGATTGATGGTGACAGTGGTAACCATAATATGATACATGGCACATATACCTGGTGTACCTTGGTGTAATAACAGTATACACAGCACCCACATCCCCCACTGGATATTGTACTCCCTGAAACCCATGATGACACTTTTCCATACCCAGCATTACATGTTGGCCATGACTGCAATACAACCCATAGTATACCCCAACATTGGTACTACAGGGATATGCATCTCATGCATATGCCACATGCATAGTAAGACATCAATCAAGCATAAGTTGCCTGTACATATCCCAGCTGGACACCTGCCATCTGCACATCTGTACAGGGACTGACAGTCAGCTTGGCAGGTAGCTATGCAATAGCATGAGTGGGTTGACAGACCAGCAAGGGGTATATACTGTGACACAGCTCACACACTGGGGATACAACAGGGAGTAGGTGTCCAGCCATGTGTGCCTGTTGTCAGTACTACATTAAGCACTTTGCTCTTTCCTGGGTTAGCATTGTCAACAGTAGTACTGCCATGATACACTACATGAAAGTGTGACAGCACGTACCCTGGGCTACTACACCTGTATGTCACACATTCACAGAGATAACAGTGCTGTGCAAGCCTCATATATGTCTGTGTCCCACACATGACACTCACACCCCTTGCGACTGTAATGACAGCATATAGGCTCATGTATTGTACATGGCATTACATACACTTATTACAGGTTATCAGTCTGGGTTTTATGTCCTGGTTACCAGGGCTAAGCTATGCTTAGCTAGTATCAACATTGCTGTAATATAACAGCTAAGCTGATTTGCGCACTAAGCACTGCCTACACTGTGTAAGTGCCTGTATGTTTACCCATAGCTTAGAACCACTTAGCTTCATGCAAACCCATGCAAACACGCTTAAAGCTACTCAAAACTGCCTTAACCCCTGTGTATCTGACAGTCCTTGTTCTGTCCAGCAACAAAATGAACAGCCCTTGCAGGTCTTGAACCAGGACCCTTTACATTGAAGTCACAGCACTTAACCGCTAAGCCATGACCACTATGGAAACAGCAGTTGTTTTACCAATATAGCTGTCAATACACATACTGAGTAGTATTAAACAATTACCTTTACTTCCTAAATTGTGTAGTTCTTGTTATTAACATGACTGTTGCATCACATATGCTTTATCATAATGTACACATAGAAGATACATACGGTGAGATACATGTGGGAGGGTAAACACAACCGAGATATTTAGTCATGACAGAAATATTGTTCTATACATATCATAGGTGTATATATGTCTACATGTACATACACATATATACTCATACATATGTCTGTATACACATCTGTATAGTGCTACATATATATGGCCATGTGTACATCTCTTCATATGTACATATGTATATATATATATATATATATATATATATATATGTATATATACATATATGTGTATATAGGTATACATATGTGTATATATAGGTATACATATATGTACATATAGATATATGTGTATATAGCTATAAAAACATATATCTATATGTGCATATAGATATATGTGTATATAGCTATATATGTATGCACATCCTATGTGTACAGATATGCCTAGTTATGTTGGTATATATATATATATATATATATATATATATATATATATATATATATATATATATATATAATATCTATAACTATATGTGCATACATATCTATTCTGATATACCTACTACTGTCACTATATCTTTAGATATCCATAAGTATATGTGCATATGTATCACTATCTGTATATGTGTAGACATATATCGCGCTGTATATATATATATATATATATATATATCTGGGTGTGTATATGTATATCTATGTACATATACATACCCATCTATATATGTCGATATGTATATGTGTAATCATATATGTGGATATCTGGATAATAATATGTACATGGAGTTTAGACCTACCCCAGCCCCTATAGTCCCAACTTCGTAGAGCAAGGGGATGTCAGGTATGTATAGCAGGTATATTAGTAGACTATTGCTACTGTAGTTTGGATTGTCTTCACAGACATGGTATGTGTCGGAGGTCAAGTCTGCTTTTCACATGTGTGCCACTGGCTGCTGAAAAACATCATAAGGACATCATAGTAAAGTACCACTGCTACCACGTAATGCCCCTGTGAACTGCAGCAGGGATAATGGCCAATGTATGTGGACATTCTGCCACACTCTGTACAGTCCAGAGGTATACACAGAACCTCTTAGTGCAAAACATGTGTACCAGGCCTGACAATATGGATGTTAACAGCCATGTAGATGGGTATAGCACATAACAACTGGTATACATATGCCACCATAGGTTATGCATTCACACACACACACATGTTTGACCTGGCACATAATAACCAGTGGTACAAGGGTGTCATGGCCACATACTAACCACTAGATATTGGCATACATATATACAGCATCCCACTGCTCTGTCTGACATACATGACTGTTAAGGGAGGCCCGGCAGTAGTACATCTAGCAAGTATCTGCACATGACATCTCACTGGATAAGTACACTAAGCTGCTAGGCATGTAACAATGCACTGTGCAGGCTACAGGCAGACTGGTTCAACACTGGCCTGCATCGCCTATGGGTGAATGCACATGTACCTGCATATATAGCAGGCTCTAAAGGCATGTCACAGCACAGGGTAAAATACACCTGTGTGAAAGTACATAACCACAACTAATGTGAACATAGCCACATATGGTAAGCTAGCATAATATTACAGTATATGGACTATCTGTTTAACACCATCCTCATATGTGCCACTCAAAGACTAGCCCTATGTATACTGGGCTGCTACACAGTTTGGTCTGCTGTCTCTCTGTGGTATGTGGCATGTGTGTGTATGGCCCTACAAACATGTAAGCCAATATGGTAACATACAGTGGAGCAGCATGTAACATCAGATAGGAAGGGACCTAGCACAATGACATCTACCACAGTCGGTACACAGGCTAAAGTACATATTAACAATACACACACTGTTGACATTCACCATAAGTACACAGACCTCAGTACTGTACAAACAAACACAGAATGCCCAGGTTATGTCATCAAATATACCCCCTACTGTGCAAAACATGTGTAGCAGTCTGATATCTCACTGGCTTGTTATCAGATATTATGACACTAATGATGGTTTACAGCACATATGCACCTCTTAATGCACGACATATGTACAAAGGTTGACAGAGTTGTGGCTGGAAGCACATACACAGGAACAATATTGACATGTTGCTGTAATAACCTCTTATATTTACTGTTGCAACAGGGTTTATTGCAACGTATGTCCTATGAGGGATATGAAGTCAGTAACTGTCATGGCTTTCAACATCTACAGACTGCAATCCTCACACTACCTTATGCAGTTCACAGATAGATGATCTGTGGGTAACACATGAAACCAAAGGCCCAGTCTGCAGATGACCCTACAGATGGGGATACCTCATAAACATCGAACTGACATGGCAGGTATTAAAACATGTAGGACAGTCATATTCACACACACACAGTTAAACCAACATTACTCCAAATGCAGTATAGCGGCACTTACAGTCTGTAGTCAGGTCAGGTACATCCCCCTCCTGTGTGTTGCCCTGTTTCCAGTGTATGTTGTTTGAGGTAAATCCCCAATCCATCTGAGATACTGTTTGCCAAACAACAGATCTAGTTCCTACTCACAGTGAATGAAAAGGGCCAACACAAACATGATGCTCCTAGATATTGGACTGTGTTTCCATGCAATTGGCTACGGCAATGGTACCACAGCTGTTCCACATGCAATTGTATAGGGGAGGGCTGCAATTCATGCAGAGGTCATCATTTGATCATAAGCATCACTTAAAATACACATGCTGCTGCCTATGCAAAGCAAGTGTAGGACTCCAAATCTACCAGAGAGGGAGTGAGAGAGGCTGATAGAGACAAAGACAAGTCAGGGAGGGGTTGGAGAGTAAAACATAAGCATGTTTGTGTCACCCACCTACCAGCACAGGGTATCATACCCCTGACAACTATGTAGTGCTATCACATTTCTATGCAGCTGGATGCACCACATAGGTTACATGTTGTGGAGCCGTCAGAATGTATATGTGATGGTGAGTGACATCTGCAACAAGGATATGGTAGCTATACGGTAGGTGTAGTACACATGCCTGTCTGCACGAACAGGTGCCAGTGTCAACACAGCCAAATTCTCACAGGGGCGCATACACATTGACACACTTGGCAGGGCCAGGAATACAACCCATCACTAGTGAAATTGCCAGAACACATTACTGTGCAGGTATCACATGCACCACAGGGGTCATACAGAGATGATATGGGCAAAGGGTATGGGGAGGTGTCTGACATCAGACAGCATGCTTCAGTATGCCAATGGGGGTTGTAGTGAGTGTGGATGTGATCATACACATCATACATCATACAACACACACACAAACATGCAGGGTGCCAGTACTGACATGTATGGGTGCATTTCTGCATGGGTGTGTGGTGGTTGATTGTGCCAGATGGATATACAAGGCTAGGTGATGGGTATTCCTTGGTAACAGGCCACATGACAATGGTCAGCATTGTGGCTCAGGGCTGTAGTTTCTGCATTTTCCCACACAGGTGGATATTGTATCCCCCATCCAGTCACCTGGGTGACTATTGTGTGTGGCCAATGCTGTGCATCGCTTGCCATGTATGTGTTCCTTAGTCCACGACATGGACAGTGTCCACATGCATGTACAGTGACATGTGGAACTGTACCTGGGGTGTCTGGTCCATGTTGTGTACACAGATTATCATCAAATGTGCCAGCCTTGGCCACCTGTGACTGGAACTGGTAATGGACAGCAGGTTTACTCTGCACCTACATTGATAGCATGCTAATGGCATTCCTTGGTGTCAGTGGCATCTTTCCATAAAGGGCATGTTTTCAGGCATGGTATGTCCTTTGTGGGTCACATGTGATAGCACTACAGGTGTTCAGTGGGGAACATGGGGAAGGTGCACTGTTTGCATGTATGTACCTATTGGGCAGAGTGCCATGCCCTCTGTAGCCCACTGCAGTCACTCCATAGTTACTATCAGTGGCCAATATGTAGTGTATTACCCACATATTGGCTGTTGCCTAGGCATGTGTGTGTATGAGACATGGGTTGAGAGTGTGCTCTGGGTAATACTGGGGTTGCTAAATGTGATTGCCTGGCCTTTACATCACGTATGGGCATGGATTTACACCCCAACCTCTCCACACACACACACACACACACACACACACACACACACACACACACACACACACACACAAACACCTCTCATGTCTGGGAGTAGTACCCCTACCTAACTATTTTGTTACACTACAGCACTATGCAGTTATAGTATGCACCATGGAGATTACTGGAGTACTCCTTCCCCAAAGGTGTATATCACATTGGCAGGATTGGCAAAGTAGGACATTCAAATTGTAGTTAGTGCGGCTAGACTAAAATGCATTGCTCTCTACACAGACAGTGACACACACACAAACACCCACAACTGACATGTGTGGGTATAGAACCCCTAACAGAGGTCTACATCACACTATAGCATGGAGATATTATAGAACACACCACAGGGATTACTGGAGAACTCTTTCCACAAAGGTGTATTTCACAATGAATGACATCAGCAGGATTGCCAAAGAAGGGCATTTGAAATGTACTGAGTGTGACTAGCCTAAAATGCATTGCTCCCTACACAGACATTGAAACACACATAAAACATCCAGAACTGCCATGGGTGAAAATAGAACCCTGCCAGGGTTCTAAATCACACTACTGCAGTACACAGTTATAAGACTTGCTACGGAGATTACTGGGCTGCAACATTCCCAGAGGTGTATTTCTAGGTGGATGACATCACCAGCCTTGCCAAAGTTTAGCATTTGAATTGCAGGGAGTGGGACTACCCTAAAAAGCATTGCTCTCTACACAGACAGACAAACGTGCCAAGTGTGGGACTAGAACAGCTACCTAACTAATATATCACACTACAGCAGTACACAGTTACAGGATGCGCTAAGGACATTACTGGGCTAAGACCTTCCCGAGGTGTATTTCTAAGGTGATGATATCAGCAGCCTTACCAAAGTTGAGCATTTGAATTGCAGGGCATGCGACTACCCTAAAAAGTATTGCTCTTTACCCAGAAAGAGACACACACACACTTGCCAAGTCTGGGATTAGAACAGCTACCCAACTAATTTATCACACTACAGCAGTACAGAGTTACAGGACATGCTACGAAGATTACTGGACTATAAACTTCCCTGAGGTGTATTTCTAGGTGGATGACATCAGCAGCCTTGCCAAAGTTGAGCATTTGAATTGTAGGGAGTGTGATTACCCTAAAAAGCATTGCTTCCTACACAGAGACAGACAAACACACACACAGTTGCCACATCTGAGATTTGAACTCCTACCTAACTATGTTATCACACTACAGCAGTACACAGTTATGGAACACACCATAGACATTACTGGGCTACCACTCTCCCAAATGTGTATTTCACAGTGGATGACCTCAGCAGGCTTGTCACAGTAGGGCTATGGGGAGGGCAGTGTGTGTGCATGGGCCATAACCATTTCATCTAGAGGTTGATACACCACATGCAGGCACACACAGGGTCATATTTCACAGGTACGTGTATACAGCTGCTAGATGACTACTTCCTTGTTCAATCATGTTGCACAGCTGGCATGTGCACATCATAGTCTGGAATGCTGACAGATACTGGTGGCTAGCATTTGCAGTGAGTGACATCTGACCCTCATGTGGTTGGGGCCCTTTGGCTGTGTGCTGGGTGGGACAGGCCTGGATGGTTCCTTGTCACAGTCACCCTCTTCCACACATCTATGTACTTCTACCTTTGGCTTATTATAATGTGTTGTCCTTACATATATGTCTGTATTCCTTTTCACTGTGTGTGCAAGGCATGAATGGTGCATACTGATGAGTGCCTGCACTAACAACTGCAACTGCCAGATATGTCTGGTCCACTGGTGTTTGCAGACATGGCCTTCATGTGTTTAAGTGTGTGAGCATGCCCAGTATGCCCATCTGTATTTAATGTGTGGATCGAGTCCATGTAGTTTGTACTACAGTGCTGACCTATGTGTTGTACACTGACAGGTGGCATGCAGTTTCTGCAGGGTATCCATCAAGCATCCATCACTGTTCCTACATTTCTGTTTAGAATGGGGGGCTCACCTGACTATTTCTGCATTTCTACACAAGATTGGGGGCACACCTGACTATTACTACATTTCTATGTTGGATGTGGGGGGCACACCTGTCTATTTCTACATTTCTACACAGGGCTGGGTGGAGCACACCTGACTGTTATTACATTAGTGTGTAGGGTGGGGGTGCTCACTTAAATATTTCTACATTTCTACACAGGATGGGGGGCATACCTGACTGTTCTTACATGACTATATAGGGGGCACACCTGTCTATTTCTACATTTCTACACAGGATTGGGGGGCACACCTGACTGTTGTTACATTACTATGTAGGATGGGGGGCACACCTGACACATGTACACATTTGCTATGACTGTACTGGTATGTCAGGTACTCCATTTCATTCTGTATTCTTACCTATCATGCTGATTAGAGACATACCAGTGTACTACAGATTGTAGCTTTGGATATTAATGTCTGACTTTCTACCTTTCAGAACTCACATCCCACTGCCTGACCTGCTGTAGTCTGTCTGTGTAGGCCTGGGGGGAGGTTAACCATAGCCATCATTCAGGGGCCATAGCACAGGCTCTGTTTGGGTTTGTCTACACCTGTCCTGTTGGCGGAGACTGTTGTTGGGTATGTGAACCGCCCTGACTGGCATTTGTGGGTCATATGAACACACATGTCACTCAGCATATTTCCTGCAGTGGGTTTTGTCACCCTGTGTAGTACTGGCTACTATGGTGACTCCAATATATGTTACAGATGTCATGGTGCCACTAAGGGTGTCTACTGTCTGCTGCCATAACATTCAGCTACCCTATTCCCTTGTATGCTCATATCCATACCATAGATACAGGTAATGACACATTCTACTCCATTTGGCAATTGGTAGATTGATTTACTTATCTTGAGGGTGTGCCAGACTTGCAGATGGTACTGGAGGGCTGCCTATGTTGGATGCACATAGTAAACTCCTTATACATGGTTGAGCACAGGTAGTGTCATGTTTGGCATCCCTTTTACTGTATGTGCAAGTCAGAGAGAGGTGTCATTCCCTGGGTCCCTACTGTGTCAGTGTATGTGCTATGCGTTGTCTCTTTGCCACAGCCTCGGCATACTGGGCATGACTCCATCTGCCTATTGGGGCAGGCTCAGGTTGTTCCTCCTTCGAGTCACTCTGTGCCTGTGCAGGTCTTGGCATTTGTGGGGAGTGTGTGGCCCTGCCCCATGCTGTTCCTGCTCCAGCTGTTTCTGCAAGATCATATTATGTAGCATGGCACATACCATAACAATTTGGGTACATTTAGCTGGTGAGTATTGCAAGGCTCTGCCAGATGGTGCAGACACCAGAACTGTGACCTGAGCATCCCAAACACATGCTCTATTATAAGTCTGGTCTGTGTGTGTGCCTCATTATGGCATTCTTGTTCAGGTATGTGTGCATTTCTGATGGGTGTCTTCAGCCACGGCTCCAGTATGTAACCAGCATCCCCAACTAGGTGACCATAGAGTATGTCCCCATTGGCAAATCTCTGGTACAGCTGTGTCAGATGCCATATGTGGGAATTGTCATAGCTTCCAGGGCAGCCAGCACACACATTCATTATAATGCCATGAGCATCACATACGACCTGGTAGTTGATGGAGGGGATACCTCTGCAGTTAATGTAGGCCCTGCACTGATCACCAGGTGGTGCTTTGTTGCATATGTGTGTGCAGTCTATAGCATCCACTACCTCAGGGTATTCTGCTATCTGGTGGAAGAGATGCATATTGCTGGCCAACACTTCACCGGTGTTGAGGAAATATACATGCTCACTGACAAGTGCTGACATGGCATCCAGGAACTGGTGGAATACTCTGGATGTTGATGCCTGATAGATCTCCATGATATCCCCAGTTGATCTTTGGGAGGTACCTGTGGTGAGTATTTCTCGGTCTAAACCTACCTTGGTATCCATTGGGATGGGTTCCCCTCGGTCAGTTTGGTGTGTCAGGTGTGTCTGGCACAGCTCAACAATTTGCTGTAGGAGGTCTCTGTCCACCCTATAGCGCTCCACTATCTCCAGCTCATGTAGCCCCTTGTAGGTTACCCTGGGTCTGTACACTCTTCTCCATCTCCTCATTGTGGGTTAATTAGCAGCATTCACATCCTCACCACCCTCAGCCTCTTGCACATGTTGTTCTATGTTACCTGCTGCAGCCCTTCTCATTTTGTAGGTTTGTTTGTTAAAATGTCCCCACTTGTATACACCGGTGGTGTAGAGTGTGGGAAAAAACAGAGATGAAGGTGTTTGCATAGCTTATAGTAGTGTTCTGGGCTGGGCTGGTCTGCCGCCTGTGTAATTGGCTGATTCTGATACATTTCACCTGTCCGCTAAGCTAGTTTTCCCTGATCACCTTCCTACTGCTGTTTTCCCTTCCCATTGCCTTCCTGATTAAGCCTGTGTGTGTGCCATGCAAACTGAGTGTTCAAATGTGCACAGAGCTGCTATTTCCTGGTTTAACTTCTTTTTTCTTCCTGTAAAACCTGGTGCACGGTTCGCACACCCACTTAGGCTTTGTAAAGAGTACTAGGCAGGTTTAGACACACCCCTTAGCTTAGCTGTGCTAAGCTAGGAGCAAACCCGAGCTACAAGGCTCCAATCTGCTTACAGTATGCCTGACACCCCCCATGATGTCACCTAACTCCTAGGCTTGCACCAAGCTATTCCTACTCTTACACTGTTGGGACCTGACTCACATGCTGGGTTAATCTGGGATTCACTATCCTTCCCCTCATTTGCATAGGACTGCTTGCTAATGCATAGTTACATGTCTCACACTGAGCCTCCCACCTTAGCAATCAGTACTTACTGACCATGTTGTCTTCTGCCTGCCATTGACTTGCATGGCAGAATACTGATTTTAGCTAGAATGCTTAATTTAGGTTAATTTTTTTTATTTTCCCCCAATCCCATTTGCACACCACTGCCCTACACTTAAACAGCCGAGATTGGCTAAAAAAATAATAGTTGATTTTCGTATTTTTTTTTTTATGTTTGCAGTGGCAATGGCTTTATACATGGCCATTGGCATGCTTAGTACATGATATGCAGCCTTTATTTGGAGCTGTCACAGCTCCGTTCTGGATTTTGCAGAAATGTACTCAGTTACTAACCAAGTATATTTCTGCAGATAGTACTAGTCCAGCACAGATGGTTGCAAGCTTCCTGGATTGCAAAATCACCTCATTTGCATAGATTTCTCCTGCAAATGGGGTGATTTGCATACAAGGGCTTTGTCCGTGCAGAATTAGTGCAGGAGCGCTCATGCACACCCCTGCAGCCTGTTCCTGGATCGCATGGCAGACATATTGCCTGCTTGGGCTCCTGCACCGATCTTGCACGCTGTGCAAGATTTAGAGAATCTGGGGTATAGGTCTTTTGTTTTAAAATTACTCTCTGATTTGGTTGTACAAAGACAATTACTTCTAATATACATAATTATCACAAATAAAGTATTAACTTTAATTTCACCCACTTTGATATTTCACTGCTCAAATCAGTAACAATTATGAGTAGCCTTTTATTTTTCTCACTTCTTATTACATTCTATACAGTTATTGTAATGGCAGGAGCACAGAACAGATGTAGATTACTGTTTTTAGGATGGATGAAGGTGGTTTTGAGGAACTTCTCATTAAACCAGGAATTAAATATTCAATGTTTAGACTTGTAAATAGTTTTAAATGTTTTACAGTTATACTCAATGTTCATGTTATGTTCATAACAGACTTTTTACTATCTAACACAATCTATAGGATGTTTTCATATAAATGTTTGTCCTTAAATGTAAATGGACTCAACAATTCTATAAAGAGAGGAAGCTTAACCAAATATTTGAAAACTAAGAAAGTAGATATTGCATTTTTGCAAGAAACTCATATAACAGAAGAAGATTTGAATAGGATGTCTTTTAATGGTTACTCTATACTTAACAAATCTCATTTTTGGACCAAAAGAAGAGGCACCATGATATTGTGGAGGAAAACACTGCCAGTACCTAAAATAATTGACACATATTCAGAAACAATGGCATGTTCTGCTTAATTATTCTAGAAATAAATAAAAAAAAAAACTAATCACACTAGCCAATATTTATTGGATACCCGGTGTCAGCGCTGCAACAGCGAATATATACCTTGACTTACTTGCAATCAAATCTAAGGGAGAATTAATATATGCAGGTGATTTTAACTGTATTCTCTCCAGAAGTGACACTACTAAATGTGATAAGTTTAAGATATCTGCACCTGCTAAGAGATTGAACAACTTCATTAATAATTCTAATATAAGAGATATTTATGCAAAAAATAGAACCCAAATCCCTAAAATACACACATTTCTCATACAGATTCGATACACAAACTACTATCGATAAGGTAATGGTTACAGATTATTTATTCTCAAAAATTCAGGAAGTTTTCATTAGCTCTTGTCCAATGTTCAACCACAACACTATTTTCTTTAAAATCCACATGAAATCTAGTCATCTAGTGTATTGGCAAAGAATACCAGCATACATTGTTAAGATAACAAGGTTTAAGGAATGGTTATTGAAAGAAATCAAAATATTTCTAGACATAAATGGCAATGATAGTACTTCTAAAGTTATTGTCTGGGATACGCTGAAATCTTACATTTTTGGTAAAATTAAAACTCGGCACCTAAACAAATGAAAGGAATGGGATAGTACGCTATCAAGAATACAATAAAAAATTGATGAACTAAAAAGAAATCTTAATAATAAAGACATAAACACAAATACAGAACTGAAACAATTAAACCTTGATTACATGGAAATTCTTAATCACAAAATGGCAATAAATTTAGAAAGAATCAAATTACAGTCTTACCCTGTTAACCCAAAAAACATACATAGATTAACTGTGAAATCAAAAAACTTAACCAATGTTAAACATATAAGTTAAATTGTTGATGAAACTAAAAATAAAACTAAAATTGCAACAGATTTAGACGATATTCTTGAGACTTTCCGAAAACATCATGAAATAATAAATAACACAAATCCAAATATTAATAACAACATCCCAAAAGATAACTTCTTAAATGAGAACATAGGCAACAAACTATCAATAGAAAAGAATACCAAACTTCTTAAACCAATAACATTAAGTGAACTAAAAGAGAGGATTCAAAGCCTTAAGAATAATAAAGCCCCAGGATTAGATGGATTAATAGGAGAAATTTATAAAGTACTCACAGAAGATACATTAAAGATACTTTTACAAGCTTTTGAGGAATTCAGAGAAAATACAAGCTCATTCCCTTCCTGGAAATATGCCATGATTTCCCCTATCCTAAAACAGGATAAAGACCCCAAAATAGTAAATTCATGTCATCCCATTTCACTATTAAATGTGGACTATAACATTTTTACATCGATATTAGCTAACAGATTAAACCAACTGATGCCTAACATAATAGGTGATGATCGAACAGGCTTTATCCTAAGCAGAATAGTACAAGACAATGTTATCAGGCTCCTTTCCTTAGTAGATCATGCTAACAGGGAAAAAAAAGAACTATCAATTATTAGCCTAGACTTAAACAAGGCTTTTGACTCTATAAATTGGTCCTATTTATTTAAAGTATTAGCAGTATATAACTTCTCCCCTAACTTTATCGATATAATTAACAGATTATATGTTAACTCAATATCATACATCAAAATTGGCACTTTTTTCAGGTCTGCTCAACATCCTAAAATGTACTAAACAAGGATGCCCACTCTCCCCCTTATTATTTGTGCTATCAGTAGAACCTCTAGCTAACTTCATAAGAGCAGATTCTAATATAAGGGGATTTTCAATTAGTCCAAGCTACATTTCTAAAATACAACTTTCTGTAGACGATGGCATGCTAACAATTGGAAATATAGATGCCTCTGTAGATCATATAACAAAATCCCTGTAAGTTTTTGAAGAGGTTTCAGGCCTAAGCTTTAATCACACCAAAACAGAAACATTATTAATAAATAAAAAGGTAAATACTTTACTAAGAAAACACAACAATTTTAACTGGGCAAATAACACCATTAAGTACTTATGAATATATATAAAGTCAAACTGGAATAATACTTTAAAAACAAATACAAATACCTATTATCCACAGTTAAGGAATTTTTAAATAGATGGAATAAAATGTGTTTCATGATAGAAGAAAGATTGTCATTAATAAAAATGATCATATTACCCAAAATGTTGTTCTACTTCCAAACTTTAATTGCCTCCCCATCCAAAAAGTTAATGAAGCAACTAAAGTCTATGTTAATAAATGTCCTATGGTTTCCTCAAAAGCCAAGAATCAGTCATGCTTGGCACTACAGAAGCTGGAAAGATAGGGGAATAGCATTCCCAAATTTAGAACTTTATGTGGAATCAACCATACATAATGTGATGAGCCGATGATTAAACTCCAAATATAGTTCTAATTGGAAAAATCTCTGTGTAAGTATCTTATTATCTGACATAGACACAAATATTGACAATAATATGTTCTCAGAAATATAAAAAAAATCTTCCTTGTTGTCAAAGAACATTTCTACAATACCAATAAGAATAAAAAAAAAATCTCTTTTCACTAATTATATATTAGATAATTTTAAAAAGATAATAAAAATCATATGACAAAAAGCTTAATATTTTTAATATTTCCCATAGCATACACGAAGATAAGTCTGCACTCTTTCAACGTATCTAAAATAAAAGTAATGGAAGAAAATGGCTTAGTTTTCTGGCACCAGTTTCTCTACAATAATAATATCTATGAACCATGTTCTCTTATGTCCAGGTATAACATAAAGCACAACAACTGGTTGAATAAACAAATATTTAGAGAATACATAGTTAATGAATTCAAAATATGTCATATCACCAGCACAACGCCTTTACCTAAAATACTTTCCCTTCTTTGTGAAATAAACACTTTGCACATTAATAATATTTTATCATTGTCAAGTATATATAAATCTTTAAGAACCAATATGTAAATCCCAGAGAACTCCTTATGGAATTTCAAAGAGAGAATAAACAAAGCCATTTTTCAGATAGTGATAAAGAATTAGTACTTAAATCAATTAGTAGCACAACGTCATCCCCTTCTTGAAAAATCTTCACTTAGAAATACATCCATAGGAGCTTTATTACCCTACATAAGATGGACTTGATATCAAAAAATAATCTTAATAAATGTTGGAGATGTGAGGAAATACTTTGTGCAGATTGGATACACATGTTTCTTACATACAAAATAGTATCTCCATTCTGGATAGAGTTCAGAAGTTTCATAAAAGCATTGTGGTCGGAAAGTGTGAAGTATCTGACTCATTATTACTGTTCAATGCACCAATACTAACACATATACCCAAAATACAGGTGCACCTTCTTTGGTCCCTGCTTGCAATTGCAAGAAAAATCATTATGTCAAATTGGAAGTGTAAAAGATCCTATCATTTACAGATTTGTTTCCTATTAGCTAAACTTGTATGTATTAGGCAGTTGCAAGCTATTTCAGAAAGAACTACAAAGATAACACATAAGAAATTAATTTGGATGAAGCTTGAAAAACTACTAGATAAAATGTAATCACAACAATGACATTATATCTGTTATGGACATTGTAAATAGTTATTGTTCCATGTTACGATGTTTTTAAGACATGTATTGTGCATCTTTATATATCATATTTATTGTATTATTTTATTTCATGAAAATCAATAAAAATGTTTTAAAAAAATTACACGTATTAAAATTACACCTTTTAGACACAATATTAAATATCCCCATGTCCTGTATTGTGTATGAGATGTACTGAATATACCAGAAAATATGGCAGGAATAGTCTCATATAGGTCATATGTAAATAAAAGGGTAACAGCCTGGCAATAACGGTCTAACTCCTGGACTGCTTGTGTTTACTCTGGTATCATATGATAATGTAGAGTTGCATTTTCCTAATAGTACTGTTGTACTAAGCACTGTTACCCACACTGTGCTACATAAATAAAATGTGTAGGAATGTCTGTATACGACTGGTGTAATCACAAGGTCATATTGTACAAATGAGGGAGACTTAGACAGAAAACAGTGAAAAGATACACAGCAAAATCTAAATAACACATTCTACTGTGATGTTCAAATCCTGGGGGTGATTATAAGCTGTATGCATGATCATACCCCTCAGCTGTACAGATTTTTTCAGAAAGTTCAGGTAATTGGCTTAAATTTTTTGCCTGTCACCCTGTCCCCCTGGCAAATCAGTGGAATGATCCCAGAAGTTTAGGCAGCAAATAATGACATACAACTGATTATCAGACATCATAACCGTCAGACAAATATCTATAAGAACAAACCTGTCACTCTAGCAACTCACCAAAATGTTATGAGAGTAATATGCAAATTATGTCCCATCTCTATCCCCATGTTGTGAAGTAATAACCAGAGCGTGTGCAGTAACAGAGTGAGACGTATGTGCATAATAATAACGTGGAATCTGATAATATGTGTGGTAACATTCAGGTAGTGTTAACAAACATTCCCTCCACAGGTCTTTCAGATAAGAAAACTGTGCCTGGAAATAAAGATTGAAATTCTGGACTTGTGCTGTTTATTCTGGTATTGTATTGCATTGTTAGTGTTGCAGTTTCTCTGAATAATAATGTATTAGTCATCACTGTCACCCACACTGTGCTACATATTAAAAATGTCTAGGAATCTCTGTATAAGACTGTTGTAATTACAAGGTCAGATTGTAAAACCATGGGAAACTTATAGACAGATAACAGTGAAGAGATACACAGCAACATCTAAACAGCACACTCAACTTTGACGTATAGTGTTTTATTTTCAGCAGACACAGCCATAGTTTGAATCCTGGGAGTGGTAGTAAGCTGTATGCATAATCATACCCCTCAACTGTTCAGATTTGTTCAGAATGTCCATATAATTGGCCCATATCCATTGCCTGTTACTCTGTCCCCCTGGCAAATCAGTGTAATGATCTCTGAAATTTATGCAGCTTTTAATGACATATAACTGATTGTCAGACCTGAAAATATTCAGAAAATGTATATGAAAACAAACCTCCCATTGTGGCAACTCACCAAACGTTTATGAGGGCACTTGTCAAAATACCTCCCAGTTCCACTTGCATGTTGTCATGCCTTGACCTGAGTGTGTGCAATAACAGATTGAGAGGAATGTGCATAACATCAACCTGGAATCTGGGAATATGCGTAGAAACAGTCAGATAGTGTTAACAAACAACACCTCCACAGGTATACCAAGTAAGAGGTGTATACTGTAGGTAAAACACAGTTCACATAAATACTTGTCTACAAACATACCACTGTCCAAACTAAGGCCATAGGGTAGTGTAATAATACCTGTAAGGTACAGATTACAGCAGTGACTAAGAAAGTTGTGAGAACTACAGGGATATACAAGTTTTTAATTGACATCTCTCCTCCCCCATATCTGCAACAATAATTTAAATAAACAACTCAATGGGTATGTGTACAATTAAATCTACTGTTGGGCCATATGTCAGATTGTTTGATAAATATTGAAATGTGTTTCTGTGCCTGTGCCATGTTGACATACACCCACATTGGAGGCATGTTGCCATCAATGTAACATGCATGCTGTTGTAATGGCCACTGTAGTTCCATACATGCATGTGTTTTGTTTGCTATGCAACTGTTCCATATTTGGTGTTTTGGGTTAATGGGAATATCTATGCATGCTGTTATACCTAATCCAGGAATGTGTTGACTATTACTAAACCACATATGTTTTAAAATTGCAACACCATAGCATGTTTGGGAAGGATGGTTCCAATGGACCCACCTCTCCCACCTCATCTGGTTGGGGCACCAGGCACCAGCACATCTGGGGCCCACCCCTGGACCTCTTCGTCCACTGGTCCTGTGCCACCTTTGGGTGGAACCACCTCAGGGGATAGGGCTTGCCTATCTGGAAGTGGGTGCTTACAGAAAACTTTCATGCATCATCAGGTCTGGGGTGTGGTCATTACGAGCTCCGCAGGGAGTTTGGAGATCTGCTATGCCAGCTTGAGGTCCACATGGTGCATTTAGAGGGTCAGCCTGACCCTCCTACCCAGCCCCCAGCACAGTCACCTTTGGGGCCATGAAGGTGCAGTGGTGACTGCCCAGGGGTTGGGACATCAGTCCCACTGTTTCCATTTGGGGACTCATGGGCTTTTGACTTCCAAACACCCCTCCCTATCTAGGGTGTTTACCCCCATATGTGTCATATACCACATCTGCATACTACTTTGTCTGTCTTGTGTGTCATCCTACCCAATCTACCTCCCCAAATATACCTACTATCCTTCTCCAACATCCCACTCTCACCTTAAAAAATGAAAAAAAGGGCAATCTGTTCCCCCCAAAAAATCTTGCCCCATATGCATAGCTGTCCATTTCGTACATGTGTCCACTGGGCACATGTAATCTGGTGTAATTGGCTTCACAACTTATTATTGTTGTCCTCACCCCTCTCTCAGGGGTTTGAGAGCCCAAATCTACCTCCATATTCAGTGTGTATGGACAACCGTTGCTGTAGAAGAAATGGGCTCTGGACCTTCCCTATACCTGTCCTGCACATCCCTAGCTATTTTCTCAATTGTCTTTCCCACTTTGTGCCCCTTTTTCACCACTATCTTATCATCCCTTTTTCTTTTCTTTGAAAGAAATTAGCATGGGGGTAAGTGGGAGTAAGCACATTTAAGCAGTGGTAAGTGGGTTTAAGCTTGTTGCATAGGGGTAAGCAATGCGTACACAGAATAAGCAATTTTGAGGATAACTCTCTATAAGCATATTTAACCAGAAGTTAGCATTGCTTACCATCACGCAAACCCACGCAATCCCACTTACAACTGCTTCAAAGTTCCTTAATCCCTCTGTCTCCAACAGCCTCTGTTCTGCCCAGCAGCAAAATTTGCAGCCCTTGCAAGTTTCAAACTGAAGACCCTGCACACTATAGCTAAAAGTGATTTACCACTAAGCCATATCAGATATAAATAAATCTGAAGTTTTCTCAAACATATCATCCAGCACAGTCATTCAACAGTAGAGGAAATGCATTTATATATGTAGATGTATATATATATATATATATATATATATATATATATATATATATATATATATATATATATATAGCAGTTAAGTGTTTGGAATACATACTAAATAAGTAATGCAACTCTCAAGCAAAACATTTTATACACTAATCTGAAAGCATAACATATGTTTCTTTCCAGGCCAAGGCCTTCAAGTAGTACAACAGTAAAGAAACACTGGCTTGGGAGATAAGAATCAATCAACACTAATTAATGCAGATGTAGTTCAGCAGCCTTCAATTACACTCTGTACTCTACCCCTAAGGGGAAAAGAATTAAGTTGTCACAATGAAAATGTATCTGTTACATAACAATGCTTAACTTAAAACATCACTATCACACTGATAAACAGAAATGCCTGTAAGACAGTAAGCACTAGCCCACCAGTGTTCCCAAGGTGAAATGTATGAAAATGTACAGCCATATACCTTAAGGTGTCTTACTACTGATATCCCTCACATGTTGTAACAGCCTAAGTTATAAATGGTGCATACTACCTCCCTCATAGAATGACTTACAAGGGCATATAACAGTGTTACATACACTGACCTCTGGACTGTACAAGGACACACATGTTTTGTCCAGCTATAGCGTCCTGTCTGGTGGACCCCAGCCATAAATAAACTATACAACAGAAGGAGGAAGCTACTACATGATAGAGAAAATCCCCAAAAGGGAAGGCATCTCTGATCAGTATTAGCAAAAAAATATGGTCCCTCATAAAATCATCTAAAGCCAGCTTCGAGAGAAAAATTGCACAGAACACTAAAGAAAATCACAAGGCTTTCTTTAGTTATGTTAGGAACCTGGGTGGTAACTCCCTGGTATGCTCAGAGTTAGTCCAAAATGACAAAAATACACTGAACCCACAGACATTGCCAACATCCTGTCTGACAGGTTTAGTCCAAACTCCCCCCCCCAAAAGAGCAAATATCCATCCCAGCTGAGTGCTGCCCCCCCTGACATCTCAGATGCTCAGGTAAGAGCTGCCCTCTCCAAAGCAAAAAACACAGCATCAAAGGGACCAGACGGTGTCCCGGGCTGCGTCCTACATGAACTCCAAGAAGAGCTGAACCCCAACATAAAGCTACTGTTTAATCTCAGCCTAACTACAGGATATGCACCCAAAGAATGGCGTACAGCAACAGTGGTCCCTCTCCACAAAAGTGGTGCCTCAACGGACCCTGAAAACTACCGCCCCATAAGCCTGACTAGCCTGGTATGCAAAGCTATGGAGAGGATTATCATGGAACTCATAAATAAAGATACTGGGGACCTACAGACACTGGATCCTACCCAATTCGGCTTTGATAAGGGCAGATCCTGCCTTTTGAATCTGGTCGATTTCTTTGAAACAGTCACCAAGGCCATTGACGAGGGGAAGGTGGTCCACACAGCCTACCTGGACCTCACAAAAGCCTTCGATACAATACCCCACTCGGGCATCATAGATAAGCTTTACAGCTTAAATATAAACCCTTATGTCATAAGATGGGTTGCAAACTGGCTCAAGGACAGAACCCACATGGTCAGAATTGCTGGAACCATGTCAGACTCCAAACCAGTTACAAGCGGCATCCCACAAGGCTCAGTCCTGGGACCTCTCTTATTCGGTATATATTTTTCGGAGGTACAGGCCAACACGGGAGGGCTATGACTGACCAAGTTCGCAGATGACTGCAAACTGGGCGCCATAATCGACTCTCCAGCTGACACAAGCATCCTCCAAAAGGGTCTCATTCAGAGAGATAACTGGTGCCAGAGCCATGGCCTCAAGCTAAATGCCAAAAAGTGTATAGTCATCCCCTTTGACGAAAACAAAGTGCCCACAAATTACCACATAGATGGAAATCAATTAAGTATGGAAGAAGTAATCAGGGACCTGGGGACCCAAGTTGATAGCAATCTCTCCTTTGACAACTACGTGGCCAAAGTGGTTAGAAAAACCTTCTATATAGCCCACCTTATCGTGAAGAGATTCATGTCTAGATCAAGGGAGGTCATTGTGCCCCTTTACTCATCCCTCATCAGGCCCATAATTGAATACAATGCCCCATTCGGGATATACCTTACCCGACACCTGCAACAACTAGAAAGACTCCAAAAGTACCTCACCAAGAGGATCAAGGGGCTCAAACAGATGCCATATGCTGCTCGGTTAAAGAAACTCCAGCTCTACTCAGTTGCATACCGCCTACTTAGAGATGATCTATGCCTGACATATAAAGCCCTGTCCAACCCAGAATTAATGGACATGCTTCACCTCAGAAAATCCAAATCCCTTTGAGCTACATGCTCGAGGGACTTGAACCTCAGCACAGAAATAAATAGGACATGCTGGAGGGACAGATTCATAACCCAGAGGCTCCCTTCACTCTGGAATAGAATCCCAGTCCACGTTAGGCAAAGACCCTCACTGACTCTCTTCAAGAGGAATCTTGACGAGTTAATGGGAGATCGTAGGTTTACCCCGGGGATCACTTCTGTGTCACTGCTAGACAGAGGCACAGTAAACTAACCTTGAAAAAAGGCATAGTAAAACTCATTTAAATTGGGTGGCGAAAGCCAAACACACTCTGGCTAGGCTTATAAATGCCCTAGGGCAGATATCCTAGTATGAATCTATGAACCTATGAACCTATGAGAGAGAGAGAGAGAGAGAGAGAGAGAGAGAACAAACAATCAGGAAAAAATATCTAAACCTACTAAACCTACAAACAACCCTACATAACTAAGGGGACACATAAAAGTGTACTCAGAAGAGAGTACAATCCTACAATAGGTATGTGAAATATATATACATGTAATTGAATGTAGTATTTGGTCTATAATAATGGGATAGATGATGTGGAAAGATGTATATGTGCCATCAGGAATTGTAATAATGTTCTGCTGAACAACTGCTATGGACAAAAGTGTCTGTCCCTGTGGGCTGTGGGGCATACCTGTCAACTGTGCAGATCAGTACTGAATGACAAGATGTAAGCCATCATAGCGCGTGTTCTGTATCTCAAGATATATATATTAGTGTGGCAAATAGCTGGTGGTGGAACTAATGACTTTATGAAAGACACAAGAGTTTCAGACCACAGCACTTGTAGGACAGTCATGTTAATGTGTAATGTAGCATGCACAAATTCCATAGGTGTGTAATAAGCTTACCTGCAATCTGCCCCTATATATACACCCTAATGTTAGGCTGTGTCCACATGTGACACCTGTCTGTGTTATAGCAAAGCAGAACAGTGCAGCTGTGGAGAAAGAAGAATTAGTGTGAACCTGATGTTTAAATGCACCCCATATATATATATATATATATATATATATATATATATATATATATATATATATATATATATATATATATATATGTGTGTGTGTGTGTGTGTGTGTGTGTGTGTGTGTGTGTGTGTGTGTGTGTGTGTGTGTATCCCAGCTGACTTGACCCGAGAACCCTCACTAACTCAATTCAAAAACAAACTCAAGAAATACTTCAAAACTCATTGGTTATGTCCTTGCACTAATCCCGACTAGTGACCTCTCTATTTCTTAGGTGCCTTACCTTCAACTACTTCTAACCTTTTTCTACTGCTCCATTTCAGAAAGTGTCAATTGTATAATTGCTACTCAGTGTGTCTTAAACCTGAATGTAATGTTATGTATGTTTAACTTTGAAAATAATGTTATGTTTTATAATAAGTACTATATGTGCTAAATGCTGGTATTGCTTGTGACTGTAATCTGCTTGAAACTAGCATTTATTAAATGTTCAATGTGTATTATTATCTTGGAGCTTTTCTCCCCGGGCCACCACTGAAAATGGACATATATCCAATCGGACTATCCCGGTCAACAAATGTAAAATAAATAAATAAATAAATAAAACAAATATATATATATATATATATATATATATATATATATATATATATATAGGTTCATAGGTTCATAGGTTCGTACTAGGCTATCTGCCCTAGGGCATTTATAAGCCTAGCCAGAGTGTATGTGGCCTACACCACCCCTTAGGATGAGAATACTACGCCCTTTTAGGGTTTAGTTTACTATGCCTCTGTCTAGTAGTGACAAAGAGATGACCCCCGGGGTAAACCTACGATCTCCCATCCACTCGCCGAGATTTCTCTTGAATAGAGTCAGTGAGGGGCTCTGCCTAACATGGACTGGGATTCTGTTCCAGAGTGTAGGGAGCCTCTGTGTTATGAATCTGCCCCTCCAGCATGTTCTATTTATTTCTGTGTTGAGGTTTAAGTCACTTGTTCTCGTGGCTCTGATGGATTTGGATTTTCTGAGGTGGAGCATGTCCATTAATTCAGGATTGGACATGGCCTTGTACGTCAGGCACAGATCACCTCTGAGTAGGCAGTATGCGACTGAATAGAGCTGGAGTTTTTTCAGTCGGGCAGCATATGACATATGTTTAAGACCCTTTATCCTCTTGGTGAGGAACTTTTGGGGTCTGTCCAACTGCTGCAGGTGTCGGGTGAGATACATCCCAAATGGGGCATTGTACTCAATCATTGGCCTGATAAGAGAAGAGTACAGGGGCACAATGACCTCTCTTGATCTAGATGTGAAACCCTTCATGATAAGGTGGGCAATATAGAAGGTCTTCCTAACCACTTTGGCTATGTGAGTGTCAAATGAGAGGTTACTGTCAACTTGGGTCCCTAGGTCCCTGATTACCTCTTCCATACTTAATGGATTACCGCCTATGTGGTAATTTGTCAGTACCTTGTTTTTCCCAAAGGGTGTGACTATACATTTTTTTGGCATTTAGCTTAAGGCCATGGCTCTGGCACCAATTATCCATTTCTATGAGGCCTCTCTGAAGGATGTTTGTGTCTGCTGGAGTATCAATTAACTTTGTCAGCCCCAATCCTCCTATGTTTGCCTGTACTGAAAATAAATGCCGAACAAGAGGGGTCCCAGGAGACCCCTGTGGGACACCGCGCCAGACTGGCTTAGAGTCTGACATAGCTCCAGCAACTCTGACCCTGTGGGTTCTGTCCTTGAGCCAGTTTGCAACCCATCTTGTTGCATATGGGTTTACATTTAAGCTGGTGAGTTTGTCTATGATGCCCGAGTGGGGTATTGTGTCAAAGGCTTTTGCAAGGTCAAGGTAGGCTGTGTGAACTGCCTTACCCTCATCAATGGCCTTAGTGACTGTTTCAAAAAAGTTCAGAAGGCAGGATCTGCCCTTGACAAAGCCAAATTGGGTAGGATAAAATGTCTGTAGGTCCCCAATGTCTTTGTTTATGAGTTCCATAATGATCCTCTCCATAGCTTTGCAGACCAGGCTCGTCAGGCTTATGGGGCGGTAATTTCCAGGGTCCGTAGAAGCACTGCCTTTGTGAAGTGGGACCACTGTTGCCAGACACCACTCTTTGGGTACGAATCCTGTGTAAGGCTAAGATTAAACAGCAGCCTTATGTGTGGGTTTAGTTCCTCTTGAGTTCATGTAGCACACAGCCCAGGACACCATCCGTCCCATTGATGCTGTGTTTTAGCTTTAGAGAGGGCGGCTCACCTGGGCATCTGAGATGTTAGGAGGCTACACTCTGCTGGGATAGTTATTTCTCCTTTAGGGGAGGGGAGGAGAAATTTGCACTGAACCTGTCTGCCAGAATGTTGGCAATGTCAGTGGGTTCAGTGTATTTTGTGTCATTTTGGACTAACTCTGAGCATATCTGGGAGTTTCCACCCAGGTTTCTAACATAGCTAAAGAAGGCCTTGTGATTGTCTTTTGTGTCATTATTTTTCTCTCAAAGTTGGCCTTGGATGATTTTATGAGTGATCAGTTTTTGCTAGTACTGATCAGAGATGCCTTACCTTTAGGGATTTTGCTCTGTCATGTAGTAGCTTCCTCCTTCTGTTGTAAAGTTTGTTTATGGCTGGGGTCCACTAGACCGTCAGCCTGCCTTTGGGGAATGGGTCTTGGTTTTATTTGGGATTGCATGATCCATGCATTCTTGAAGGTGCCCATAGAAGGCATTTGCAAAGGATTCAACAGTGTGGGTTTTGGTTTCCACTGGCCCAGGGCCTTGAAAGATACCACTTCAGTCTTAAGAAGTGTGAAGTTTGCTTTTGAGAAGTTCTTCACTGTGGTCTTTGTGCAGGGGGGGGGCGGGATGTGGATTTCCAGTGAGATTAATTTATGGTCTGATCTTACCAAAGTGGAGCATTTTGTCCCCATGTTTGTGATGATCAGGTCTAGTATATTGTCTCCTCTTGTGGGAATGGTGACTAGTTGTTCCATTGCATTTGAGTTTATGAATTCTAAGAACCTTTGGGCTAGAGTGTTGGGGCTTGAGTAATGTTCCCAGTCTATGTTTGGGTAGTTGAAGTCTCCCAAAATGATGGTATTTGGAGACATTCATACTCTCCAGTGTCTTCAGGAAGGCTGTGTGGGGTTCCTGAGTTTGAGAGGGTGGTCTGTAGCATGCTACAAACTGTAAGGCAGTTTTGCCTATGGTTAGTTGCACCTGGATAGTCTCCGATGCTTCGTTGCCACTAACCTGGAGGTGTGGGTATCTTTGATGAAAATGGATACTCCCCCTCCTTTTGTGGTTCTGTCCAAGTTTTGGGGCCGGAAAGCATGATATAAGGTAAAACCTGATAGGGCTGGGGTGCTCTCAGGAGCCTTGAACCAAGTTTCAGTCACTGCACAGACATCGATGTTCTCCACACTGAGGAGGGCTTCGAGGGCGTGCATCTTGAGGTTTAGACTTCTGGCATTGAGCAGCATTACCCTTAGTTGTTTTCCACTTTTGTTTTCCAGGGAGGTAGGTTTGTCATTTGAGCCTTGCCTAAAAAAGGCACTATGGGGGTGGCAAGAGCCTTGGCCAATATCCGGAAGCCCAGGGGTGACAGGTGCAAACCATCCCTTGCGAAGCAGCGTGGCTTGTCAATCATGTCATCCCAAGCAGACAGACACTGCATCCCCTTAGAATGACACCAGTAATTAAGCCAATTGTTAAAACTGATCATTTTGTCTTTGTACTGTGGCATCATTCTTGGTGAGGGTAAGATGCTGCTCAGGGTCAGGGTCATACCGGCCTGGGCTACATAATCAGAGAGCTCCTCTATGTCTCTTTTCATGTAGTCCAGGGAGGTACGTCTCAGGTCGTTCACACCTGCATGTACAATGACTGAGTCATATTTGTACTTGCTGTGTAGTGACCTGAGTGCTTGTGTTATGTATGGATTCTACATATATATATATATATATATATATATATATATATATATATATATATATATATATATATATATATCTATATATATATATACACATGTATGTCTACAGATATACAGGCACACACACACACACACACACACACACATATATAGATATATATATATATATATATATATATATATATATATATATATATAAAACTCAAATTATATGTCTACACAAATATATATATATATATATATATATATATATATATATATATATATATATATATTTGTGTAGACATATAATATATATATATATATATATATATATATATATATATATATATATATATATATATATATTATATTATATAATATATATATGTGTGGATCTAAGACGTTTGCTCGAATGAGGAAATGTCTGAATCCATAACAACCGAACACACTTTAACAAAAGTGCTTTTATTGAAAAAGCGCTTTCGTTAAAGTGTGTTACAAAAAAAAATTTACACTGCATTAACGTTTTAGCAGGGGGGTTCACCCGCCCTTGCACCCCCATATGGGGGGGCAGTGCCCCCCACACTCCCCTACTTTAATATTCTCCCTCCAAAACCGCACTACAGAATTTTCCCTTATCTGCACTGTAGTACAGCCTCTGCAACAGGCATACTTACGTGAAAGTGCTTCTTCGGTGAAAAGCGCTTTCGTGTAGGTATGCCCGAACATTTGGTTTTCGGACGTTTGCTCATTTGAGCAAATGTCCTAGATATATATATAGATATATATATAGATATAGATATAAATATATATATATATATATATATATATATATATATATATATATATATATATATATATATATATATATGTGTGTGTGTGTGTATGTCACATATATACAAACACACACACACACACACATATATATATATATATATATATATATATATATATATATATATATATATATATATATATATATATATATATATAAATATATATATATATATATATATATATATATATATATATATAGATATATAATATGCATTTCCCCTACTGTTGAATGACAGTGCTGCACTATATGTGTGAAAGAACGTCACACATATCTACACACACATATATATACAGTAGAAAGTGGGTGCAAAATGGACAGTTATGTCTGGTGTGAAATCCATGTTGGGAACACATTGCCCTTGTTTATGAAGGTGGGACTGGTATGCTGGGGAAGGGTAGTAGGTATATTTGGGGAGGTAGGTTGGGTTGGAAGACAGAGAAGACAGCATACAGGGGTGGTATATAACATATGTGGTGGGTAAACACCTTGAATGGAGAGTGGTGTTTGGAATGTGGAAACCCATGAGCCCACATGTGGAAACAATGGGACCATGGTCCCCACCCATGGGCAGTCACAACTACACCTTCATGGCCCTGAAGGTGCCTGAGCTGGGGGCTGAGCAGGAGGAGCATGCGAACCCTGTGATTGTATACTGAGGGCCTCAAGGGGGTGTAGCACATCCCCCAAGTCTCTGTGGTGCTCCCTATGCACCAGACCCTGGACCTGACTTTGGGTGACAGGATCCTGTCTGTTTGTGCTCACATCAGGGGGGCCAGCACCATCCCCTGAGATGGTTCCACCTTAAGGTAGTACAAGACCAGCAGATGGTGAAGTCCCAGGGTGGGTCCCAGATGTGCTGTGGCCTGTTAACATGGCCAGATGAGGTGGAAGAGGTGTTTCTGCTAGTAACTGTCTTCCCAAACATGCTATTGTGTCAGTTATAGAACATATGTGGGTAGTAATAGTCCACACATTCTAGGATTATGTCTAACAACATGCATAGATATCCCTATTAATGCAAAACACCAGATTTGCAGGAGTCACATAGCAAACAGAACACATGCATATATGGAACCATAGTGGCCATTTACAATGGCAAGCAGGTGATATTGTTCGTAACAGGCCACCCATGATAGTGTTTCAACATGGAACATGACTACAAACACATTGCACAAATTGTTGTATAATATGATATATGTCCCAACAGTAGGTTTGCTGTAGACATACCCATTGAGTTGTGTGATCAGATTGTTTTTGCAGATATGGTGGGGGGAGACAGAGATGTGTATTAACAACTATTATATCCATGTCACAGAAGCAATTGCTGATGTACACCCCCCAGGAGAATGAGGTGATCATACAACACCTGTGCAGCACTACCACACCCTGTTTGGATGTACAGCCCATGATCTGCAGGGGAGGACTGCCCTGTGGAACGATCTTGTCCACATGGTAAGCGGTGTTGGCCTGCATAACCGCAGTTATGAGCACTGACCTACTCCACCATGCCTGTCGGCGTGCTTCTGCAGTTAGGAGGGACCAGCTAGCCACGGGGGGGGGGTCATGCCATCCAGCCCCCCCTAACACATGCAGAGGAGCTCCTCGCCAGCCTCGGGGCACCTGCCTGCCTGCAAAGACAAGATCCTGCATTATGGAGGTGGGTGCTACCCACACAATGGGTGAGGAGCATGCAGGTAAGGCCACAGGCACATCAGTAGACCACTGTTGTGTATCCATCTGCATCTGTAGAGTTTAATCATACATATGTGAGATAAAATATATATAGTCTGTTGCTGTGTTGTAGTAATAAACAGATGTGGATAATCTGTAGTATTGTGGGTTTGTACTGTTGATGATTTCTCACACAACTATGTAGGTCCCTCTGGTATACCTCTAGAGCAGCAGCCTGTAGCTGGTGAGTATGGTATTTGTTCAGGTTTGCCAATACACTGGCCATGTTATGGCCATAGTATTTTCCATGCACACATTTAACACATCTACCCATAATGCATGCTGTACATGTTCACTTATTGTTGCTGTTAACTTCACTGGATCATAGTGGTCACCACGGTGGCGTATGTGAAGGGTATGTAAGAATCCTACAATATAACTAACAACACGTCATTGCAAGATGTTTGAACAGAGATGAAAATAATGGTGGGACAAATGGCCTACAGTAGGGACATGTCTGAACATCACCCTTATACAGTGCTACAACAGTGTATATACCACTATTACAATGGCAACTGTTACAGATCTACACAACAGCATATCACAATACTGCATTCCACAACCCTTACAACCTGTAATGTGGACCTAACATGAGCAATGAGATTGTAATATGGAATCCTATGTTAGGACAGCAAATATGGGGAATACATACATTAAAAAACACTGGAAGCATATGTGTGCATGCACTCCAATAACATATTGTGGAAGCAGCTTTTGAAGTACTGACAGCATGCACTCTTCATGGGTATGGATCTTCCAGCAAGTACAGGTCACACCAAGAAATGGTTTGCTGTCCAAGATGTTTGCCCATCAGATGTGCCCACTTACCTGCAACAGAGGCAGCCGTGGCTTGCACAAATCTTACAAGCCATGGAATGGATCCCATACCCAACATGTAGCATGCAGAAGTTGGACATGTAGCCTTACCTCACCATTGCATATACCATGGCAAACAGTGAAGGCAGTCATGTATGTGGTGAGAATGTATAAGACAGGATTAATGTAGAAAATAAACAGATGGCCATCCAAGACAGATGAAAACACATGTTGCAAACTGGTCATGCAGGCTGCCTAGTAGAATGCCACAACACTGAGGGAGTTGCAGAAATGTGTAGCAAGTACTGGCTGTGCAGTACCTGTGTTGGCAATTGCCTGGACTCTGCAAAAGTGTGTCCCATGGGTTAAGGTAAACAGATGGGACAGTTGTTCCACAGGAAACATCAGCCAGGGCTCTCTACAGGTAGTGTATGCATAACATCAAAAGTCCCCCAAAGGCATGTGTTGCAATGTGTACTGGTGTACCAAGACCAAATTGGAAACCTACAGACAGTATCAATTAAGATACATGTGCTGCACAACCAACACCTCATCCCACCTCAGGCCCACCATCCCCATCTGTACCTTGATGTTGCCAGTGTACACCTATATGTTTGCCATTCATTAGCAGGGACTAGGCCGGTACACATGGTGTTCAGAATTTGGGACACTGCAAAATGACACACATGTGTAGGCCATAGTTGTCAAGCATCTGCAAAAAGGCTGAAGATGGGGAGGGGGGGTGTCATCCTGAAACACAACAGTGAACTGAAGCAGATATCCAAAGCTCACTAAGAATGGCTGTATCTTTACACAGTAAATTTCATGAATTGTGGCAGATATAACCCTGATTCCATAGCAATTAGCCAAACTTAATGCCTCGCAAGTATGGCGTGCACGGTCAAACCATAATCAACCAAACTCCAACGACCAGCAAAATGCGATATACTACACCACCCTTAATTTCAAGATGAAATTTTTATTACACCATCTAGTATATTCCTATATCCAGACCGGTTTCGGCTATCAAGCCTTCCTAAATGGATAGAAAAAAAGTTTTGTAAAACATAAATAATCACAAGTATTTATACTGTTTCCTAATCATTGGAAACAGTGGTATAGCCCAACCTAGTGGTTGGAGTGTTTTAACACACATAATGGACTAAACTGTGATAAATTGAAAAACACAATTCTTATATATATTTATAAAACTATTTATATTGAGAAGCCCCACTAAAACAATTTAATCTTTGAATACATAATCAGTGAAGAAAATAAGGGAAATTACTTTTAAGTTTCATAGAAACTTGAATGACATATCCTATTTCTTGACTCGTATATTTCCACCCTCAAAATATGTATACTATGGGTCTGTAACTAGTTTGATATATCATACTCACAAATGCATGGTACATAACTTGAATGTATATATATATATATATATATATATATATATATATATATATATGTATATGAAAAATTATACATATGATAAAATATCTAAGCATCAGTAGACAAAACTGTTCAATCTGTCTAGAATCCAATAAACCTAGAGTTCATAATATATCCTATTGGAATATCCTGATATGTTAAGTATCAACATATATATCTGCTCCACAATATTCAAACCTATATGTGTTTATAATAAACTAGTTATAGCCCATCAAAATCTCTTATTATACATTATCAACTACTTAGTTGATATACAATATTGGGAAATAAGATATAGGACATAATGTTATGTTTACGTATGTAAGTAAGTATTGCAGGATACAGAGTAATCTCTTATCAAATCTTATAGAAATAATGAAATGAACAAATCACACTATATCTAACCTGTACAATCTGCATGGGAGTGTAACCCACTATTAATACCTAACGACATATAGTTCGTCATATGAATGATCTCATGCATAACTTGATGAAGGCCACGAATATAGACCAAGCAATAATCAGAATGGCTCCAATATGGGTCTTTCTAATGGATGTGACTCAGCCTTTAGTAAACTCAATAAAGGTTTAAAGAATCTGAGAGCGAATATTTGGCACCTAAAATTATTTATGGCATACATTAATAAAGAAATTACTCCAAGAGGCCTTAGAGTTCGGTTACAACCTCTAGTTAGCAGGTCGGAGAACAGACTAACTAAAGAATGGAACCTAGCTCTACAGCAATCATCTATGATGTTTGTAAATATTCTTGCCTCTTATTATAGGTTCGTAGGTTCATACTAGGCTATCTGCCCTAGGGCATTTATAAGCCTAGCCAGAGTGTGTTTGGCTTTCACCACCCATTTTAAATTAATTTTGCTATGCCCTTTTTCGAGGTTAGTATACTGTGCCTCTGTCTAACAGTGACACAGAAGTGATACCCGGGGTAAACCTACGATCTTCAATCCACTCATCAAGATTCCTCTTGAAGAGAGTCAATGAGGGACTCTGCCTAACCTGGACTGGGATTTTATTCCAGAGTGAAGGGAGCCTCTGGGTTATGAATCTGTCCCTCCAGCATGTCCTATTTATTTCAGTGCTGAGGTTCAAGTCTCTCGAGCGCATAGCTTGATGGTATTTGGATTTTCTGAGGTGCAGTATGTCCATTAATTCCGGGTTAGACATGGTTTTATACATCAGGCACAGATCGCCTCTGAGCAGGCGGTATGCCACTGAGTAGAGCTGGAGTTTCTTGAACCGGGCAGCATATGGCATCTGTTTGAGCCCTTTGATCCTCTTGGTGAGGTACTTTTGGGGTCTTTCCAGTTGCTGCAGGTGTCTGGTAAGGTACATCCCAAAAGGGGCATTGTATTCAATTATGGGCCTGATGAGGGATGAGTAAAGAGGCACGATGACCTCCCCTGATCTAGATGTGAATCCCTTCATGATTAGGTGGGCTATATAAAAGGTTTTTCTAACCACTTTGGCCACGTGGTTGTCAAATGAGATATTGCTATCAACTTGGGTCCCCAGGTCCCTAATTACTTCTTGTGTACTTAATGGATTACCACCTATATGGTAATTTGTGGGCACTTTGTTTTTGCCAAAGGGGATGACTATACATTTTTTGGCGTTTAGCTTGAGGCCATGGCTCTGGCACCAGTTGTCTGTTTCTATGAGGCCCTTTTGGAGGATGCTTGTGGAGAGTCAATTATGGCGCCCAGTTTGCAGTCATCTGCGAACTTGGTCAGCCACAGTCCTTCCGTGTTGGCCTGTACCTCCAAGAAATATATACCGAACAAGAGAGGTCCCAGGACTGTGCCTTGTGGGACGCCACTTGTAACTGGTTTGGAGTCTGACATGGCTCCAGCAATTCTAACCATGTGGGTTCTGTCCTTGAGCCAGTTTGCAACCCATCTAGTGACATAGGGGTTTATTTTTAAGCTGGTGAGCTTATCTATAATGCCCGAGTGGGGTATTGTATCGAAGGCTTTTGCGAGTTCCAGGTAGGCTGTGTGGGCCACCTTCCCCTCGTCAATGGCCTTGGTGACTGTTTCAAAGAAATCAACCAGGTTTAAGAGGCAGGATCTGCCCTTAACAAAGCCAAACTGGGTAGGATCCAGTGTCTGTAGATCCCCAATATCTTTATTTATGAGGTCCATGATGATCCTTTCCATAGCTTTGCAGACCAAGCTAGTCAGGCTTATGGGGCGATAGTTTCCAGGATCCGTTGAGGCACCACCTTTGTGGAGAGGGACCACTGTTGCTGTAAGCCACTCTTTGGGTACATATCCTGTAGTAAGGCTGAGATTGAACAGTAGTTTTATGTTTGGGTTTAGCTCTTCTTGGAGTTCATATAGGATGCAGCCCGGGACATCGTCTGGTCCCATTGATGCTGTGTTTTTTGCTTTGGAGAGGGCAGCTTTTACCTGAGCATCTGAGATGTCAGGGGGGCAGCACTCTGCTGGGATAGATATTTGCCCTTTTGGTGGGGAGGGGGGGGGATTGCGTGGAACCAGTCAGCTAGGATGTTGGCAATGTCTGTGGGTTCGGAGTATTTTTTGTCATTTTGGACTAATTCTGAGCAGATCTGGGAATTCCCACCCAGGTTCCTAACATAACTAAAGAAAGCCTTGTGATTATCCTTAGTGTCCTGTGCAATTTGTCTCTCGAAGCTGGCCTTAGACGATTTTATGAGTGCCCATAGTTTTTTGCTAATACTGATCAGAGATGCCTTCCCTTTTTGGGATTTTGTGCTATCATGTAGTAGCTTCATCCTTCTATTATATAGTTTGTTTATGGCTAGGGTCCACCAGAGAGGACGTCTGACTTTGGAGGATTGGGTCTTGGTTTTATTTGGGATTGCATGATCAATGCATTCCTGAAGGTGTTCATGGAATGCGTTTATAAAGGATTCTGCGGTCTGGGCTGTATTTTCCACAGGCCCGGGGGCTTTGAAGGATTCCACCTCGGTTTTGAGGAGTGTGAAATTTGCTTTAGAGAAGTTTTTCACTGTGGTTTTCAGGGCACGGGGTGGAGTCGGGATGTGAATATCCAGTGAGATTAGTTTATGGTCTGATCTTACCAGTGAGGGATACACTTCTGGTCTGGAGCATAGAGTCCCCATGTTGGTGATGATCAGGTCCAGTATGTTTTCCCCTCTTGAGGGAGTGGTAACAAGTTGTTCCATAGAATTTGAGTTTATAAATTCTAGGAACCTTTGGGCTAGGGTGTTGGAGCTAGAGTAATGCTCCCAGTCTATGTTTGGGTAGTTGAAGTCGCCCAGTATAATGGTGTTTGGAGAGACCTTCATATTTTCCAGTGTTCTCAGGAAGGCCGAGTAGGTTTCCTGGGTTTGGGAGGGTGGTCTGTAGCAGGCTATAAACTGGAAGGCAGTTTTACCCACTGTTAGTTGCACATGTATAGTCTGTGATGCTTCGTGCTGTGCCACCAACCTGGAGGTGTGGGTATCTTTAGCGAATATTGATACTCCCCCTCCTTTTGTGGTTCGGTCCAAGTTTTGTGGCCGAAAAGCATGGTATGAGGTATAATCTGGTAGTGCTGGGGTGCTCTCTTGAGCCTTGAACCAGGTTTCTGTTACTGCACAGATATCGATGTTCTCCATGCTAAGGAGAGTTTTGAGTGCGTGCATCTTGAGGTTTAGACTTCTGGCGTTGAGTGGCATTACTCTTAGTTTCTTATCCCCTGTGATACCTATGGTGGTGGGTTTGTCTTTTGAGCCTTGCCTAAAAAAGGCACTATGGGGGTAGCAAGAGCCTTTGCCAATATCTGAAAGCCCAGGGGTGACAGGTGCAAGCCGTCCCTGGCGAAGCATCGTGGCTTGTCGAGCATGTCATCCCTGGCTGACAGGCATTGGATCCCCTTTGAATGACACCAATACTTAAGCCAATTGTTAAAATTGATCATCTTGTCTTCATATTGTGGCATCATTCTTGGTAAGGGTAAGATGCTACTCAAGGTCAGGGTCATACCAGCCTGGGCTACATGCTCAGAGAGCTCCTCTATGTCTCTTTTCATGTAGTCCAGGGAGGTATGTCTCAGGTCATTCACACCAGCATGGACAATGACTGAGTCATATTTGTACTTGCCTTGGAGTGACCTGAGTGCTTGTGTTATTTGGCGGATCCTAGTGCCCGACAGGCAGCTCACCGTGACCTTCTCCTTGTTCAGCCTGGTGAGCGGGACATCAGTGTGCCTGATGATAGAGTCACCTATTACAAGTGTATCAGGTGTGTTGTTTAGCCTTAAGGGCTGTGACTGTTAGGCACACTGGCTTTGTGAGCTATGTGTTGCATGTGTTTTGTTTTGGGGTAGCGGTTGCTTGGGTGTCTGCTTTGCAGGTCTCTGCTGCTTAGGCAGATTTTTATTTAGAGCCTCCGAGTATGTTTTTGTGTGTTTATGTGTTTGGTTTGCTGTCATGGTAGGTCTATGTGAGACTGGAATTGTAGTGAGTGTGGTTTCCTTCTCCTCCTGACTGGTTTTGCCAGTACTGAGTTGAGAGAGCTTAGCCTCCAGTATGGCTATATGGTTGCATCTCTCACATGTGTTGGAATTTGTTGGGAGGAGGAGAGGGTTGTCTGTGTACATGAGGCAGTTGTAACATTGCCTCATGATTCCCAGATTCACTAGCTGGACCGGAGAGGAGATTGACAACTGACCTTTGGACATGCTAGAATAGTATTGGGAATTCCTTTATAATTGAAAAAAAAGGGCCAATGGGGAACGAGGTACTCAAGGGGAGTTTGTGAGGGTGTAGTGTTTTTAATATTTTAGTGCTGACTTATATAATTGCTTTAGTGAGCAAGTGCCAGGTAACTTAAATGCAATGTGTTAGAGGTAACTTAAATGCAAAAATGACAAACAGTAACTTTCTTTCAAGTGAAACAAGGAAATAAGTACAGTAATCAATGCAAATATCACTAGGGATCCACAGAAGCACTGAAAAGCAACGCTTTAGGTGGAATTAGCATTTCAGGGAAATAACAAGCAAACAAACAGCAAGCATACAAACAAAGCTAGATTCAGCAGGCCTGGATCTAGTCTATGCTACAGCAAACAAGGTGTACTAATTTCAGTAAGAAACAGTTCAAATATGCAGGCACTATAAGCCTTTAACCAGAAATTTCCAGCTCAGAAGGGTAGAGTCCAGCCTCTCCAACCACAAGAGTGCAGACCACGAACCTTCTTAATCTAAAATAACTGGCCTGAAGCCCAAGTGCTTAAACCAGACCTAATACACTTTTAGAATAACAGACACTGAGCCCTCAATCAGCAGTTCCCATCTTAGAAGAATGTAAGCTACCTGTCCTGCCACCACAGTGCAGGCCACAAACCTTCCTAATGTAAAACAACTGGTCTGAAGCCCAAGTGCTTAATCCAAAAGACTTAGAATGATAGCTACACTTTAATCATGTTACTACCAAGCAGTAATAAATACAATTGAGTACTTTAAATAATGCCTGGATTAGTGCTCAAGTTATACAAACAAAGCTTGATTCAGCAGGCCTGGATCAAGTCTATGCTACAGCAAACAAGGTGTACCAGTTTCAGTAAGAAGCAGTTTAAATATGCAGGCACTATAAGCCTTTAACCAGAAATTCCCAGCTAGAAGGGCAGAGTCCAGCCTCTCCTCACACAAGAGTGCAGACCACAAACCCTTTTAATGTAAAATAACTGGCCTGAAGCCCAAGTGCTTAAAACAGAATTAATACACTTTTAGCATAACAGACACTGAGCCCTCAATCAGCAGTTCCCAACTTAGAAGGATGTAAGCTACCTGTCCTGCCACTACATTGCAGACCACAAACCTTCCTAGTGTAAAACAACTGGTCTGAAGCCCAAGTGCTTAAACTAAAAGGTTTAGAATGAGTTACACCAAGCAGTAATAAATACAACTGAGTACTTTTAAGATGGCGCAAAAGCAAAATAAAGTAGGAAGAAACACAAATACAGTAAAAGCAGATAATTTTTTTTTTTTTTTTTTATTATGAAAGAATGGTGGGCATTAACATTACTGAGGTGAAAGCCTTTTGTGAGGAATGCAAGCAATATGAGTCTCAACCAATTTATGCCACTTCAGTAAACAAGCTTTCAAAAGAATTGGCCGTTTTTGATAAACAGACCAAAGAAAGAAAAATCCGTAAATTCAATAGGGACTGCACTGATTATCAAAGGGGTCGCCCATTTGATACACTCAGATCTGTCAGATTTACTGACATCGGTCGAAGGACAGCAAACACTAGGCCCAGGAAAAGACCCAGATCTATTTTAAAGTCTAATGACAGATCTCTGGTCAGTACTTCAGGGGAGGAGTCCTCCTATACGGACAATGATAGTAGTAGTTATTGCGAATCACCCAATCGCAAAATGTCAAATGCCATGCACCCTTTAGAAATAGGAAAAGGCGGCGGGGAGGACGCAAACACAGACATGGGCATAAGATCAAACTCTGTGGAGGGGTTGATACAAACACTGTTGAATTAACTGAACAAAATTTTCACAATGTGCTGAATTTATCTGATGTACAACTCACCAATGCACAAGAAACATTACTCAATAAAGGCCTTGGTTTCATACCTGGTTTCTTTCCTGATGAATATAATATTGTCAATGATGTACTATCTTTTTGCCGCAATATTAATCTTAAGTTATTTTTTTCAGACAATACTTCTCAAAGATCACAGGAATTCAGATTTTTGAAATTTGAATTCCAACCTCCGATGAATAAATTTGTCTCTATATTTCAACAATCAGTCCTAAGAGATTTACATTTTCCTCACAGGGAATCATGCATTCTGGGCCAAAACATATCTGCATCTGAAAAAGTTGCCCTTGAAGAACTGAAACATAATCATAACATTGCCATTCTACCTGCAGACAAGGGAGGTGCGGTAGTAGTAATGAACATGGGATAATACCTAAACGAGGGTAAGGGATAATTGGCTAATACCCGATGCTACATGCACATGCCTATTGATCCCACCTTTGTTTTTAAGAAGGAAATCAACACGTTCTTGAATTGAGCTGAAGAAGAGGGTATCATTACCAAGAACACTGTGAAACATCTTACGGTTAAAGACCCACAGAAACAAATTCTTTATCTCCTTCCAAAATACACAAGTCTATTTCCAAACCCCCAGGTAGACCTATTGTATCAAGCATAGGCACATTAACAGAACCTCTATCGGCCTTCTTGACACAATACCTGAAGCCTTTATTAACTTCAGTCAGAGCCCGATTACAGGACACTACCCACTTCCTTCAAATTATACAAGACACACAATTGGAACAAGGGTGGTTAATGTGTACGCTGGATGTTAAATCATTGTACACCAGTATACCGCATTGGGCTGGACTACAAGCCTTACAATACTGGCTTGAACGATCAGCTTCATATCCACTTGGATTCAATACCTTGTTAGTCTGCATGGCAGAACATGTGCTGAACAAAAATGTTTTCTATTTTCATGGGGAATGTTTTTGGCAACTACAGGGTACGGCTATGGGAGCATCTTTTGCTCCCATATATGCAGATTTATTTATGGCATATTTTGAAGAATGCATGATTTATGATAAATCACACAATTTATACATGGTGGAGATTGATATCTGGCTTCAATACTTGGATGACTGTTGGATGGTGTGGCGGGCGGATCAGGCATATTTACAAGAGTTTGTTGAATATTTAAATGGAAATATATGGAGCATCGAGTTTACTGTTACATTTCATCATGATACTATTGATTTTTTGGATGTCACAGTGTACAGAAATGCGGATCATACATTAAGCATCAAAACATATCGTAAATACCCACAGTGCAATACACTGTTACATGTATCATGCATGCATCCGAACCACACCATCCGGAACATACCGAAATCTCAATTTATGCGTATCAAACGCATAAGTTCATCTGAGCAAGATTTTGAACATGCCATAAAAGATCTGTACCACAGATTTAGGGACAGGGGATATAGAGATTCGGATATACAGACAGCAAGTGAATGGTGCAACACTCAAGATAGGAATACTTTGTTACAATATAAGAAATCAACTAACATTCAGAAGGATTCTATCCTTAGGTTCATGACTACATATGGCAGGAACCACCACATGGTAAGAAACATACTAGATTCTAACTGGAATATACTTCTGGCGAACGAGGAACTAAGAACACTTTTGGGCCTCAAATGCCAAATCTCATTTAGGCGGGGTAAAACCCTAGGAGGTCTCTTTTCTCATTATAAGCATAAGGAAAGTGGAGGTGCCATATATCAACAAACAACTATAACTGGAGACAAACTTCTGGGTACCTTCCCATGTGGTCATTGTAGTTCTTGTTCATATGTTAGCAAACTTAAAGAATTTACTAGTGTCAATACCAACAGAGTATATCAATCTAGGGTGTTTGCTAATTGTAGTAGCACCTGGATCATTTATCTAGCAATGTAAGGCATTTTATGTGGGCCAAACATCACGTTCACTTAGAATTCGCATGACAGAATATAAAAGCGACATCAGGACTAGAAAAGAAACCAATGCCTTATACAGACATACCATCAAACATGGTAACGCTAATTTTATGTTTATGGTTATTGATAAAATTATAGGGGATAGAAGCAACCAACAAGGTTGGCATACTATTCTAAATCATAAGGAAAAATATTGGATTACCAATCTTGGGGGATTATTTCCGCCGGGTCTCGACCATTTATAAACAACCTTAAGATGTATGCTGATCCTTAGTGTTATGCACTCAAGGCTGGTGTGAGCCAGTCTATATTGGTGGCGTTCATCAAGTTATGCATGAGATTACTTATATGACGAACTATATGTCGTTAGGTATTAATAGTGGGTTACACTCCCATGCAGATTGTACAGGTTAGATATAGTGTGATTTGTTCATTTCATCATTTCTATAAGACTTGATAAGGGATTACTCTGTATCCTGCAATACTTACTTACATATGTAAACATAACATTATGTCCTATATCTTATTTCCCAATATTGTTTATCAGCTAAGTAGTTGATAATGTATAATAAGACATTTTGATGGGCTATAACTAGTTTATTATAAACACATATAGGTTTGAATATCGTGGAGCAGATATATATGTTGATACTTAACATATCAGGATATTCCAATAGGATATGTTATGAACTCTAGGTTTATTGGATTCTTGACAGATTGAACAGTTTTGTCTACTGATGCTTAGATATTTTATCATATGTATAATTTTTCATATACATATATATACATTCAAGTTATGTACCATGCATTTGTGAGTATGATATATCAAACTAGTTACAGACCCATAGTATACATATTTTGAGGGTGGAAATATATGAGTCAAGAAATAGGATATGTCATTCAAGTTTCTATGAAACTTAAGGGTAATTTCCCTTATTTTCTTCACTGATTATGTATTCAAAGATTAAATTGTTTTAGTGGGGCTTCTCAATATAAATAGTTTTATAAATATATATAAGAATTGTCGTGTTTTTCAATTTATCACAGTTTAGTCCATTATGTGTGTTAAAACACTCCAACCACTAGGTTGGGCTATACCACTGTTTCCAATGATTAGGAAACAGTATAAATACTTGTGATTATTTATGTTTTACAAAACTTTTTTTCTATCCATTGAGGAAGGCTTGATAGCTGAAACCGGTCTGGATATAGGAATATACTAGACAGTGTAATAAAAATTTCATCTTGAAATTAATGCTGGTGTTGTGTATCGCATTTTGCTGGTCGTTGGAGTTTGGTCCATAGCAATAGTGACAGCACAGTGTGACCTCCAAGAGCTGTGCACATGAGTTGACCTTACAATCATGGAGAGTTGGGGGACATTTGTAGGGCAGAGTGACCAAATACTGGCAAATGCAGATGGCCCATGCTAGTATACCCCTTCCAGGAATAGTGACTGCTGTAGTACATTTAGTTGGTGCAACATCCATCATGATAAGGGTGTGCACACATATGCACCCACAAATTGTATGCATTTCAATCAGCATCTGCAAAACTAATGCATTTGTTTGATATTGCATTTGATTGCACAGGTCATATGTCACATATCAGGTTCATGTAATGTTAACATATGCAGTAATGTGGCCCCGTGGCATATCAGGGAAGAGGGTGCCATGTCAATAAGGGTGTGTACACTCCCCATAGCCACAGTAAGCTTTGAAGGTTGTCAATGCAATTGTATTTTATTGGCCATACATGCACCGCTGATGATAACATCTGTAAATCAGACATCAGGCATTTACAAATGACATCTGTCCACATATCATCCCAGGTATGTGTCGGACAGACACATAGGAGCTGTGAGAAGCAGAGCAAACATAACTGACACACATATACACATTCAGCAATGGTGTGTACACCTGTGAGGTTTGGTGCACAGTACATGCCAGTGTGCAGAACAGGTGCACAGCAATACTATGTACATGGGTGCATTGTGTTCCAGGGGAAGGAGCATCACCTACTAACACAACCCATGCATCACAGAGATGTACAGTGTTGGTAACAGGGATTGACTATAGCTGCATTTCATGCTGTTGAGTGCCATATGTCATGCATGTTGACAGATGGGTAATGAGAGGTCTGTGTGTAATATCTTCGTGCAACCTCATCTGTAAGTGTGTGTGTGTGTGTGTGTGTGTGTGTGTGTGTGTGTGTGTGTGTGTGTGTGTGCACTGTTAAGCAATGATGCACAGGTCTTAAAGTGTGTTTCTTGTTTCCCCCTCACATGTGGTGAGGTGGGTCAGAGTCCCTCCTGCAGGCAAACTGATGTTGTTGTCCATACAGACACTGATAATAATGATAGGTATGTTGAGGCAAAGGCAGGGTTGTCGGGGGCTAAAGCTGCACCATCGTTTGACATACCACTGTTATCCACCCCATCCCCACACATAGTCACATTGCCTATACATACCCCATCACTAGTGGCCATAGCTGAGGGACAGTTGGTGGGTGATGGCATGGGACAGGACAGTGTGGTATCTATGGCACATGTGTTTGGACACAGCAGCCATAGCTGGATGTCCATCTGGGTACCACACAGGCAGATGTACTGGGGTGCTCATAGGAGGGCTGCTGGTCATCATGCACCTGGCAGAGGTGCCACATCTGGTGCCATCACAGACATGTTTCAGGCTGACATGGAGGTGCAGGAATGTATGGAATGGTATACCAGACAGGGTCTGAGGCTGCACAGGGCTACTCTTTCAGCTGTTATTGACAACATCCATGATCTTGCAGGTGCCCACCATTATTTTGCAGATGTCATGGGTAGATGGTTGGGTGAGATGCTGGGAATCCTCGACTGTGGAATGTCTGTGCAGGAGCATATGGTGGGAGTAGTGCGATAACCATGTGGATGTAGGCCAGCAACACCAATAGCTGGAGGTCAACATGGATATGCCAGAAGTCAGAGCCACTCCCGTAGTGACAGTACCAGCCCCAGCACTGCATGGGGAGCGCTGTCCACACCACAACACAGCAGGCAACATGCACATGGCCCTGGCCAGTCCCAAAAGGGACCTGGATCTATCGGACATATGTCATCATCAGGGGAGAGTACCATATCATAGCTTGTACCTGGTGATGCCCGTGGAACCCCGGGCTGGCACAGTTCCAATGTCTGTACTTGGAGATGGAGAACTGCACTTTCTGCCAGGTACAGTCTGCAGCTGTCCAATAAACCCCTGTATAGGGCAGTCACATGGCAGAACTGTATGGATGCATACACATACACATTACCAACACAGATAGAGCAACCCCATACCTGTTCTGATGCACAGGGTGACTGTATTACAGTGTACCAATGTAATCCTGTGTAACATGTTGTCAGCAGTAAAGTGTAATGCTTACATGTCAGGAAATGTAGCTGTCCAGCCATGATGCATTATAGCTGTTATTAACACTGAGTGATAGTGGTCTCCATAATGTATTCCATTTGTGCTCTAGGTGTTCATGTGTCAGCAGGATGTTGGTCTGCTGTTGTTTCCTACAAGGGTTATGGCACTGTGGTTACACCTTGACTGCTCCATATTCTGCGTACAGCTGAACACATGTCACAGGTCTGTATAAGAGTTACTGCCTGTGCCACATCGTTGATAGGCCTGGGGCTGTATACAGGTGAGTGCATGATCGCTGATGTCAGCAGCCCTTCTACAGTGGACAATGGTAAGTGTACTGGATGGTACACACCACATGTTTGTGTATAACACACACAGATGCTTTGGTGCTGATGCAATACACAGAGAATACTGTACACATGGATGTATGTACTTGTGCAAGGAACCCATTTTCACCTATGTAATTCCACCAAAACAGAGCAGGCACAACAACACTTTGGGAAATAAGCAGCATGCTAGTTTAATGTAATTGATGATGGTACTGGCAGGGTATATGTCCAATTCCCCAATGTAGTGCAATCCTCAACTTGGTAAACATAGGTGTGCTGGTGTGGGTGGCACAGCCCTACTCTTTGGAGGGTGTGTGATGCTGTAGAACTACAGATAGTGTGACTGACAACTACTTAACCTGTTAACATGCACTATACAGTATTACAGCCAGCTAAGCAGGGGGATACACTCATCAGTAACTGCAATGATGGTGGCTGTGTCCACAAGATTCTCACTCAGCTATATATATATATATATATATACCAACCCCAGTATCACTGTACATCTATAAAGTAGGGAATAGGCCATTTACACATCTACTACTAGTTGTGATGGAATGAATTTCCACAGGATGATACCTGTGAAATGTTAGCATTCGCCAGGCAGTTCTCAGACAGATGACCTCCTGGGACATGTATATTCTGCAAATGGAAGTCGATCCCTTCACACACACACACACACGCACACACACACACACACACACACACACACACACACACACACACACACACACACACACACACACACACACACACACACACACACACACACACTTTTACTTGGCAACACTGGGACTAGAAACCCTACCTAGGTATGTAGTGCTATTGATGTGTGTGGCCTTAATTGCACACACCACACAGCTATTAGGAGGAGGTGTGTTCCAGGTTACAAGTTAAGTGAAGAACATCACCAGGCCCTGTACATTATGGTAATGGTGGATGTACTGGTTGTTTATGAACAATACATAGTGTGACATACTGTCATATACACATTGACAAACACATATATCAGTCATGCACACATCTGAGAGACATGGGCTTATCAGTGCTAACTACCTTGTCAGTGTGTCCATTCTCTTACAGATAAGTTGCACACAGCAGATGCATAATTGGGCTGGATAGTGTTAGCCATTATCTGTATGGTTGATGGTGACAGTGGTCCCCATACAGTGGAACATGCAACATGTACTGGAGGTACCATAGTGTAAAGACAGTATACCCACCACCTGCACCCCACAGTGGATAGTGTACACACTGAAACCCATGATAATACTCTGACATACCCACCATCAGACATTGACCAGGACTGTAATACAAACCTTGTCTATCCCACGAGTGCTACTACAGGGATATGCATCTAATGCACGTCACAGGGATAGTAGGGTGATGCATTGCCATGGCTCTCCTACGGTCAGCAACATCACTATCCCTAATACTGTGTGACAAGACATATTATATTAGGAGAATGTGGCCTCAGAATGCTGTATCCTACAAATATACACACTTGCACACATACACACACTTGCCAGAACTCAAAGGGTATCCCATGTCTATCAACCCATTTTTACAACAGTGTTGTGTTGGTACTGCAAGCTCCAGGTAGCCCATAAGGTGAATAGTGTAACAAGGTACATGTAAAGTCCGGTACAGCAGCAGCCATATATAACTATGGCAATGGGGGTGCAGTGGGTGTGAAAGGACTCAGGGTATTATCAACTACAGGTCTACAAACACACAGACACTGTTATTCTCAGTAATGCACACGTACACATTTGTCAGCACTGGGGTCCACCGGTGCAAGTGTTTATAGGTGTGCACCAGGCTATTGTCCATGGAGAGATGGGAAGTGCAGGGGATGTGTATACAGTGGTATCATGCCACCTGCCGTTTGCCAGCAGGCCATCTAGCAACAGATACCACAGGGGTGATCCTCAGGGTGAGAGTTATATGCAACATCCAATCATCTGGTCTCCTCTTGCAGAGGACCCATGAAGTGCTCCAGTTGACATGTATGCAACATGTATTACATAGCATGATCAGTGTCTGTCTTGGAGACCTATACCCAAGCATGTTCTGTTGACTGTGGTAGTGTAGTTCAGGTATCCATGGCATGTGGTGGGTACAGGGTGTGGATTCCTAGCTGTGGCATTCAAAACACAGCTGGACAGACATGTCAGTGTTACTCAAGCATAGATTGCCTCTAAGTAGCCAAGATGAAGTCCCGACATCTGCACATCTGTACAGAGGACAGACATATATCAGCTAGCCAACTGGTTATGCAGTAGGATGACTGTGTTAACAGATAGACATCTGACACTGATAGATATGCCATTACTTCATGACAGCAGCCCTCAATGGCATGTCCTATACACACAGTAGTCTACAGTTAATATTCATGTGTCAGATCAATATCCAGTAACAAATACTTAATGACAGGTCACACACCAGGAACATGATAGTGAGGACTCAGAGTCCATCTTTGTATGCAGGGGTGTTTGGTTCCAGTACTACAATCTGCAATCTACTCTTACTTGGGAAAGCACTGTCAACAGTAGTAATGTAATGATACACTACATGCCAGTGTAACTGCATATAACCTGGGATACTACCCATGTATGAATCACATTCAAATGGAAAAGAATGTTGTACAAGCCATATAAACTCAGGTGTCCCAGACAGTAGACTCACACCCCTTGCTACTGTAATGACAGCACATAGATGCATGTTATGTAGATGGAATTGAATACACTTATTAAAGATATAATTACCCTGCTATTTTATCAGACGTAAATGTGATCACTGGTTCACAGTGCTTAGCTATGATTAGCAGGTGTATGCATTACTTAAATGAAAATGTTAAGCAGATTTGCACACTGGTAAGCAAAGCTGAAATGGTGTAAGTGCCTATATGTTTAACTGTATGTTAGCAGCGCTTACCATCACACAAAACCACTTAAAGCTGCTCAAAACTGCCTTAACCACTCTGTATCCAACAGCCCTTTTTCAGCCCAGAAAGAAAATAAACAGCCCTTGTAGGTCTTGAACCAAGGACCCTGTACACTATAGTCACAGCAGTTAACTACTAAGCCATCACAGCTGCGAAGACAGTTATTTTTTCCAATATATGTCTCAGTACGCATACTGAATAGTATTGAACAACTGAATACCAAAGTTTTTTATACACAGTTAATTGACTAATAAATTAATTAATTAGTTAGATAAATGTCATCAGCTCAATCAACTCATAAAAATTAAAGCTATACACTACAATATTAACTTTAAAAATGTTATATTCAGATTTTATGTAACCTAATAAAAAATAAATCATAAATTATTGGATACTAAGAAACTAAGAACCAACTAAAGATACAATTTCAAAAAACCAGCAAAGGGACCAACAGATTATTATAACTATATTATATACTTTATGCATCAACTAGCATTTACCTATCTAGTTGTTTAAGTTTCAAGGTGCACATAATGGAAGCATATTCATTGAGGCCAGGATATATATGTGGAAATGTCCTAATTTGCCAGAAAAGTTCATTTTCCTCTAACTTTAGTGCCCATGGCCCCCCTCTTTTATTGTGTAATTCCTGATTCAGAATGGTGAAAAGGAATCTGTGGGTAGGATATTGTAGTGTATATGCCTGGCCAAAGCATTTGTAGTGGTTCCTTTATTTATGTGATAAGTATGTTCATATATCTGTTGTCTCACTGTTCTCTCCATTTTTCCAATATAAAAGGACTGACATTGTTGGCATAGTGCAACATAAACAATACCCTTGGGCTCACAATTAAATTTCCCACTTATACTATATTAAATATATCTATATTGATGGCATTGGCCACACTTGGACATGCCTACATTCTTTGTCATGACCCTATTTTGGAGTTCCAAAAAGTCTTTTAAATTCTGTCCATGGCGATATGTTATCTGCGGCAGTTTTTCAAACTTTTTATTAATATGTATGTCCTCTGTCACTAAAGCCCAATTCTTATATATGATACCTGAAACAAGTTTTGCATACTTTGAAAATGTTGTCATAAATGTAAGGCCTATAGTATCTGACTTATTATTGATGTGGATATTTATACATATATCAATATCTAAATTATCGGTTGTATCATGATAGCCCTTAGATAGAATGGGCTTAAAGTGCCCAATGTTCCTTTTGGATGCTACTTCTTTATGTATTTGGTCAAATAGGCTGGTTGGGTTTCCACTGCTGCTAAACATAGCTCTAAGTAGGCTGCATTCTGGATGAAAATCACCTTCCAAGGGTATCATCCTTGATGCCCTAACCAACTGGCCTTTTATAACTGCCTTCTTTTGATGGAAGGGGTGACTACTAGAGAAATGCAAAAAAGTGTTCAAATAGGTGGGTTTCCTATATATGACTGTTCTAAATCTATTATAAGTTCTACCTTTAGATATCATAACATATAAATAATTGATGGCTTCTGTTTCAAATTGGAAGGTAAAATCTAAGAAATTTGTAAATTCTTTTATCTTCTCTATAAAGGGTGGAACTGTAGTAGCATCACCTTTCGAAATAAAAAAACATATTGCCCTGGTATCTAGTGTACCAGGCCGTATGTTGCTAAAACAATTGATTTTTAAATAGAAATTCATGCTCCCAAAATGCTAGCACACAGTTGGCGAAACTCCTGCCACAGGGTGCCCCCATGGCAACCCCTGATGTCTGTTTGTATGCTTGGCCATTAAACAGCATAAAATTATTGTGAAGAACTAACTGTAAGAGTATTTCTAAGACATGAACTTCATTATTGTTTACGCCTTTAGTAGAAAGAAGGTTTCTAACCCAATCGATGCCCTGGTCCTGTGGGATAACAGTGTATAGATCTTTTATATCAACTGTTAAAAAATCGTAGTTGGCATTAAATTCCAATTTATTTATGCCTTCCAAAAATCCCCAAGAGTCTGGGCAAATACGCTCCTCACTTTTTATAATTGGTTTTAATTTGCTGTCAACATATTTGGCACAAGCATATACAATTGACCCCCGTACATCGACAATTAGTCAAAAAGGCAGGTCGGAGATGTTTTTATGTATCTTGGGAGACCCAAATATGATGGGTGTTTTTGGTGCTGCCATAGTTAGATAGTGTAGCATGTCCAAACCAAAGCTTCCTTTTAAATACAAGTCATTTATATGATTGTGTATTTGCTTATATGCAATATTTATCTCACTGATGCTAGATAAATAGTAACAGTCATCATCGAGAACACTAAGCATTTTCTGTACGTAGTCATGCTCATGCATAAATATAAGCCCTCCACCCTTATCGTTTTTCATAACATAATTTTATGTAGCTTCAGAGATTCCAAAAAATCTAGCTCATCTAAAGTCATATTACCATTGACTTTTTTAGCATTGTTTCTACATAAATTAGTTTTTAAATCTATTTCACAAATACGTTCAAACAATGTTATAGTAGAATGTAATGGTGGATTGAACAAACTGGAAACTTTTAAATCATGAGTTAAACAAGGCGTATTGCCCATTAAAACTGATAGATTTAATTTTTGAACAAATATCTTCATATCTAAAATTGTTTTTGCTAAATCAGCCCTTTTATCGGGAACAAATGAAAACCCTTTGGATAACAGGTCAACAAGATGCATGTCCAAACAAAAATCTGTATAATTGAACACCTTAATGTCATCTTGGGAACTTGGTATAATCAATGGATAGCCAAGCGAACCATGAACTACCTCCTCCGACAATTCTGCTTTCCCCGCTGTTGTCCTTGTCGCTTGGTATTCTGTTGTGGTAGTGTGTTTTTTTGGCGAGCACCTTTAAAATCCTGCCCATTACCATTGTTTGATGTGTGGCCTGACACTTACCACGGACCCTCGCCATTTTTGATTCTTTCACTTCTTCTCACCTGTTGCGATTGGACAATGTCATCGGAGCCTCGGTCGCCATCACTGGTGTCAGGGAGGTGTGAATCATGATTGGTCCCTTCCATACCGGCAAAATTGGAAAGTTGTGGAGGTGGAGGATAGGCGTTACCTTGTGCATAAGCATACACATCCCTATTTAATTTCTTAGTCTTTATTTCTATTGCTCTTTTAATGACAGAGTCTATAGAGGAAAAAATCTGAGCATAGTAGAACTTGTACCTAAAAAACTCTGTATCGGATGTAATATTCCTCTCGAGTGTTTCTAATTCATTTTTAAGAGTGTCAACCTGTATCCCATAGTGTTTAATGTGGGCTCCTAAAAATTCAATACCCTGTCTGTCAAACAGGCCGATAAAGTCTTGATAAAAACAAGATTTAGAAACAAGTCCAACAGGGTAGCTCCACTGGCGTAGTCCGTTAGGCACTAACCCTTTGTTGACACATTCCTGTAGGCAGCTGATCTCCAATTGAAGTTTCCGGTATTTTAATAACTTCTTATCAAAGTTATTTTAATTAACTATGATGGTAGAGTTATTATTTACCGGAGAACTGGGAGTAAGATTGCTATTATCATGGCTGCCGCCAAAGAAAATAGGTGTTTTAAGATATTCGCCAATAAAATGTGGCATTACAGATATATTTTGTAACTCTTCTTGGTGATTATTTTGATTAGAAATATTAGCAGATATAGTAGTGCCACATCCAGCTACATTATTGTGATCATGATTGTATGATACATCAGCATAGGACAAAACTTGTCCATTAGTGATCGAGCCATTAGACAAATTTATAGGTAGGTTATGAGCACCGTTTCTCTCGCTTTCTTCAAGCCTTTTAGACAGAGTATCAACTCTGCCTAACAGTTGTTGTACCAGAATGGTTAAATTACCCATGGCATTCGCCTCGTTGTTGGTACATCCCGGTAAACTGTATTCTTCTTGTGAAAATAGAGACTGAGGAGATAGTGCCACCTTTCGCCATATTAACCTCCAAAATAGCAAACCAAACAACAAAAACTGTTAAGAACAAAGAACAGCAAAAACAGCAGTACTTTCCTTCTCACAAAATTTTATTACGTAAGTGCTTTCGTTTGGACCGATATCCAAACTTCTTCAGACAATGTTTCACTGAATACCAAAGTTTTTATACGCAGTCAATTGACTAATAAATTAATTAATTAGTTAGATAAACGTCATCAGCTCAATCAACTCATAGAAAATTAAAGCTATACACTCCAATATTAACTTTAAAAATGTTACATTCAGATTTTATGTAACCTAATAAAAATAAATAATAAATTATTGGATACTAAAAAACTAAGAACCAACTAAAATTACAATTTCAAAAAACCAACAAAGAGACCAGCACATCAATATAACTATATTATATACTTTATATTTTCCTCTAACTTTAGTGCCCATGGCCCCCCTCTTTTATTATGTAATCCCTGATGCAGAATGGTGAAAAGGATTCTTTGGGTAGGATATTGTAGTATATGCCTGGTCAAAGCATTTGTAGTGGTTCCTTTATTTATGTGATAAGTATGTTCATATATCCGTTGTCTCACTGTTCTCTCTGTTTTCCCTATATAAAAGGACTGACATTGCTGGCATAGTGCAACATAAACAATACCCTTGGACTCACAATTAAATTTCCCACTTATACTATATTCAGTATCCCATATAGTAATTTTAATGCCAACATGTATATGTTGACATTGATGGCATTGGCCACACTTGGACATGCTTACATTCTTTCTCATGACCCTATTTTGGAGTTCCAAAAAGTCTTTTAAATTCTGTCCACAGCGATATGTTATCTGCGGCAGTTTTTCAAACTTTTTATTAATATGTATGTCCTCTGTCACTAAAGCCCAATTCTTATATATGATACCTGAAACAAGTTTTGCATACTTTGAAAATGTTGTCATAAATGTAAGGCCTATAGTATCTGACTTATTATTGATGTGGATATTTATACATATATCAATATCTAAATTATCGGTTGTATCATGATAGCCCTTAGATAGAATGGGCTTAAAGTGCCCAATGTTCCTTTTGGATGCTACTTCTTTATGTATTTGGTCAAATAGGCTGGTTGGGTATCCTCTGCTGCAAAACATAGCTCTAAGTAGGCTGCATTCTGCATGAAAATCACCTTCCAAAGGTATCATCCTTGATGCCCTAACCAACTGGCCCTTTATATCTGCCTTCTTTTGATGGAAGGGGTGACTACTAGAGAAATGCAAAAAAGTGTTCGAATAGTTGGGTTTCCTATATATGACTGTTCTAAATCTATTATAAGTTCTGTCTTTAGATATCATAACATCTAAATAATTGATGGCTTCTGTTTCAAATTGGAAGGTAAAATCTAACAAATTTGTAAATTCTTTTATCTTCTCTATAAACGGTGGAACTGTAGTAGCATCACATTTCCAAATAAAAAACATATCATCCTGGTATCTAGTGTACCGGGCCGTATGTTGCTGAAAGAATTGATTTTTAAATAGAAATTCATGATCCCAAAATGCTGGCACACAGTTGGTGAAACTCCTGCCACAGGGTGCCCCCATGGCAACCCCTGATGTCTGTTTGTATGCTTGGCCATTAAACAGCATAAAATTATTGTGAAGAACTAACTGTAAGAGTATTTCTAAGACAAGAACTTCATTATTGTTTACGCCTTTAGTAGAAAGTATGTTCTAACCCAGTTGATGGCCCGGTCCTGTGGGATAACAGTGTACAGATCTTTTTTATCAACTGTTAAAAAATCATAGTTGGAATTAAATTCCATTTTATTTATACCATCCAAAAATCCCCAAGAGTCTAGGCAAATATGCTCCTCACTTTTTATAATTGATTTTAATTTGCTGTCAACATATTTGGCACAAGCATATACAATTGACCCCCGTCCATCGACAATTGGTCGAAAAGGCAGGTCGGAGATGTTTTTATGTATCTTGGGAGACCAAATATGACGGGTGTTTTTGGTGCTGCCATAGTTAGATAGTGTAGCATGTGCAAACCAATGCTTCCTTCCAAAAACAAGTCATTTATATGATTGTGTATTTACTTATATGCAATATTTATGTCATTGATGCTAGATAAACAGTAACAGTCATCATCTAGAACACTAAGCATTTTCTGTACGTGGTCATGCTCATGCATAAATATAAGCCCTCCACCCTTATCGGGTTTCATAACCCTAATTTTATGTAGCTTCAGCGATGCCAAAAAATGTAGCTCATCTAAAGTCATATTACCATTGACTTTTTTAGCATTGTTTCTACATAAATTAGTTTTTAAATCTATTTCTCAAATACGTTCAAACAATGCTATAGGAGAATGTAATGGTGGATTGAACAAATTGGAAACTTTTAAATCATGAGTTAAACAAGGCGTACTGCCCATTAAAACTGATAGATTTAGTTTTTGAACAAATATTTTCAGATCTAAAATTGTTTTTGCTAAATCAGCCCTTTTATCGGGAACAAATGATAACCCTTTGGATAACAGGTCAACAAAATGCATGTCCAAACAAAAATCTGTATAATTGAACACCTTAATGTCATCTTGGGAACTTAGTATAATGAATGGATAGCCAAGCAAACCATGAACTACCTCCTCCGACAATTCTGCTTTATCTGCTGTTGTCCTTGTCGCCTGGTATTCTGTTGTGGTAGTGTGGTTTTTTGGCGAGCACCTTGAAAATCCTGCCCATTACCATTGTTCGATGTGTGACCTGACACTTGCCGTGGACCCTTGCCATTTTTGATTCTTTCACTTCTTCTCACCTGTTGCGATTGGACAATGTCGTCGGAGCCTCCGTCGTCATCATTGGTGTCAGGGAGGCGTGAATCATGATTGGTCCCTTCCACACTGGCAAAATTGGAAAGTTGTGGAGGTGGAGGATAGGCGTTACCTTGTGCATAAGCATACATATCCCTATTTAATTTCTTAGTCTTTATCTCTATTACACTTTTAATGACAGAGTCTATAGAGGAAAAAATCCAAGCATAGTAGAACTTGTACCTAAAAAACTCTGTATCGGATGTAATATTCCTCTCGGGTGTTTCTAATTCATTTTTAAGAGCGTCAACCTGTATCCCATAGTGTTTAATGAGGACTCCTAAAAATTCAATACCCTGTCTGTCAAACAGGCCGATAAGTTCTTGATGAAAAAAAGATTTAGAAACAAGTCCAACAGGGTACCTCCACTGGCGTAGTCCGTTAGGCACTAACCCTTTGTTGATACATTCCTGTTAGGTAGCTGATCTCCAATTGAAGTTTGTGGTATTTTAATAACATCTTATCAAAGTTATTTAAATTAACTATGATGGTAGAGTTATTATTTACTGGAGAACTGGGAGTATGATTGCTATTATCATGGCTGCCGCCAAAGAAAATAGGTGTTTTAAGATATTCACCAATAAAAGGTGGCATTACAGATACATTTTGTAACTCTTCTTGGTGATTATTTTGATTAGAAATATTAGCAGATATAGTAGTGCCACATCCAGCTACATTATTGTGATCATGATTGTATGATACATCAGCATAGGACAAAACTTGTCCATTAGTGATCGAGCCATTAGACAAATTTATAAGTAGGTTATGAGCACCGTTTCTCTTGCTTTCTTAAAGCCTTTTAGACAGAGTATCAACTCTGCCTAACAGTTGTTGCACCAGAATGGTTAAATTACCCACGGCATTCATATCGTTGTTGGTACATCCCGGTAAACTGTATTCTTCTTGTGAAAATAGAGACTGTGAGGAGATAGTGCCACCGTTCTCCATATTAACCTCCAAAATAGCAAACCAAACAACGAAAACTGTTAAGAACAAAGAACAGCAAAAACAGCAGTACTTTCCTTCTCACAAAATTTTATTACGTAAGCGCTTTTGTTTGGACCGATATCCAATTATTTCAGACAATGTTTCACTGAATACCAAAGTTTTTATACACAGTCAATTGACTAATAAATTTATTAATTAGTTAGATAAAGTCATCAGCTCAATAAACTCATAGAAAATTAAAGCTATACACTCCAATATTAACTTTAAAAATGTTACATTCAGATTTTATGTAACCTAATAAAAAATAAATAATAAATTTTTGGATACTAAGAAACTAAGAACCAACTGAAATTACAATTTCAAAAAACCAACAAAGGGACCAGCACATCATTATAACTATAGTATATACTTTATGCATCATCTAGCATTTACCTATCTAGTTGTTTAAGTTTCAAGGTGCAATAATGGAAGCATATTCATTGAGGCCAGGATATATATTTGCAAATGTCCTAATTTGCCACAAAAGTTAATTTTCCTCTAACTTTAGTGCCCATGGCCCCCCTCTTTTATTGTGTAATTCCTGATGCAGAATGGTGAAAAGGAATCTTTGGGTAGGATATTGTAGTATATGCCTGGTCAAAGCATTTGTAGTGGTTCCTTTGTTTATGTGATAAGTATGTTCATATATCCGTTGTCTCACTGTTCTCTCCATTTTCCCTATATAAAAGGACTGACATTGTTGGCATAGTGCAACATAAACAACACCCTTGGACTCACAATTACATTTCCCACTTGTACTATATTCAGTATCCCGTATAGTAATTTTAATGCCAACATGTATATGTTGACATTAATGGCATTGGCCACACTTGGACATGCTTTCATTCTTTCTCATGACCCTATTTTGGAGTTCCAAAAAGTCTTTTAAATTCTGTGCGCGGCGATATGTTATCTGCGGCAGTTTTTCAAACTTTTTATTAATATGTATGTCCTCTGTCAATAAAGCCCAATTTTTCGATATGATACTTGAAACACATTTTGCATCCTTTGAAAATGTTGTAATAAATGTAGGGCCTATAGTATCTGACTTATTATTGATGTGCATATTTATACATATATCAATATCTAAATTTTCGGCTGTATCACGATAGCCCTTAGAAAGAATGGGCTTAAAGTGCCCAATGTTCCTTTTGAATACTACTTCTTTATGTATTTGGTCAAATAGGCTGGTTGGGTATCCTCTGCTGCTAAACATAGCTCTAAGTAGGCTGCATTCTGCATGAAAATCACCTTCTAAAGGTATCATCATTGATGCCCTAACCAACTGGCCTTTTATAACTGCCTTCAATAATAAGTCAGATATTATAGGCCCTACATTTATTACAACATTTTCAAAGGATGCAAAACTTGTTTTAAGTATCATATATAAGAATTGGGCTTTAGTGACAGAAGACATACATATTAATAAAAAGTTTGAAAAACTGCCGCAGATAACATATCGTCGCGGACAGAATTTAAAAGACTTTTTGGAACTCCAAAATAGGGTCATGAGAAAGAATGTAGGCATGTCCAAGTGTGGCAGATGCCATCAATGTCAACATATACATGTTGGCAATAAAATTACCATAAGGGATATTGAATATAGTATAAGTGGGAAATTTAATTGTGAGTCCAAGGGTATTGTTTATGTTGCACTATGCCAACAATGTCAGTCTTTTTATATAGGGAAAACAGAGAGAACAGTGAGACAACAGATATATGAACATACTTATCACATAAATAAAGGAACCACTACAAATGCTTTGGCTAGGCATATACTACAATATCCTACCCACAGATTCCTTTTCACCATTCTGCATCAGGAATTACACAATAAAAGACGGGGGCCATGGGCACTAAAGTTAGAGGAAAATGAACTTTTGTGACAAATTAGGACATTTCCACATATATATCCTGGCCTCAATGAATATGCTTCAATCATGTGCACCTTGAAACTTAAACATCTAGATAGGTAAATGGTTGTTGATGCATAAAGTATATAATATAGTTATAATGATGTGCTGGTCCCTTTGTTGGTTTTTTGAAATTGTAATTTTAGTTGGTTCTTAGTTTCTTAGTATCCAATAATTTATTATTTATTTTTTATTAGGTTACATAAAATCTGAATGTAACATTTTTAAAGTTAATATTGGAGTGTACAGCTTTAATTTTTATGAGTTGATTGAGCTGATGATGTTTATCTAACTAATTATTTAATTTATTAGACAATTGACTGTGTATAAAAATGTTGGTATTCAGTGAAACATTGTATGAAGAAGTTTGGATATCAGTCCAAACTAAAGCGCTTACGTAATAAAATTTTGTGAGAAGGAAAGTACTGCCATTTTTGCTGTTCTTTGTTCTTAACAGTTTTTGTCATTTGGTTTGCTATTTTGGAGTATTGACCAACTGCTATGACTTCTACAATTCTATAGTACTTGTTAGTGATATTAGTGTTGAATCAAGTATGTTGTTATATCTAAATATACACATATCAGATAAATGCAGTGTGATATATCTGTGAAGGTATATACAACAGTCATGTTTGTACGCAACAAGGATATGGATATATATATATATATATATATATATATATATATATATATATATATATATATATATATATACACATATGTAGATATATATATATATATATATATATATATATATATACACATATGTAGATATATGTATACATGTACATACACATATATATTTATATATATGTATTTATATACATCTGTATATTATATGGTCATATACAGATCTATCTGTATATATATATATATATATATATATATATATATAGATATATATCTGTATATATGTAAACATATATATGTGTGTGTGTGTGTGTGTGTGTGTGTGTATGTGTGTATATATATATTATATATATATATATATATATATATATATATATATATATATATATATATATATATATATATATATATATATATATATATATATATATATATATATATATATATATATATATATATATATATATGTATATATATATATATATATATATATATATATATATATATATATATATATATATATATATAGATATATATATATATATAGATAGATATATATCTATATCGTAAAGTAAAAGTAAAAGTAATGCCTTTCGGCTTTTCCCGGTTAGTGGTCACCACAGCGGAAAAGTAATATCTTGTGGCTTTTCCCGGTTAGGTGACGCCACAGTGGAACTCTGGTCTGCTAATGACTGGCAGTAGATTCTTATGGTGCTGACTTGCCAGCCCGACGCCCAACCTTCAAAGAAGGCACACCCATTCATGCTTGCACCTACCTGCATGTCTTTAACGTCACTCGACTGCGAGGAGGACATGCAAATCACACAGAAGGTGCTCCAGCCAAGAATCAAATGGGAGAATTTCTTGCTGTAAGGCGACAAGGCTAACCGCTGCACAACCGCAGATCTATGTATATATATATATATATATATATATATATATATAGAGCACCTACCAAGGTGAGAAAACGCTGAGAGAAGAAAAAGAAAAGGAGCCACTTTTGTGATTTTCAGTATTTTCTTCTTATTTTTTGTTGTTTTACTGCTTTGCCGCCTACTTTTTGGTATTTTCCGGCTTGCTAAAGTTTATAACTGTAACATTAACAGTACTTGGATCACATCTAGAGCCTTACTGCATTTCCTGTGTTGCACTTAATTTAAAATCGTTTTTTTCTCTAAAAACTGCATTTTACCTTATTTTGGCCTAGCACTCAAGTGTGGGGTCATTTATTGCACTGTTGTGATTATTTTGCTGCTTGTGTATCTCTGCTACCTTTAAACTACAATAAAAAGAAAAAAAAAAACAAAAAAAATCTTGCTTTTTTCCAACTTTCTGAAAGTTAAGAAAGTTCAGTTACAGATTTGCTGTTCTGAACTGTTTGGAAGTTTCTAGAAGGCCAGTGCTTGCTTGGACTAAAGGAAAGTCTCTGTGTTCACCAGTGGGAGTGGTTAACACTGAACAGCCTGCCTGTCCCTGGAGGAGTGGTTACTACCTAGAAGCTGTAGTTTTACTGGCCATTTTGGGTCAATTCTAAACTCCTTGTTCTCTCTCTCTTAAAACCCTACAACTCTCTTTTTACACGGTTTTGCGCACTGAGCAGCATCAGGCAGCGTCGCCTAAACAGGTTTAAACTATTCCAGGCTCCACAAAGTCTGCTCTTCACTTTTTCCCTTAGAACTGTTCAAACTGTCAAAGTAATCACTCTATTCTCTTTCTAAAGCCCTGCACTGGCTCAGATCTTATAAGGAAACACTAACTTACTAAAGCACTACACCCTCCTTTACTTCTCGTAAGTATTAGGCTCGCGATTGGTCCTTCCTGATCAAGTGAAAAAATCAGTTCTCTTCCCTAATCTGATCAGTAAAAAAAACAGTTCCCTATACTAATCTGGTATGTCCAAGGGTCAGTTTCAAGGTTACTCTCCAGTCCAGCTGGTGAATCTGGGAATTTTGAGGCAATGTTACAATTGCCTTATGTACACAGACAACCCTCTCCTCCTTCCAACAAACTCTAATACATGTGAGAGATGCAGTTACACAGACAAACTGGAGGCAGAGCTCTCTCAGCCCAAGACTGGCACAGTCAGTCAGGAGGAAAAGGTAACCACCCACACCACAAATCCAGTCTCACACAGACCTATTGCATCTGCATACCCAACACATAAACACACAAAAACATACTCAGAGGCTCTAAATAAAAATCTGCCTAAACAGCAAAGACCTCCTAAGCAGATATCCAAGCAACAGCCACCCCTCAACAATACCCACAAATCACATATCTCACAAAATCAGTGTGCCTCACAGTCACAGCCCTTAAGGCCAAACAACACACCAAATACACTTGTTATAGGGGACTCTATTGTCTGGCACACTGACGTCCCGCTCACCAGACTGAACAAGGAGAAGGTCACTGTAAGCTGCCTGTCGGGTGCCAGGATCCGCCACATAATGCAAGCACTCAGGTCACTCCAAAGCAAGTACAAGTATGACTCCGTCATTGTCCATGCTGGTGTGAATGACCTGAGATGTACCTCCCTGGACTACATGAAAAGAGACATAGAGGAGCTCTCTGACCATGTAGCCCAGGCTGGTATGACCCTGACCTTGAGTAGAATATTGCCCTTACCAAGAATGATGCCACAGTATAAAGACAAAATGATCAGTTTCAACAATTGGCTAAAGTATTGGTGTCATTCAAAGGGGATCCAGTGTCTGTCAGCCTGTGATGACATGCTCGACAAGCCACGTTCCTTTGCTAGAGACAGCTTGCACCTGTCACCCTTAGGCTTTCGTATACTGGCCAAGGCTCTTGCCACCCCCATAGTGCCTTTTTTAGGCAAGGCTCAAAGGACAAACCCACCTCCATAGACAACCCAAGGATAAAAAAACTAAAGGTAATGCTACTCAATGCCAGAAGTCTAAACCTCAAGATGCATGCACTCGAGGCTCTCCTCAGTATGGAGAAAATCGATGTCTGTGCAGTAACAGAAACCTGGTTCAAGGCTCCTGAGAGCACCCCAGCACTACCAGGTTATAACTCATACCATGTGTTTCGCCCCAAAACTCGGACGAAGCACAAAAGGAGGGGGAGTATCTATATTCATCAAAGATACCTACACCTCCAGGTTAGTGGCACTGCACGAAGCATCGGAAACCATCCATGTGCAACTAACAGCGGGCAAAACTGACTTTCAGTTTGTAGCCTGCTACAGAACACCCTCCCTACTACAGGAACCCCACTTGACATTCCTGAGAACACTGGAGAATATGAAGGTCTCTCCAAACACTATGTTATTGGGTGACTTCAACTACCCAAACATTGACTGGGAAAACTACTCAAGCCCAAACACCCTCGCCCAATGGTTCCTTGAATTTATAAACTCTAATGCAATGGAACAACTGGTCACCACTCCCAAAAGAGGGAACAACATATTGGACCTGGTCATCACCAACATGGGAACTCTGTGTTCCACACCAGAGGTAAACCCCTCATTGGTAAGATCAGACCATAAACAAATTTCCCTGGACATCCATATCCTGTCCCCACCCCCAGCCAAGGAAATCACTGTAAAGAATTTCTCAAAAGCCAACTTTGCACTTCTCAAGACTGAGGTGGAATCCTTCAAAGCCCCTGGGCCAGAGGATAATACAGCCCAATCCGCAGAATCTTTACAAATGCATTCTATGAGCACCTGCAGGAATGCATGGATCATGCTATCCCAAATAAAACCAAGACTCACTCCTCCAAAAACAGGATACCAGTCTGGTGGACCCTGGCCATACATAAGCTATACAACAGAAGGAGGAAGCTACTACATGACAGTGCAAAATCCCAAAAAGGGAAGGCATCTCTGATCAGTATTAGCAAGAAACTTCGATCCCTCATAAAATCATCAAAGGCCAGTTTCGAAAGAAAAATTGCCCTAGACACTAAAGATAATCACAAGGCCTTCTTTAGTCATGTCAGCAACATGGGTGGAAACTCCCAGATATGCTCTGAATTATTGCATAACGGTACAAAATATACCGAGCCTACAGACATAGCCAACATCCTGGCAGACAGATTCAGCGCAAACTTCTCCCCCCCTTCCCCCCCAAAGGAGCAAATGCCTATCCCAACTGAATGTAACCTCCCTGACATCACAGATGCACAGGTGAAAGCTGCCCTCTCCAAAGCAAAAAACACAGCATCTATGCAACCGGACGGGGGTCCCAGGCTGTGTCTTACATGAGCTCCAAGAAGAACTGAACCCTCATATTAAGTCACTGTTCAAACTTAGCCTTACTACAGGATATGTACCCAAAGAATGGCGTACAGCTACAGTGGTCCAACTCCACAAAGGTGGTGCCACAACGGACCCCGGAAACTATCGCCCCATAAGCCTGACTAGTCTGGCCTGTAAAGCTATGGAGCGTATTATCATGGAACTCATAAATAAAGACATTAGGAGCCTCCAGACACTGGACCCTACCCAATTCGGCTTTGTTAAGGGCAGATCTTGCCTCTTAAACCTAGTTGATTTCTTTGAAACAGTTACCAAAGCCATAGATGAGGGCAAGGTAGTCCACACAGCCTACCTGGACCTTGCAAAAGCCTTCGACACAATACCCCACTCGGGCATCATAAATGAGCTTACCAGCTTAAATATCAACCCCTATATCACAAGATGGGTTGCAAACTGGCTCAGAGATAGAACCCACATGGTCAGAATCACAGGTGCCATGTCTGAATCCAAACCAGTTACGAGTGGCATCCCACAGGGCTCAGTTCTGGGACCTCTCTTGTTCGGTATATACTTCTTTGAGGTTCAGGCTAACATGGGGAGATTATGGCTGACAAAGTTTGCAGATGACTGCAAACTGGGGGCCATAATTGAATCTCCAGCTGACACAAGCATCCTCCAAAAGGGTCTCACAGAGACGGATGCTTGGTGCCAGAGCCACGGCCTCAAGCTAAATGCTAAAAAGTGCATAGTCATCCCCTTTGGGAAAAACAAGGTGCCCACAAATTACCACATAGGTGGTAATCCATTAAGTATGGAAGAAGTAATTAGAGATTTGGTGACCAACGTAGATAGTAATCTCTCCTTTGATAATCACGTTGCCAAAGTGGTTAGAAAGACCTTCTATATAGCCCACCTTGTCACGAAAGGGTTCGCATCTAGATCAAGAGAGGTCATTGTGCCCCTCTACTGGTCACTCATCAGGCCCATAATTGAATACAATGGCCCTTTTGGGATGTACCTTACCTGACACCTGCAGCAACTGGGAAGACCCCAAAAGTACCTCACCAAGAGGATCATGGGCTACAAACCGATGTCCTATGCAGCTAGACTAAAGAAACTCCAGCCCTACTGAGTTGCTTACCGCCTACTCAGAGGCAATCTATGCCTGACGTACAAAGCCATGTCAAACCCAGAATTAATGGACATGCTCCACCTCAAAAAATCCAAGTCCCTTAGAGCTACACGCTCCAGGGACATAAACCTCAGCACAAAAATAAATAGGACATGATGGAGGGACAGATTCATTTCCCAGAGGCTCCCCTCACTCTGGAATAAAATCCCAATTCATGTTAGACATAGCCCCTCGCTGACCCTCTTCAAGCGAAATCTGGACGCGTGGATGGGAATTCGCACATTCACCCCTGAGATCTCTTCTGTGACCCTGCTAGACAGAGGCTCAGTAAACTAATCTTAAAAGGGTACCTTCTGTGACCTACTTTACAGAGGCACAGTAGGCTAATCTAATAGGGAGGCGGAAGCCAAATACACTCTGGCTAGGCTTATAAATGCCCTAGGGCAGATAGCCTAGTTTCTACCTATGAACCTATGAACCTATATATGTGTGTATATATATATATATATATATATATATATATATATATATATATATATATATATATATATATATATATACACATATATAAACACCAAACACGAATCCAGCACAAAATGGGAGACACAGGCAGCACTTAGCTTAAATACAAGCTTTTATTGTGAAAAGCACAATCCCCAAACCGGTTTCGCTACAAGAAGTCATCATTATGTAGATATATGTATATACATATATATAAATACATATGTATCCATATATATATATATATATATATATATATATATATATATATATATATATATATATATATATACATATATATATATATATATATATATATATATATATATATATATATATATATATATATATATATATATATATATATATATATATATATATAAGGGTCACTGTTATAATGTCGAAACACAGTTTATCGAAACTGTGTTTCGGCAGACACAATTTAGCGAAAGTGCATTTTATTGAAAATGCACTTTCGCTAAATGGGGAGTGGGAAATTGAAGAAAGCATGCAGTTTGCATGCGCCGTTAGTTGTAAATCAACATATAGTGTTGATTTACAACTAAAGAAGCTATCACTGACATTGTGGTACAGTGGGGATAAGGGAATATTCCCTTTTCCCCACTGTAGTGTGATTCTGGATTGAGAATAATAAAGTTGGTGGGGTGTGGGGGGTGTAGGGGGGCTTGCCCCTTTGCATAACACTGTTTAAATTATTTTTTTTATATTTTACGTTTTTTTTTTATTTTTAGTGAAAGTGTATATTGTCGTCAGTATGTACTTTCGACAATATGCACTTTCACTAAAATGTATTATCGGAAACACAATTTGATGGATTGTGTTTTCGATAATACAACAGTAACCCATATATATATTTATATATATATATATATATATATATTTATATATATATATATATATATATATATATATATATATATATATATATATATATATATATGTATATATAGATGTAGATATATACACACACATATATATATATAAATATATATATATATATATATATATATATATATATATATATATATATATATATATATGTCCATAACATGTAGTGGAGTCATACCTCAGCACCAATAGTCAAAACCTCTTAGTGCAAGGGGATGTCATGTAAGTATTGCAGGTATAAATGTAGACTGTTGCTACTGTAACAGGGGTTGTCCTAACAGAAATGTTGTGTGGCAAGTCACATCTGATATTGACATGTATGCCATCAGTTACTGACAGACATCATAAGATCATCATAGTGCAGTACCACACAAATCACAGTAATGATCCTGTGGAATACAGCAGAGATATGACCAATAAATGTGCACAGTCTGACACACTCTGGTCAGTCCAGAGGTATACACAGAACCCCTTAGCGCCTGACAAAGTGAATGTTTACAGCCATATAAATGGGGATATCACGAAAATACTGTAATAGATAGGAAGAGCAGAGGTCACAAGCCCACATACTACCCACTAGTTAGTCGCATACATCTGTACAGCATCCCACTGCTTTGTCAGAAATACACAACAGTTATGGTGGCCCTGCAACAGTACATCTGACAAATATCTGGACATAACATCACACTGGGTAAGTACACTGAGCTGCTAGGTATGGCACAAAGCACTGTGCAAAGTATAGCCAGACTGCCACAACACTGAACTACATTTCTTATGGAGGAATACACATGTACCTGCAAATATTGCAGGCTTTACAGGCATGTAACAGCACAGAATAACAGACACCACTGTGAAAGCGCATACCCACAACCAATCTGAACACAGCCACAGTCACATATGGTAAGCGTACTTAATATTACAGTATATGCCACTCACACACTAACTCTACATATACTGGACCAATACACAGTGTAATCCAATTTCTGACTGTTGTATGGGACATGTGTCGGTCTGGCCCTACAAACAGGTACGCTGATAGGGTACCATACCCTGGAGCAGCATGAAACATCAGATAAAACAGGACCAAGAACAATTACATCTACCACAGTCTGTACACAGGCCAAGGTACATATTCACAATACACACTCTGTCAATAATCACCATAAGTACACAGACCTCACTACTATACATAATACAACAAAATGTCCAGGTTTTGTCCTCAAATATAAGCACTACTATACATAACATGTCTAGCAGTCTGATATCTCACTGGCTTGTTATCAGGTATGATGTCAGTAAATAATGATGTAATGAGCATATGCACCTCTTATTGCATGACATATGTACAAAGGTTGACAGAGTTGTGGCTGGAGGCCCAAACACAGGGCCAATATTGACATGTTGCTGTGATAAACTCATACATTTACTGGTGTAACAGGGTTTGTTGTGACATATGTCTTTTGAGGGATATGAAGTCAGTAACTCACATGGCTGTCACCATGTACTAAATGTAATCTTCAGAGTATGCTACTGCATTTTTAAAGATAGGACATGTGTGATTAACACAACACATGTAAGATGCCAAACACTGGCCAGTATGCAGATAGCTCTACAGGTGAGAGTTTCCTCAACCACATAACACTGACATGACAGATATTAAATCATGTAGACTAGCCATATCCACACAAACCCTGTTAAACCAACATCACTTCAAATGTAGAAGAGCAAAACTTACCATTCTGTCCTCCTGTCTGGATCATCCCCTCCTGTTTGTTGGCCTGTATCCACATTGTATGTTGTAAGAGGTATATCCCACTACCCTCTGTGATACTGTTTGTGAATCATTGACATGAAGTCCTGCTCACAGTGAATGAAAAGGGCCAACACCCACATGATGTTCTTTGTTATAGGAGTGTGTTTCCATGCAATTGGCTTTGGGAATGATACCACAGCTGTTCCACATACAATCAGCTAGTGAGGAACTGCAATTCATGCACAAGCCATCAGCTGATCATGAGCATCACTTACAAAATGTAAGCTGCTGCCTAAGCAAAGCAGGTGTACTTTTCCACATCCACCACAGAGGGAGTGAGAGAGACAGACAGACACAAAATAAGAAAGGAAGGGGGTAGGAGAGTAAGAGCTATGCATGTCTGTGTCACACATTTACCAGCACTGGGTTTCAAACCCCTGCCTGACTATGCATTGATATTACATTTGTATGCAGTTATTGCATGCACCATGGAGCATACATGTTGGAGAGTTGTCCAAAGGTTTCTTTGATGGTGAGTGACATCAGCAACAGTGATAAAGGAGGGATAATGTAAGTGTAGTACATATGTCTGTCCACAAAAGCAGGTGTCAAGGAAGACACAGCCACACTCTTTCAGGGACTCACACACATTATCACAGTTGGAAGGGTCAGGATTTTAATTCCTAACTAACTAGTTTGCTACACCACAGTATTATGCAGGTATCACATGCACCACAGAGGTAATCAGGCTGTTATATGGGCAAAGTCTAATTCACGGTGACTGACATCAGAAGGCATGCTACAGTAGGGCAATGGGAGGTATAGTGAGTGTGAATGGCTTCCAAATCATTCACCTCCACACACACACACACACACACACACACACACACACACACACACACACACACACACACACACACACACACACACACACAGATTTGCCAGTACTGACATGCATGGGTTCATTGCTTCACAGGTGTGTGGTAGCTGACTGTGCCATAAGGCTGTACAAGGCTAGGCAAAGGGTATACCTTGGCATCAGGCCACATGACAATGGTCTGCAGTGTGGCTTAGGGGTGTAGTCCCTGGATTGGCCCACATAGGTGGGCACTGTTTTCACCATCCACTCATCTGGGTTACTACTGTGGGTGGCCAGTGCTGTGCAATGCTTGCCATGTATGTGTTCTATACTCCATAACATGGACAGTGTCTGGGTTGTGCACTTGTCCCACATGCATGTTCTGTGACATGTGGAATTGTATCTGGGATGTCTAGGGCAAGTTGTGTGGACAGATTGTTATCATCTGATGTGGCATTCCTGACCTCATTTGGTGTGAACTGGCTATGAAACTGAGGTTGTGCCTGCACCTATATTGACAGCATGATACAGGTATTCACTGGTGTTAGTGGCATCTGTCCATACAGGGCATGTGTATAAGGCATGGTATTTCCTTTGTGGGTTACATTTGCAGACTCTACAGTTGTTGCAGCCATCCAGTGGGGTACATAACAAATGACCACTGTAAGAAATTATTTGTCTATTATAAGGATGGAACAAGGTACCATGTCCTGTGTAGTCCACTGCAATCAAACTGTGGTTACTATTTGTGGGCAATATGCAGGAAACTACCAATATAGTGGTTATTGTATAGCCAAGTGTATTTGTGTATGAGACATGGGTGGAGAGTATTCTCTGGGTAATACAAGGGTTGCCTATATTGCTCACGAATCCATAGTGTCAAATGTAGGGGTATGGATTTTCTACACCAGCCTCTCTGCTGTTTGACATCTGTTGTCCTTGTAAAGTGAACATTGTGACATATAGTAGGTCCTTAGTATCTGAAATTTGCAAAACCCGTCCCACAATGAGTCCTGCTATTACACATTCACAGCTACCTCTACACAGGATACAGATGACAAACACACAAACACTTGACAGTACTGTGATTCAAACCCCTACCTAGCTATGTATTGCTACTACAGTGGACCAGATTTACCACATGCACCACAGAGCTTATAGGGCAAGCCCTTCTCCACAGGTGTATTTCAAGGTGAATGACATCAGCAGGCTTGCCAAATTGGGGCAATGGAAAGTGTAGTGACTGTGACTGGCCTCAAAAGCATTGACCCCTACACACACACAAACTCACACTACTCACACACACAGTTGCTATGTTTGGGATTAGAACTCCTACCTACCTAGTACATCACACTACAGCATTACACAGTTATACTACGCACCACACAGCTTATATGGCTAGCCGTTCTCCAAGGGTGTACTCACACACACTCACACTACTCATGTACACATTCTCAAAGTTGCTATGTTTGGGATTAGAACTTCTACCTAGCTAGTACATCACACTACAGCATTACACATTTATAGCATGTGCCATGGAGCTTATATGGCTAGCCCTTCCCCAAAGGTATATTTCAAGGTGAATGACATCAGCAGGCTTGCCAAAGTGGGGGAATGGAAAGTGTAGTGACTGTGACTGGCCTCAAAAGCATTGATCCCTACACGCACACATACACACACACACACACACACACACACACACACACACACACACACACACACACACACACACACACACACACACAGACTTTCACAGTTGCCATGTCTGGGATTAGAACTACTACCTAACTAATACATCACACTATAACATTACTCAGTTATAGCATATGCCACGGAGCTCATAGGGTTAGCCATTCTTTAAAGGTGTATTTCAAGGTGAATGACATCAGCAGGTTTGCCAAAGTGGAGCAATGGAAAGTGTAATGACTGTGACTGACCTCAAAAGCATTGATCCCTATACAGACACACAACAAACACACACACACACACACACACACACACACACACACACACACACACACACACACGCACATGCACACACACACACACACACACACACACACACACACACACACACACACACACACACACACACACACACACACACACACACACACAGAGTCTCACAGTTGCCATGTCTGGGATTAGAACTCCTATCTAAAAGTACATCACACTATAGCATTAAGCAGTTATAGCACATGCCATGGAGCTTATAGGGCTGCCTCTCTTCCAAAGGTGTATTTCCAGGTGAAGGACAGCAGCAGGCTAGCTAATGTAGGGCAATGGGGACTGGGGTATGTGTGAATGGACCATAAACCATTTGTCTGGAAGCGTATATACAACACTCACTCACACACAGGTTTACATTTGACAGGACCATGTATACGACTGATAGATGAAGAATGACTTGTACTGTAATGTTACACAGCTATCACAAGCACCACAGACAGTATAGTGCTGAGGGCTACCAGAAGCAAATGTCTATAGTGATAGACATTTGCACATCATGTGGTACTGGCCATCTGGATGTGTGCTGGGTGGAACAGGCCTCATGATGGGAAGCTCTTTGTCACTTTCTGTCACTCTCTTCCCCACATCTATGTATGTGCATGTTTAACCTATTATAGTGTGTTGTCCTTGGATATATGTATGTATTCATATCTGATGTGTGTGCAAAGCATGACTGGTGTGCAATGTGGAGTGTGTGCACAGACATCTGTGACTGGCAGATATGTGTAGTCCACTGCTGTTGCCAGACATGGGCTTCATTTCTCTAAGTGTGGGAGCATATCCAGTATGACCTTCTGTATTGAATGTGTGAATCCATTCCAGGTAGGTTGTACTCCAGTGCAGGCATTTGTGTTCTACACCTACATCTAGCAACCTGTTTCTGCAGAATATCTGTAGATTGGTTGACAATATGGGGTCACAATGGGCAAAGGATAGTGGGGTACTGTAACTAATTGTGTCTGTGCTGCTTCTGTTACATGGTTTTGGTGTTAGTAGAGATATTCAGACATATGTACTGTTTTACACTGTGATGTTTTATGTCATCAGCTGTTGACAGGTACATGTATTTGCTTGCAGTAATTTCTTGGGAAATACAAGATGATTGAAGCTGTGTGCAGTATTGTGGTCTGCAGCCTACATATTCTTGCACAATCATGCCATTCTGGAGGGGAAGCTGCAGACACTTGCTGATGTGTCTGTGTAAATGGTTCAGCACCTTGGTACTGTGGTGGCTGAGGATCCTATGCTTGTACATCTATCGTGACAAAATGGCCATATCCTGCTGTGGCCATACCTCACAACTGTACAGATTCACAAAGGTTACCCAGAGGCAAGGCTCATATTTCTGGCCATTACCCCTTCACATTGTGGTTTACGAGCAGGTTTGTAGCCACCCATTCCTGTAATTGCAGGCAGGGATAGTATGTGCACACATCTGAGTTTCAGACTTCACACACTCATTTCGTCCATGCTTCTACCCCCCCCCCATTATTCTATCCTCTTCTGAACATTATGCAAACAATATCTGATAAGTATCCCTATAGTTATCACTTCATCCCAGCAGTATTTAGGGGTTGGTCCACAGTTCATGCAGTAGGACATGGTGGACATGCTACTGGGATTTGTCGACATGGCCTTGAATTTGTGTTCTGTGGACTGCATTATGTCGTTATTTGGGAGTACATGAGATAACATAAATTGGCAGTATTGGCATGCCCCCCCCCCCCCATTGTAGAAGGATGGCCCCCTGTTGTAGAAGGATGGCCCCCCTGTTGTAGAAGGAAGTACCAGTCCACAAAAATGACAAAAATTGACTGGCCAAAGAAGAGCCATAAAGATGACAGAGTGGACTATTGAGGATAAGAAAGAAATTATGTATTGTTACTATTACGCAAAAAGCCCAGAATTTCCAGACACAAGATATACAAAATGATTAAGAGAGAACTTAGAGGAAAGAAAAATACTTTCACAGGAAACACTGTTACAAGTTTCAAATAAAAAATCACTTTCATTAATACAACAGATTTTTGAAAAACAGTATATAGATCAAGTAACTTTGATCTCTTTTTAAAAAGAAGCCTCTGAGGAAGTGAGAAAATATAAACAACAAAACCTAGAGATATTTGAAAAATGTAAAAAAGAAATATGGACATGAGAAAGAAAGAGAGATTTGAAGTAGTGCAATATTTATGCAAAGGAGAAAGCCAAGTTAACTAATATGGAGAAGGCAGTCTCAAAGATATTAGAAGAAAAATACAGGCAAAGGCATTCAGATATGGAAAATTTCACAACAAAAAGACTAAAAGCACAAAGATTCAATGTAGAAAAGATGATTAGTAAAGCAGAAGTTAAAGAAATAGAAGATGAAGGTGTGGAGTGCCTGTGAAGTGAAGGAGTTAATGTAGAAGGTTAAAAGAGATTACATTACAGCAGGATGGAGTGAGTCCCCAGGATAAGGAAAAGCAAGATCAGGAGACATGTGAAGAAGAAACATGGACAGGGGAAAGGAAAAGAGAATTAATATGGTTTAATATTTATGCAAAGGAGAAAGCAAAACTAACTAATACAAAAAGAGCAGCACCAAAGATATTTGAAGAAAAATATAGGCAAAAGAATCTGAATATGGAAAACTTTACAATACAAAAAAATAAGAAGACTAAGAACAAAAGTAGAAAAAGAGATGAGTAATGGAGAAGTCAAAGAAACAGAAATTGAGGTAATGGAACAACTGCAAAGAGAAGGATTCAGTGTAGAAAATCAAATGCAGAAAGCACCACAACAGGATAGAGCAATGGATATCCAAATTAAGGGGAAACCAGTAGAACAGGAAGTAACTGGTCAGGTGCCATATCAGGATATTTTGGAGCCTTCCATAGGAAACCAGTATAAACATTCACTTGAAGCTAGACAGCAAGGAAAGGAACAGGAAACTGTGGAAACTCTGACGCAGTCAATGTTGAGGAGAGATAGGCCAGTGAGTTCCCATATGACAGAACAACAGAAGACAAAGGATGAAATTGAAGAGAATGTGTCACAAAAAGATGCTACAGAACTTTCTATAGAATGCCCACAGGAAATGGAAAACAAGGGATGTGTCATCAGTATGTAAGAAAGGGAGATAAGAAAAGAGTTGCTTTATTTAATAGACAAAGATAGATATATCAAGATCAATGAGAGAAATAGACTGCAGAAGGTTAATAAAACCCCAAAAGTCAGAAGCTTGATAAAACAAATGAACACAGTAATTAGGACTGTCCATACAGATCCATGCGATATAACAGAAGTAAATAGAATATATTACTGTGCTGCTAAATTAATAACTGATAAAGTTCTACCACAGGAAAATAGGGTAGCAAGGGAAAAGGAGGCAAAAGTGAATACCATCGTGGAAATATCGAATAGAGAAAACTATAAAGCAGTTAAGACAAGAAGTATCATTGTTAGAAGATTATAGAAGTTGGAGCAGATGCACAAAAATATTAAGAAAGATAGATGTGATAAAAGCAATGCACAGTATTAGAAGAGACCAGGATCTATTATGCACTACTGGAGATAACAAACTAAAAATTTCAAAACAGGCAGAAAAACTCAGAAGATACAATAATAAATATAAGGGAAAAGCACAAAATAAACAATTTACTGATGACCCAAAAAAGTTTAATAGAGAACTGGGAAATGAGGTAAAAGGAAGTGATAGACCGCCCAAAAAAAAAAAAGGAAGTAGATGCATTTTAGAGAAGTATCTATGAAGATCATGTGGACATAACAATGATGCTAAATGGATAGAAGAAATAAAAGAAAGAATAAGAAGTTTAAAGGTACAGAATATGAAATGGGATGAAATAACAGTCAGAGAAATTGAAATAAAGTTGAGAAAAGCTTCTAACTTAAAAACCCCCAGGCCCAGATGCAGTACCTAATTTTTGGCTTAAAGTATTAACTTCTTTGCACAAGGATTTAGCCATGAGTAAGAACTATATATGCACAACCCGAACATACACCACACTGGTTAACAACAGGAAAAGCAATGCTCTTACTTAAGAGTGAACCTGCAAGCTACCCTAAAAATTATAGACCAATAACTTGTCTTCTGACGATGAACAAAACATACACGGGAATTGACGCCGACAACGTTTATAGTCATTTAGAAGGAAACTCAATTATGGCAGTAGAACAAAAGGGCAATAAAAGAAAGTTATATGGAACACAGGACCATTTGTTGTTAAACAAAGTTATAGTGGAGAATTGTAAGAAGGGGAAGAACCTAAGTATGGCATGGTTTGGCTACAAAAAGCGTTTGATAGTATCCCACATTCATGGATAAAAGAGTGCTTAAAAATGTATAAGATACACCATACACTGTTTGACGACATTACAATAACCATAAAACAGTGGCAGACCACTTTGCAATTAATCCATGATAAAGGACAGATTATTATCCTAGGGACAAAAATTCAAAGGGGGATATTCCAGGGTGACTCTCTGTCACCCTTGCTATTCTGTATTGCCATTAACCTATTTAGCTGTTTACTTAACAGCTTAGGCCATGGCTATAATTTGGCTTCTAGAAAACAGCATAGTCTAATGACTTCTCATCTTTTCTTTGTTGATGATTTAAAAGTGTATAGCTCATCAGATGATGACCTGAAAGCACAGCTGCAGGTTGTCAAAACTTTTTCAGATATTATTGGAATGTCATTTGGTCTTGATAAATGTGAAAAAGCAACCTTTAAAAAGGAAAATTGCAGCACCAGGAAAACATCAGTTTGGGACAAGAATGTGATATAAAAGAACTTGAGCAAGAGAGGGTGTATAAATACTTGGGAATTGATGAAGGATCAGGAATAAAACATGAACAAATGTGAATAAACCTTAGTAAGGAGTACTTTAGATGACTTAAATTAATCCTGAAAACAGCATTGACATCTAGGAACAAGATCCAAGCTATAAATCAATTTGCTCTTCCTGTCCTAACTTATAGTTTTGGAGTGATTGACTGGCCCCAAAAAGTGTTGGGTAGATTGGATATTAAAACAAGAAGGATGCTTCATGCTCACCAAATGATTTATAAAAATCAGTGTATACCAAGATTATATATTCCCCGTTCTGAAGGAGGGATGGGCCTCCTTAAAAGTGATTACATATATAGATCTGCAATCGTGGGACTCCACACATATCTACTGACCTCACAAGATCCAAATATGGTGAATGTTTTGAAACATAAGGAGAATAAATCTAAGATGACATCTCTGCTTAATTTAGCAGAAGCATATCGACGTCAAGTAGGAATGGAAACCAAACCAGAAGTGGATAAAAAACAGGCAGCAACTGAATGTGCTAAAAAAAAAAAAGAAAGAATATAAGGTGAAGGACCAGGTGAGAAGGCAAGAAATGTGGAAAAAACATAAATATAGTTGCAAGTATAGAAAACTTCTGGAAGAGCCTCATGTTGATGAAGAGCGAACACAGGAATGTTTAAGGAGAGGTGAATTTACATCAAGAAATGAAATGTTAATATTGGCAGCCCAAGATAGTGGACTACGTACACGCTGGTTTACCAAGTCCATTGATAATGTGGGAGAAACAGACATATGTAGGCTTTGTGGAACCGAACTGGAAGCAGTCACACACCTTATTGCTGGTTGCGACTCTTTAATGGCAGAGGGACTGTATACTGAAAGGCATAATAATATGGCAAGATTATTACACTGGAAATTGTACAAACATAATGGTATCGATGTGGCTGAAAAACACTGGAAACATGAGCCACAGAGAATCATAGAAAATTATGAAGTTTACATCACATGGGAGCACCCAATACCAACAGTCCAAAAGATAGATGATAAAAAAATGGATATAGTGGTCCAGGAATAGAAGACAATAGTAGCACTGATCATTGAAATCGCCACACCTAGTGACTATAGTGTCTTACATACAGAGAGGTACAAAGTCATAAAATACCTCGATCATCAGGCAGAAACAAGAGCCATGTGGAAGAAAGATACCCAGACAGTTCCAATGGTAGTAGGAGCAACTGGTCTTATAAAAAAGAATTTACAATCGTATTTAGATATGTTACCAGTTCATATAACACTATACGAATTGCAGACGGAGTCATTACTGGGCACATTGCGGGTGTTGGGAAGAACACTTTTGGCTAACATCAAAGAGTGAAACAATACTAATTTCATGAACTTTAATCATACTTTGACTTAGAAATGGGGCCCATTCCCGTCATGGTATTTGAAACCCAAAAGGCTTGGAGAAACTAAAAAAAGGCAGTATGGGCATAACACATGCCTTTGACAGAGGACTGTAGGGCATTTGGTAGTGATGCAGGCCCACTGTAGCAGGCCAGTGCATTGTGTCACTCCTGCTGTCCCAGGCTGCAAACCACTGTATTCCCCTGGGATGACAGGATTGGTGTGCAAGGTGTTAATGGCAATAGTTTCTGTCCTTATTGATCCATTGGTGTGAATGCTGGCAGGGTGCTGCTTACAGCTAGGGACACACGGGACACCTCTTCAGCATGCTGCATTCTGTGGCTATTCCCATACAGAGGTGGGAGTCATATTGTACTCATTCCCAGAAGCAGGGATATGACGTGTGAGGTACCTGTGGCTGATGGTACGATGAGCTGAGTGCATGTGTGCTGTGGAAGCTACTTGCAGCTGACACACAGATATACGTGGGGCATTCCACTTGTGCTGGCTTGTGCAGGGACATCAGCAGCTTATCAGTACTTCATACCTGTACCTTTTGTGGTTTGCCAGTATTTGGCCAGATGACATCAATATTCTATACTTCACAGCCAACTAATGGGATCTATATCAGCATTTCAAAAGATGAAAATGCCGAATACCAGTTGGGTGACACGTAATTGTCAAACTACAACATTGCCGAACGGCCAAATCACCAATTTCTTTCCAAAGGAAAGAAATCGGTTGGCCAAACACCAATGCCAAACACAAACAAACATTCTTAAGTGGGGGGCTCGTCCCCCCCACACCCCCCAGCATGGGGGGCTGTGCCCCCCACACCCACCTAACTAACTATTCTAACTCCGAGACCGCACTAAAGTCAGCAAAAGGGCAAGTGTAAGGAAACGGACAACTGCTTTCTTTCCATTAGGAAGAAATCAGTGATTTGGCTGTTTGGCAATGACGTAGTTCAACATTTACATGTCGCCCAAATGGTATTCGGCATTTTTGTCTTTCAAAATGCTGATATAGACCAAACTAATTTGCTGCTAACCTGTATGTACAAATCCAAAGGTGTGTCCATTTGACAGTAACATTTTATACACTCTCTCTCTAGGATACTTCCACCTGTGTACTGTTTGTATGTCTGGGCCCACATTCATGCCATGTTCATCTTTCAGATGTTGACAGATATTACGTCCAGACAATTAGTATGGATTACTACTGGATTGTGTCTTGCTGGGATGCATTGTGTTTGGCACTGCAGTTGTGAGAACTTGCCCCTGTCAACAACAGTTCTGGCCATTGGCAACCAGGACACAACCTTCCATGCCTACATGCTGACCACTTTCACACAATATACAACACTCAATAACCTAACACACAGAGCCCTGCATATTGTACACATGCAACAATCTATCCTGCTACTTTGGCCAGCTCAGGTAACCTGTGCTCCACTGTTATTATACCCACACATACATGCTACTACATTTCTACATAGGATTATGGGGGGGAGGCACACCTGACAACTGTAAACATGTGCTATGACTGTACTGGTATTTCAGGTACTCTGTTGGCTTCCATTTCATTCTGTATTCTGACCTATCATGCAGACTAGAGGCATATCAGTGTAGTACACTTCTTAGTTTTTAATGACCTGCATTTCAGTTTCTGACTTCTTACCCTTCAGAACTAAAATCCCACTGTCTGACCTGTTGTAGTCTGTCTGTGTAGGTCTGGAGGGGGGCTGTTCTCCATAGTCATCAATCAGAGGCCTTAGCACAGCCTTTCTTTGTGTTTGTCTATGCCTGTCCTGCTGGCTGAGACTGTTGTTAGGTATGTGAGCCTCCCTGACTGGTATGTGTGCGTCCTCTGGATACACATGTGGCCCAGCACATTTCCTGCAGTGGGTTTTGTCACCTTGTCTAGTACTGCCTATTGTGTTGACACCAGTATTTTTCATGGATTTCATGCTGGCGATATAGGTGTCTACTATCTGGTGCCATCTCATTCAGCCACCCAATTCCCTTACATGCTCACATCCATACCACTGATACAGGTAACAGAACATACTACTCCATTCGGCAATTAATAGTGAGAGTGACTTACCTTGTGGCTGTGCCAGTATTGAGGATGGTACTGGAGGGCTGACTATGTCGGATGCATATAGTACACTCCCTATCCATGGTTAAGCACAGGTAGTGTCATGTTTGGCATCCCTTTTACTGTTTGTGCGAGTCAGAGAGAGGTGTCATTCCCTGGGTTCCTACCGTTTCAGTGTATGTGCTATGCGTTGCCTCTTTGCCAAGGTCTGGGCATACTGGGCATGCCTCCTTCTGCCTACAGGGGGAGGCTCAGGTTGTTCCTCCTCCAAGTCACTCTGTGCCTGTGCTGGCCTTGGCAATGGTGGGGGGCTGTGAGGCCCTGCCCCATGCTGTTCCTGCTGCAGCTGTTTCCGCAGGATCATTTAGTGTAGCATGGCACATTCAATGACAATTTGGGTAAATGCAGCTGGTAAGTACTGCAAGGCTCCACTGGATATGTCCAGGCCCCGGAACCATGACTTGAGCATCCCAAACACATGTTCTATTATGATTCTGGTCTGTGCGTGTGCCTCATTATGGAGTTCTTGTTCGGGTGTGTGTGCATTCCTGATGGGTGTCATCAGCCATAGCTCCAGTGCATAACCAACATCCCTGACTAGGTTGCCATATGGGATGTCCACACTGGCAAATCTTTGTATTCTACTATTGGATGGAATAGACGCATATTGCTGGTCAATGCCTCATGGGTGTTTGGGAAATATATGTGCTCACCAGCATGTGCTGACATGGCATCCAGGAAATGGTGTAGTACCCTGGATTCTGATGCCTGTGAGATCCCCACGGTATCCCCAGTTGGCCTTTGGAAGGTGCCTGTGGCTAGTATTTTTAAGTCTACACATACCTTAGTATCCACTGGGATGGGTTCCCCTCTGTTGGTTTTGTGTGTGAGGCGTGGCTGGCACAGCTCAACAATTTTCTGTAGGAGGTCCCTGTCCACCCTATAGCACTCCACTGTCTCCAGCTCATAGGTTCATAGGTTCATAGGTTGTTACTAGGCTATCAGCCCTAGGGCCTATACAAGCCTAGCCATAACAATTCCCTGGCTATATCTTCCCACACTATTTACTTCCCTGGAAACCTGTCTAGCAAGGCGACTGACATGATCCCTGGGGTGAATTTCCTTTCTCCCATCCAATCGTCAAGGTTCCTTTTAAAGAGGACCAAAGAGGCACTCTGCTTGACATGTATGGGCAATCTATTCCAGAGTCTGGGGAGTCTCTGGGTCAGGAACCTATCCCTCCAGCATGTTTTGTTTATTGTGATGATAAGATTTAGATCCCTGGAGCGTATGGCTCTGAGGGATTGGGGTTTCTTTAAGTGTAGCATGTCCAACAGCTCTGGGTTTGACATGGCCTTGTATGTTAAGCAGAGATCGCCTCTGAGTAGACGATATGCGACAGAGTATAGCTGAAGTTTTTTAAGGCGGTCAGCATAGGGCATCTTCTTTAGGCCTGTGATTCTTTTAGTGAGGTATTTCTGCGGCCTTTCCAGTTGTTGCAGATGTCTTGAGAGGTACATACCAAATGGGGCATTGTATTCTATAATGGGTCTAATAAGGGATGAGTATAGTGGGACAATGACCTCCTTTTTTTCTGGATGAAAAGCCCTTAGTGATGAGGTGTGCCATATAGAAGGATTTCCTGACTGTTGTGGTGATGTGGTTATCGAAGGTGAGAGCACTGTCTACCTGTGTCCCTAAGTCTCTTATAGTTTCATAGTTTCATAGTTTCATAGTATAGTACTAGGCTATCTGCCCTGGGGCATTTATAAGCCTAGCCATAGTGATGTGGCTTTTGCCACCCCATGAAATGGTACAAAAATGTACAGAATAAATCTAGAATACTGTGCCTCTATCTAGTAGTGACACAATGATCCAAAGCAAATTTTGAGAGAAAAATAGCTAAAGACTCAAAAGACAATCATAAGGCCTTCTTTAGCTATGTTAGAAACCTGGGAGGAAACTCCCAGATATGCTCAGAACTAGTTCAAAATGATGTGAAGATTACTGATCCTACAGACATTGCCAACATACTGGCTGACAGGTTCAGTGCAAACTTCTCCCAAAGGAGAGATATCTATACCAAATGATTGCAGCCCCCAAACATCTCTAGCCCAAGTGAGAACTGCTATCTCCAAAGCAAAATACACAGCATCCATGGGACCTGATGGTGTCCCCGGCTGTGTGCTCCATGAACTCAACGAGGAATTAAACCCACAGCTAGGACAGCTGTTTAATCATAGTCTTACCTCTGGATCATTACCAGGGGTGGCACTGCAACTGTGGTCCCACTTCACAAAGGCGGTGCCTCCACCGACCCTGGAAATTACCGGCCCATTAGCTTGACAAGCCTTATCTGCAAAGCCATGGAGAGGATCATAATGGACCTCATAAATAAAGACATAGGGAATTTGCAGACTTTGGATCCAACCCAGTTTGGCTTTGTCAAAGGCAGATCATGCCTTTTAAACTTGGTTGACTTTTTCGAAACAGTCACCAAAGCCATTGATGAGGGAAAGGCAGTCCATACAGCCTACCTCGATCTGGCGAAGACCTTCGATACAATACCCCACTCGGGTATTATTGAAAAACTCATCAGCTTAAATGTAAACCCATACATCACAAGATGGGTTGCAAACTGGCTGAGTGACAGAACCCACAGGGTCAGAGTTGCTGGCGCCATGTCAGACTCAAAGCCTGTCACAAGTGGTGTCCCACAGGGCTCAGTCCTGGGCCCACTCTTGTTTGGCATCTACTTTTCGAGTACAAGCAAACACAGGAGGGTTATGGCTGACAAAGTTTGCAGATGACTGCAAACTGGGCCATAGTCGAAAACACATCTGACACAGATATCCTTCAGAAGGGTCTCACAGAAGCGGATAACTGGTGCCAGAGCCATGGCCTAAAGTTAAATGCCAAAAATGCATAGTCATACCCTTGGGAAAAACAAGGTTACCCTAGCTACCATATAGGTGGCAATCCACTGAGCACAGAAGAAGTTATCAGGGACCTGGGGACCCAGGTTGACAGTAGCCTGTCATTCGACACCCATGTAGCTAAAGTAGTTAGGAAGACCTTCTACATTGCCCACCTTATCATGAAGGGATTCACATCTAGATCAAGGGAGGTCATAGTCTCCCTATACTCATCACTCATCAGACCAATGATTGAGTACAATGCCCCATTCGGAATGTATCTGACCCGACACTTGCAGCAGCTGGAGAGGCCACAAAAGTTCCTCACCAAAAGGATAAAGGGTCTCAAAAATCTGTCCTATGCTGCCCGACTGAAAGAACTCCAGCTCTATTCAGTCGCTTACCGCTTGCTCAGAGGTGACCTTTGCCTGACATACAAGGCCATGTCAAACCCAGATTTGATGAATATGCTTCACCTCAAAAATCTAGATCCGTCAGAGCCACAAGGGCAGGAGACTTAAACCTCGACACGGCTATTGATAGGGCGTGCTGGAGGATAGATTCATCACCCAAAGACTCCCTATGCTGTGGAACAAAATCCCGGTATATGTGAGGCAGAGCACCTCGCTGGCCTTGTTCAAGAGAAATCTTGACCAATGGATGGGAGATCGCAGATATACCCCAGGGATTACCTCAGTGTCACTGCTCGACAGAGGCACAGCAAAATAATGGGTATAGTTCCCCATTCTAAAGGGGTGGCGTAAGCCACAAAACTATGGGCTAGGCTTGTAAATGCCCACGGGCAGATAGCCTAGTATGAACCTATGAACCTATGAATGAAGGTCCCCTTATATAACAGAATTAGTTTACTGTGCCCCTGTCTAGCAGTGACACAGATGTGACCCCTGGGGTAAACTTACGATCTCCCATCCACTCATCAAGATTTCTCTTGAAGAGAGTCAGTGAGGGACTCTGCCTAATATGAACTGGGATCCTGTTCCAAAGCATGGGAAGCCTCTGAGTTATGAATCTATCCCTCCAGCATGTCCTATTCATACTTGTGCCGAGGTTTAAGTCTTTAGCTGTCATGGTCCTGATGGATTTGGATTTTTTGAGGTGGAGCATGTCCATCAGATCCTGATTGGACATGGCCTTGTACGTCAGGCAGAGATCACCTCTGAACAGGCGGTATGCTACTGAATAGAGCTGAAGTTTCTTTAGTCTGGCAGAATAAGACATATGTTGGAGACCCTTGATCCTTTTGGTGAGGTACTTTGTGGTCTCTCCAGCTGTTGCAAATGCCGGGTGAGGTACATACCAAATGGGGCATTGTACTCAATCATGGGTCTGATGAGGGAGGAATATAGGGGTACAATGACATCCTTGGATCTGGATGCGAATCCCTTCATGATGAGGTGTGCAAGGTAGAATGTTTTTCTAACCACTTTGGCAACGTGGGTGTCAAATGAGAGGTCGCTGTCTCCTTGGGTCCCTAGGTCTCTGATTACTTTTTCCGTACTCAGTGGGTTGCTGTCTATGTGATAATTTGTGGGTACTTTGTTTTTTCCAAAAGGGATGACTATACATTTTTTGGTATTTAGTTTAAGGCCGTGACTACGGCACCAGTTGTTCATTTCAGTGAGGCCTTTTTGTAGGATGTGTGTGTCTGCTGGTGTATCGACTATGGCGCCTAGTTTGCAGTCATCTGCGAACTTTATCAGCCACAGCCCTCCTATGTTTGCTTTAACATCTGAGAAATAAATGCCGAACAAGAGGAGTCCCAGGACAGATCCCTGTGGGACACCACTTGTGACTGGCTTTGAGTCTGACATTGCTCCAGCGATTTTAACTTTATGGGTTCCGTCCTTTAGCCAGTTTGCAACCCATCTAGTGACATAAGGGTTTACTTTTAAGCTGTTTAGCATATCTATGATGCCTGAGTGGGGTATTGTGTCGAAGGCCTTAGCCAAGTCCAGGTATGCTGTATGTACTGCTTTGCCCTCATCAATGACTCTAGTGACTGTTTCGAAAAAGTCAACCAGGTTTAAAAGGCAGGATCTGCCCTTTACAAAGCCGAACTGGGTGAGGTCAAGTGTCTGTAGGTCCCCTATGTCTCTGTTTATGAGTTCCATAATGATTCTTTCCATAGCTTTGCAGACCAGGCTAGTTATGCTTATGGGGCGGTAGTTTCCAGGGTCTGTAGAGGCACCCCCCTTGTGGAGTGGGACCACTGTTGCTGTACGCCAGTGTTCAGGTACATATCCCGTAAGGCTAAGGTTAAATAGCATTTTTATGTGTGGGTTTAGCTCCTCTTGGAGTTCACGTAACACGCACCCGGGATACCGTCAGGTCCCATTGATGCTGTGTTTTGCTTTATTTAGGGCGGTTCTCACTTGGACATCTGAGATGACAGGAGATTACATTCAGCTGGGATAAGTGTTTCTTCTTTTGGGGTGAAGGAGGGAGAAATTTGCACTGAACCTGTCAGCCAGAATGTTAGCAATATCTGTGGGTTCAGTGTATTTTTGTTGTTGTGAACCAACTCTGAGCATATCTGAGGGTTTCACCAGGTTTCTAACATAGCTGAAGAAGGCTTTGTGGTTATCTTTAGTGTCCTTAGCGATTTTTCTCTCAAAGTTTGCCTTGGATGTTTTTATGAGAGAACGTAGTTTTCTGCTAATGTTGATCAGAGATGTCTTTCCTTCATGGGATTTCACTCTGACGTGCAGTAGCTTCCTTCTTTTGTTATACAATTTGTTTATGGCTGAGGTCCACCAGACAGGACGCTTACATTTGGTGGAGAGGGACTTGGATTTGTTTGGGATTGCATGATCCATGCATTCTTGGAGATGTCCATAGAAAGCATTTGTTAAGGATTCGGCATTGTGGGATGTGGTATCCACTGGCACAGTGGGCTTAAAGGATACCATCTCAGTCTTAAGAAGAATTAAGTCTGCTTTTGAGAAGTTTTTCACTGTGGTCTTTTGTGCTGGGGGTGGAGGTGGGATATGTATATCCAGGGTGATTAGTTTGTGGTCAGATCTCACTAGTGAGGGGTATACTTCCGGTGTGGAGCATTTTGTCCCCATGTTTGTGATGATCAGGTCTAGTATATTATCTCCCCTAGTGGGAGAGGTGACTAGTTGTTCCAGTGCATTTGAATTTATGAATTCCAGGAACCTTTGGGCTAGGGTATTAGGGCTAGAATAATGTACCCAATCTATGTTTGGGTAGTTGAAGTCTCCCAGTATGATGGTATTTTGTGATACATTCATATCCTCCAATGTCTTCAGGAAGGCTGAGTGGGGTTCTTGAGATTGGGAGGTGGTCTGTAACATGCTACCAGTTGTATAGCAGTTTTGCCTATGGTTAGTTGTACCTGTATGGTCTCTGATGCTTCATGTGTTGCTACCAACCTGGAGGTGTGGGTGTCCTTTATGAATATGGACACTCCCCCTCCCTTTGTGGTTCAGCTCGGGTTTTGGGGCCGAAAAGCATGATACGAGATATAGCCTGGTAGTGCTGGGGTGCTCTCAGGAGCCTTGAACCAGGTTTCAGTTACTGCACAGACGTCGATGTTCTCCATGCTGAGGAGTGCATCAAGTGCCTGCATCTTGAGATTTAGACTTCTGGCATTGAGCAGCATTACCCTTAGTTTTTTTCCATTTTTGTTTTCTAAGGAGGTGGGTTTGTCTTTTGAGCCTTGCCTAAAAAAGGCACTATGTGGGTGGCAAGAGCCTTAGCCAATATCCGGAAGCCCAGTGGTGACAGGTGTAAGCCATCCCTTGCGAAGCAGAGTGGCTTGTCCAACATATCATCCCAGGCAGACAGATATTGGATCCCCTTAGAATGACACCAGTACTTGAGCCAATTGTTAAAGCTGATCATCTTGTCTTTGTATTGTGGTATCATTCTTGGTGAGGGCGAGATGCTGCTCAGGGTCAGGGTCATACCAGCCTGGGCTACATAATTGGAGAGCACCTCTATGTCTCTTTTCATGTAGTCCAGGGAGGTAAGTCTCAGGTCATTCACACCAGCATGGACAATGACGGAGTCATATTTGTACTTGCTTTGGAGTGACCTGAGTGCGTGTGTTATGTGGCAGATCCTAGCTCCCGATAGACAGCTCACAGTCACCTTCTCCTTGTTCAGCCTGGTCAGTGGGACATCAGTGTGTCTGACTATGGAGTCACCTATTACTAGTGTATCAGGCAAGGTGTTTGGCCTTATGGGCTGTATTGGTTGACACACTGATTTATTGAAGTATGTGTTGCATGTGTTTTGTTTTGAGGAGGTGGATTTTGGATGTCTGCTTTGGGAGCCTCTGTTGTTTTGGTAAGTTTTTATTAGAGCCTCCGAGTATGTCTTTGTGTTTTTATGTGTTTGGTTTGCAGTTGTGGTAGGTCTATGTGGGACTGGGATTGTTGTGTGTGTGGTTGCCATCTCCTCCTGTCTGGTCATGCCAGCCCTGAGTTGAGAGAGTTCAGCCTCCAGTTTGGCTATATAGTTGCATCTCTCACATGTATTTGTTTTTGCTGGGAGGAGGAGAGGGTTGTCTGTGTACATGAGACAATTGTAGCATTGTCTCAAGATACCCATATTGACCAGCTGAACTGGAGACAACGCCAGTAATCTATCACTCGACATGCTAGAACAGTATAAGGGAGTGGTATACCTTTAAGGGAAGTGGATATTCACAGGGGTGGTAAGTAGATGTAGTGCTTTACTTATCACACTTTCGGTGTTTAGTGTACTGCCACCTATATGGTAATTCACAGGTACATGTTTTTTCCCAAAGGGGATAACTATACATTTCTTGGCATTGAGCTTGAGCCCATGGCGCTGGCACCAAGCATCTGTTTCTGTAAGGCCCTTTTGTAGAGTATCCACATCATTTGGGGATTCAATAATGACTCCCAGTTTGCAGTCATCTGTGAACTTTGTCAGCCAGAGTCCCTTAGTGTTGGCCTGTACTTCAGAGAAGTAGATGCCAAACAAGACCAGTCCCAGGACTGAACCCTGAGGTACTCCACTTGTCACTTGTCTGGAGCTGGATTTGGAGTTGGTTACTTTTACAGTGTGGGTTCTATCAGTAAGCTAGTTAGCAACCCATTGGATGACGTAGGGATTAATGCCCAGCTTAGTAAGTTTATCTATGATTCCAGAGGGGGGGTGGTGTCAAAGGCCTTGGCAAGGTCTAGAAAGGCTGTGTGGACCACCTTACCCATTTCCATGGCTCTGGAGACTAATTCGAAGAAGTCAATAAGGTTTAGGAGACAAGATTGGCCCTTCACGAACCCAGACTGGATGGGGTCCACTGTTTGCAGGTTGCCAATGTCTTTGTTTATAAGTTCCATGATAATACGCTCCATGGCCTTGCAGATAAGGCTCGTCAGACTGATGGGATGGTAGTTTCCAGGATCCAAGGTGGATCCCCCCTTTAGGAGTGGGATAACTGTAGCTCTGTGCCACTCAGTGGGCACGAAACCTGAGGTGAGACTATGATTAAATATGACACTTAGGTGAGGTGCCAGTTCATATTATAGTTCATGTAGTACACAGCCCGGGATGTCATCTGGTCCCATGGATGCTGTATTCTTAGCTTAGCTGGTAGGTTACCCTGGGTCTGTACACTCTACTCCTTCTCCTCACTGTGGGTTGGTTTTCAGCATTGCCATCCTCACCACCCTCAGCAGCTTCCACATGTTGATTTATGAAAGCAAAAGCAGCACCTATCTTTTTGTTACTTTTGTTAGGTAAAATTTTCCCATTTGTGTACACCAGTGATGAACAGTTTGTGAGAAAAAAACTGAGGGAAGGGTGTCTGAATAGTTTATAGTAGTGTGCTGGGCTTCTGCCTGTGTAATTGGCTGATTCCGATACATTTCACCTGCCAGCTTTGCTAGTTCTCCATGATTATCTTCCTACTGCTGGTTTCCCTTCCCATTGCCTTCCCGTTTAAGCCCTGAGGCACACCACACAAACACAGTGCTCAGATGTGAACAGAGCTGCTATTTCATGGCTTAATTTTTTAAATTTTTTTGTTTAAAACCCAGTGCATGGTGCACACACCCGTTTAGGCAATATAAATACTGCTAGGCAGTTTCAGACACACCCCCTTCCTTAGCTCTGCTAAGCTAAGAGCAAACCCGAGCCACAGAGCTCCAATAAGCTTACAGTATGCCTGACACACCACTCTATGATGTCAGCTAACTCTTAGGCTTGCACCATGGTTTTCCTGCACCTACACAGTTGGGTGTTGGCTAACAATGAGGGGAAATCTGTGATTCAGTATCATTCCCCTCACTTGAATAGAACTGACTGCTGATGCCTAGTTACAAGTCTAACAGTGAGCCTTCCCCTTTAGCAACCACTGTTCAGTGGCCTTGTTGTCTTTGGCCTGCCATTGACTATAGTGGCAAAATTGTGATTTTGCCTAAAAAGCTTTTATCAAAAATGTATTTTTATTTTCAGGCCGGTCCCATTTGTGCACCGCTGCTCTGCACTTAAATGGCCGAAATCGGCCAAAAAAAAGTTATTTTTTTGTTATTTTGAAACAATTTTACATGCCAATGGCCATATATTTGGCCATTGGCATGCCTTCCACATTATATACACCCTTTATTTGGAGCTGTCATGGCCCCGTTTTGTAGTTTGCAGAAATGTACTCAAATACATTTCTGCAGGTTACACTAATCCTGCATGGATGACTGCCTGCTTCCTGGATCGGTAATTCACCTCATTTGCATGGTTTTCACTGATCCCATCTGTACCATTATTTCACATTATTTCACACAAAAAGCAATATATGTGATAAGCTCTTCTGCCTTTTTTTCTGTTCGACAAAATGCATTGCTGACCAGCTGTATATCTTCCAGTCTTCCATACGTCTACTTTTAAATATATTTTATATACATATATGTGTATATGCATATATATATATATATATATATATATATATATATATATATATATATATATATATGTATATATATATATATATATATATATACACATATATATATATATATATATATATATATATATATATATATATATATACATATATATATATATATATACACATATATACACACACACACACATATATATATATATATATATATATACATACATATATATATATATATATATATATATATATATATATATATATATATATACATACATACATATACATATATATATATATATATATATATATATATATATATATAAATATATATTTATATAGATATGAATGTTGCCGTCAAGTGCTCAAACTATCAAAAGTCTGATCACTTGAAATTCCATAAACATTTTTCTAAAACTGTTTTTTTGAACTTTGCTGGTATTTGGTCATGTAAGATCAAAGTACACTGGGGAATGTGAATTAAGCATTTCCTCATTTAATTTCTCCAACAAGTTTGGGTTTCTAATACCATGAATGGATTGGACTCCATTCTTAAGTGAAGGTATGATTAAAGTTCATGAAATTAGTATTATTTCAATCTTTGATGTTTGTGAAAGGTCCTCTTCTTAGCACCAGTAATGTGCTCAGAACTGACTCCTTCTGCAATTCATACAGTTACGTGTATTTGTAGAATATCTAAATAAGACTGTAAATTCTTGTTTTATGAATTGCCTTGTTACTACAAGTATTGGGACAGTCTGAGTATCCTTCCTCCCCATTGCCCTTGTTTCTGCCTGCAAATCCTTTTATTTTATGACTTTGTGTTGCTCTGTATGTAAGATGCTGTAATGACTTGGTGTAGCAATTTCAATGAGCAATACTATTTTTGACATCTTACTACTACATCTGATTTTCTTGCATCTATTTTTTAAACTGTTGGTAATGGATGATCCCATGTGATAGTCATATAAACATCTCTATTCTCTATAATTCTTTGTGGCTTATGTTTCCACCGCTTCTCAGTCACTTCCGTATTGCAATGTTTGCACAATCCACAGTGCAACAGTTTTGCCACATAATTATGTCTTTCATTATACAGGCCCTTCGTAATTAATGTTATCACACCCAGCAACAAGATGTGTGACTGTTTCCAGTTTTGTTTTACAGAGCTTGCATTTGTCTGTTTCTACCACTTGTTCAATGGACTTTCAAAACTGTGTACATAGTCCACTATCCTGGGCTGCTAAATTAACCTTTTATCCTTTGGTTTAAAGTCACCTCTCCTTAACCATTCCTGCATCAGATCCTGAAAGACATGAGGTTGTTCCATGAGTTTTTTGAACTTGTGACTATATTTATGCTTTTTCCACATTTCTTGCCTTCTCATCTGATCTTCTCCTTGGGTCTGCTACAGATGATCGAACTCTTAAAACATCGACTTTCATATGGCCAAGACCATATGATCGATGTTTCAAAAGTTCGAACATCTAAAAGAATAAAAAAAAAAAAAAAAAATCCTGGCCATTTTTTCAGTGGTGCAAGCCCCCCCCCCTGCACCCCCACACCCCATAATACTTAAATATAGCAATTCCAAGATCACACTACAGTGAGGAAAAGGGAAATTTTCCCATTCTACGCTGTATGGAGATCAATGTTTAGAACGTTCGAAGTTTTAAAACTTTGATCATATGGTCTCAGCAGCACGAAAGTTGAGGTTTTAAAATTTCAATCATCTGTAGGGAACCCCTTCTCCTTATATTCTTTCTTTTATATTTTGGCACATTCTGTTGCTGAATGATTTCTACTTCTGGTCTGGTTTCCAGTCCCACTTGTCACCGATATGCTTCTGTTAAACTAAGCAGGTAAATCATCTTAGATTTGTTCCCTTCATGTTTCAAAACTTTCTCTATGTTTGGATCTGATGAGGTCAACAAATATGTATGGAGGCCTATGACTGCAGATCTATACATGTAATCAATTGTAAGGAGGCCAATACTTCCTTCAGAATTAGGAATACATAATCTTGGTTTTCATTGATTTTTATATATCATTTGATAAGTGTGAAGCATAATTCTTGTTTTCTTGTCCAACTGATCCAATACCTCTTGGGACCAGTAGTCACCCCAAAACTGTAAGTTAGATTACAAAGAACAAATTGGTTTATAGCTTGGATTTTGTTACTAGATGTCAGGGCTGTTTTCAGTATTAATTTTAGTCTTCTAAAATTGTGTTTACTGAGTTTTGTTTGCATTTGTTCATGTTTTGTTGCATATCTTTCATCAGTTCCCAAATATCTATAACTCCCTCCTGCTCAAATTACATTCCTATCCCTGACTGATATTTGTTGGTGCTGTAACTTTCCTGTATTAAATGTTGCTTTTGAAGATATGAAGGACAAATGTCATATATCTATTTAAATATATCGCTAGAGATATTTATGCTTTCCTGTCAAATGCTTAGTCTATCAAAATTTGATCACTGAAAATATCAGAAAATAATTTGAAAACTATCTTTTTGAACTTTGCTGGTATTTGCTTGTGCAAGATTGAAGAATACTGGGGAATGTGAATTGGCCATTTCCCAGTACAGTGTAATCTCAAAGATGAAATATATATATATGAACCGAGCTTAAGTGATTTGAATAATGTGTTACTACTTGTTGGAAGTAACCTTGTGTTGATATACTTGCACTGTAAATAAACAGTATGTCATACTTGCACTGAAAACAAACTGTACTGAAATCAACATTAAGTCTCCAGAGTCTATAATGTACCACTGGTGGTTTTACCTGGTTACATTTGCTTAAGATATAACAAATTACATAATGTTTCAATCATGTTTCATGCTGTGCAATTCAAAACACCTTCTGCATTAAATTTCTATAAAAAACAGTTTATTGGATTTTAATCAAAAAAATCATTATAACAAAACTAAACAATCAACTAAAAACAAGTAAAACAACATACAAAGTCCATAGCAGTAACATATTCTATACATTATTAAAACTTTTCCAGTAGATATTTAAGTTTTAACCATGACACTTTTTTATGAGTAATATTTGACATTCTAGCATGAGCAGTTTGTATTTCCCTATTGCATACATGTTTTGCTAGACAAATAAATTCTGAAAAAGAGAGGATGTTTTTACATTTCCAATTTATTGTGATAACTTTTATTGCAATAGAAAGAAGAGACCAGAGGAGAGGTCTTTCATTCTTGGAATGGAACCTAGAATTGGAGTATTAAACAACAGCAATGAGTTAGTAACAGTACAGTTGTATGACAATAATGCTTTAGCAAAGTGTTTGAAATACATCCAAAATGAGGAGACCATTTTTCATTCTCGGACCATATAAATACAATTTGCATTTAAAACTTCATCACACCTCCAACATTCAATATTATCTTTTTTATATACTAGGGCAATTGTGTGGAGTTAAGAAACGTCTGTGTAAGTACTTCCATGTAAAAATTCTCCAATAAGGAGACAATGTTTTATTACTAATGGATTTTAAAACTAATCTCTTATTAGCAGCTGAAAATATTTAATCATTTATCTCTGTTGAGTAGTCCCAATAAGACATGTCAAAAAACATAAATTCAGATATTAAAATCCTATAAATTATTGACAAAGAAGACTTATTTTGTTTTCTATACTATTAATCTTGAACACAATCTAATATCTTAGGAACAGTCTTAGAATTCTTATTTAATGTTATTTGCACTTTCTTACTAATAAATTCTCTAAATATTTGTATATTTAACCAATTATTTGGCATTATGTTATATCCAGTCAGACGATAATCAGCAAAATGAAAATTATTATTATTTAAGAACTGATGCCAACATTTTAAACCATTTTCTTTGGTGTGTAATATTTTACTTGAATTAAATGACTCTAGGTAACCATTAGTGTAAGCTATGGGGAACATTAGAATTAATAAATCTTTAACAAGGTAGTTACTATGCATCACACTTTTAAAATTAGTTAAAATATAGTTAACAAAAGAAGTAGAAGAAGGATATTGTCTGGTATTAACACTAAGATCCTTTATGATCATATACTTTCTGTCAAAATTTGACAATAAATGATTTATTCATGTAATATTAATTTTTAATAAGATTGATTTATGGATCCACTTCCGGTTTGAAATATTTGTACAATTTAACTAATGGCTTACTAAATTTAAGATAATGGATTTACCATACAATTCAGTGTTAGGAAAACCAGTTCCACCATCTTCCCTACTTTTAGCATGCCAATCACATGCTATTCTAGTTTTTTGAGGATACCACATATGTAATATAAAGTTTATTTGTTTAATCATTTTTTAGATGGAAGTACAATCAATGACTGTATGATGAATAGAATTTTTGGTTTTATAATAATTTTTTATCAAAGTTAGTCTATCTTCCATTGTGAAAAACATTTTATTACAATTATCAGTAATTTTTCCTACTGTGTTGATTAAAGATTTATAGTTTGCTTTTGCTGTCTCAGTCCAACTCGATTTTATAATTACTCCCAGGTATTTACGTTATTTTCCCAATTAAACTCCTTATATTTTCCTAAATAAATATTCATGTTTTATTTATCAATAAAGTTTCAGTCTTATTATGATTAAAACTTAAACATGAAATCTTCTCAAAAAAGTTGTATTTAGTTAATAATGTGTTCTAATGAGAAATCAATGTCTCCACTTGTTAATAAAATATCATCCACAAATAATTGTATTTTGGAGCTATAATTTTCATCAATGGAGAATCCCTTCATTTTTGAGTCTACTCTAATAAAGTTTGCAAAGGATTCTATTGACAAAGCAAACAACAAAGGAGATAGGGGGCAGCCTTGCTTTGTACCTTTTAATATTTTAAGAGTACCCAACAAAAATTAATCAAGTTTAACAAAGGATAGAGAATTCTTATATAATGTATTTATTAAATCTATAATGCCTATAAATTCTGTAGAAAAATATATTCTTTCAGTACTTTATATAAGTAAATCCAATTAATAGAATCAAAAGCTTTGTCTAAGTCTAAGCTTATGACTGAAATTTCTTTCTTTTTCTTATTAGCTATGTCAATCAGTGAAAAATTCTAATAACATTATCCTGAACTTTCCTATTTAAGATAAAGCCTGTTTGATCATCATCTATTAATCTTGACATTGTCTGAATTAGTCTTTTCACCAATACAGACATAAACGTTTTATAATCAAAATAAGGTAATTAGAAGAAATAAATTTTGGGTCTTTATCTTGTTTCAGAATGGGAGATATCATTGCATATTTCCACAAATGAACAATAATTGAGGTATTCCTAATTTCTTCAAACACTCAATAAAATTCTTAAAGTATTATCAGGAAATAAATATATATAACTCAGGAATCATACCATGTAATCCAGGGGCCTTGTCATTTTTAAAACTGTTAATTTGCTCTTTTAGTTCTCTAAAATAATTTGATTTATTTAATTTGATAGTTTGCTCTTTAGTCATTTTATTGATGATATTTTTTTTTCAAAAAACTCTCAGTTAAATCACCATTATCTAAGGTATATTTACTATTATTAACTATTTCATAATGTTTCCTGGAAGATTCTAATATGTCTTTTAAATCTGTTGTACTTCTAATGTTACTTCTAATGGTAAAAGTAACTTCTTTGATATGATTGATATTATTTAGTCTTTTTGATCTGATAGTCAGTCTATGTAAACTCTTTAGATTAACAGAATATGATTGTAATTTAAGTTTTTTTCTAAGTTTATTGAAACTTTATGATTTAATGGCTCTTTATATTTATGGTTTAAATCCTTGAAATCTGAATTTGCACCTATATCATTAGCTTTTACATTTAATTTTAAGGTATTGATTTTTGACTATAGCTTTATTAATTATTTATCCCATTTCTTTCTTTTGCTGAGATACTAACTTTAAATTATTCCATATAGGTATGCTTTTAGTGTGTCCCACAGGATAACATTAAACATGTTTCCATTGTTAATAAAATCTAGGAACACGTTTAATTATTTTAAGAATCAGTCCTTAAATTGATTAATCTTTACAGTGTAGGCTGGAATTCTTTGCCAGAAGATTAATTCATTAGGTTTAATATTGATTTTGAATATAATAGCATTATGGTTGGACAAAAGACATGAAATTATTGACACTTCAGATTATAATCTATCCAAGTAAAAACTCTATCAATAATTGTTTGGGTACCAAATCTGTATGAGTAATGTGTGTAATTTAGGGGGTTTGGTAATTTTATTTCATAAATATCTTTTAGGTTTATTGAATTAATGAAGTAATTTAATTGTTTGGTAGCAGGTGATAATCTTAGTTTCTTATCTTTGGTAGTATCTTTTGCAGAATGGATACAATTAAAATCATCAGCCAATAAAATATCACCATTTGAATATGAAGTGATAATATCTAAATATTTTCTTGAAACCTTACATCTAATTCCAGGGATCCAATAAACATCAATAAATGCATAATGTTACTAGTTAATGTCCAGTTCAACTATACTCAACATTCTATTTTTATCCAAATAGGTATTGATTATTTCAGACATTGACAATGTTTTCTTCTACAATATGACAGTGCCTCACCACTTTGAATTATAATATAAGTCCACATGTATTGAGTAATCTTTGAAAGATAACCTATCTAAGTTCTTCTTTATCAGATAAGTTTCTTACAAAAAAAGCAATATGAACATTATTTATTTTTAAATATTTCACTAAACTGCCTCTCTTCATAGGGCTATTGATTCCATTAATATTTAATGAAATGTACTTATAAAGAGACATTTTGAGACTATATTTCAATACAGCAAATTCTGTTATGGACAAAAAAATAAACCTAACTACTAGCAATATTAATTTATAAATATTTACATCTCCTAACATTGAATAAATGTTTCCTGATTTGTTGTAAATTTCATTCAAGCCATCTTTAATAATCTCTAAATTGCTAATCAACCACCATCAAGTGCTAATACCTCAGAAATTAATCTAATTAATAAAGTTATCTAAATAAACAGCTCTTGTCTTTAATAACATTTTCTATTCTTAATCATTATTCATTGTGATAACTAAATCTAAATTCTCAAGAAATATATGAAAATCAGCTTTATATTACTAAAAGTATGACTATTAATTAGATGATATTTATAAGTTGAATTATCAATTAAATGATATGTATTAAGGAACATGCTTTTTAAAACAGTTTATACTAACCTTAAGTTATTCCATATTATTACATTTCTTTTAAATTTGTTCTCTCAAACACATAGGAATTGTCAAGACAAATGTTTAAGACAATCAGCTTTACCTACATCTTTTCTGAACTCAAACTATTATGAGCCACACATGACAATAAACCTTTTGGAATAAATTAAATTAGCTTGTGTTATTCTCTGAAGACAGCTTGTATGATTCAACTTATAATGACCAGGCTTACAAATAACTCTATCATTACTTGAAATTAATAGCCAAGAAGTCTGTTGATGCTACTAAAGTATTTAGTATTTCTATAGTTTGTTTCATACATTCTATAGTGTCAAACATTTACTATTTATTTACTCTTTAACAAGATAAAGAGAACATTAATACAATGTAATATAAAGATGTTACTTATTTTGTATTATTTCCCAATTCAGTATTCAAAATTTTAACTTTGAGATGTATTCATAAAATGGTTAATAAATAATTAAATAGCAAACATGGTATAACTACTAATTAAAACATAAACTACTGAGTCCTACATTATCTCCTAAATGACCCCAGCTTACAAAAATGAAGGGTATATCTATATAATAATTAATTGCTAGATGCTTGCCTTCCATAGGAGGACTACTTTAGATATATACAGTCAGGGTTTCTCTACAATGTAAAAAAAATAAAAATAAAAAAGCTGGGAATGTACTCCTCATTCTTCCTTAGCAATCTGGCCAAAGTCACAAACAATGAGGTGGCAGAATTCCAAACATAATGACACTCCCAAAATATTATTCCCATTAAATCAGATAATCTATAAAGCAGAAGGCTTTAAATAAACAGATATTTCTGAAGGACATGAAATCTAAAATCAAATTCCTGAAAACATTCTCAAACCCCAGACGTGAATGATTTATGATTAAGTAGCACAAGAATAAGAATTCCTCTAGAAAGTAATAAAAAACATGAGTCCAAAAATTGTCATTCTTTAAAATCTGGCCAGTAAAAAGCAATGGCTGCGGTAGATATTGTAGCCACTATAGTTGAAAATATTAATATTTTACTTAAATGGTCAAGCCTATATTAAGGCCCTTGATAATGTATTCTTACAAACGTAAATTGATAAATTGCTGAGACACTTTCATTCAAATGTCTGCATTACTGACATTGACATTAACAATATGAAAAAAATGAAAATATATATCTACACATATATCTTTATATAGTTAATGGAATTTTTGCTTCTTCCTATGCTTTTCTTCATCCCAACCTGCTATACCAAATACCCATGTCTGCCCAGAATTCACAATAAATAGTCATTCACAACTAAGCTTATAATCTAGTCAATCAGTTTTGAGGTGAGATTTTAAAACTCTTTAAGTATGAGAAGACCTGCAACAAAGTGTAGTTACTGTAATCTATATTTGGGGTAGGACTAATGATGGGTGAAATATTTCACCTAAATAAGAAGCTTCTATTCCCCCACTTAATAGAAATCAGATTTCCTATTCATAGGTTCATAGGTAGGTACTAGGCTATCTACCTGAAGGCATTTATAAGCCTAGCCAGAATGTGTTGACTTTCGCCTCCCCCTTAGATTAAGTCCCTGAGCCTTTGTCCAGCAGATCCACTGAAGTGATCCCCGAGGTAAACTTTCTGTTTCCCATCCACTCATCAAGGTTTCTTTTGAAGAGTGTTAGCGAGGATTTCTGCCTAATTTAGATTGGGATCTTGTTCCAAAGCATGGGACGTCTCTGGGACAGGAATCTATCCCTCCAGCACGTCCTATTTATTGTTGTGGTGAGGTTTAGATCCCTAGAGCTTGTGGCTCGAGGGGATAAGGTTTTCTTTAGGTGGAGCATGTCCATCAATTCTGGGTTGGACATGGCCTTGTATGCCAGGAAGAGATCACCTCTGAGTAGGCGGTATGCAACCGAGTACAGCTGGAGTTTCTTCAGTCAAGCTGCATAGGGCATCTGTTTGAGGCCAGTGATCCTCTTGGTGAGGTACTTCTGTGGTCTTTTCAGCTGTTGCAGTTGTCTTGAAACGTACATCCCAAATGGGGCATTGTACTCTATGATGGGTCTGATGAGTGATGAGTAGAGGGGTGCAATGACCTCTTTTGATCTGGATATTACAAAATGCTATATTTTGCAGAAGTCCTGATTTAAAGTTCCTATTCTAAAAAGGTCAATGAATAATATATAATTTATATATATATATATATATATATATATATATATATATATATATATATATATATATATATACATATATAGCTATATGAATATGAATATATATGAATTTATATAACTACATAATATGTGCACACATAAATACTCAAAGACTTGTATACACACACACACACACACACACACACACACACACACACACACACACACATATTGATTTTGGTTTTTAATGTGAGATAACTAACGTCCCTGCAGCCCTATACCCAACTTCCGGAATCCATTCTGATCCCAAATGAAACATTTCAATAAGTGAAATTAACTTAACAAACTTACTGAATGAATTAAAGAAGGATACTACTTAATGTAAATAGAGGAACATTCTATTTAGCAAAATCTTGACAGAACATGTTGTGATGACTATAAGAAAACATGCTCATAAACACACCAGCACTACACAAGCCATCCCAACACTTCAACAATAAAATTGCCTGAAATACACCAAGTAACATATGCTGTTATAAATCCTCTAAGTAGTATGATCAAATGTTGCATTTCAATATTTATGTTAATACTACTAACTTATTCAGTAAGTTAAGCATATCACACCTCATAGCATCTTTACACACATATTCCAGCTATAGACATTTGGCATCCATTGCAACCAAGCAGATTGTCTGTTAAAAATCTGAAATTAAGGATGTAATAGTGAAGCTTGCATACCATGCATCAAAAGGTATTTGAAAGCTTTATTCTAAACCTGTCTTGCTCTTGTTTTCTTTAGGAACTGATTCTGGCCACTCCATTGTAAAATTCCAATAAGCGTAAATCTGGTGAGTTCAAAGGTCACACTGATCTTCTCACTGCATCTCTGAGCTGTCAAAGGTACTGCACACAGCCAAAAATCAAGTAAGTCAATCACAGCACTTACAAACAAGAAATAAAGAGCTTGTTGATGCATTCTAGCAGAAATATTAGACTTGTTCAAACCAAAAATGCATTTAGTAGCCTGTGATGGTTTCAGTATGGTGAAGATTACTGAGAAGGAAAGAAAACAAAAGACATATGAGTTAATTTACATTAAAATAAAGAAAAATGAACACATAACACAAACCGAAAATATTTCTCTATCCAACTCCTCCCCATCACTAATAGACCTCTGTCTTTCATTCCCTTACTTATAAATAAATGCTAAATAAAAAGAGATAGAAGAAAAGAAAAAAAGACAAAATAATAGTATGAGCTAATAAAATGTATGAAAAAGATAAACCCCAGGATTTAGCAAGTTCTGCACGGTGTGCAGGAATAGTGCAGGAGCTGCTGGAGGCAATATGGCCACCATGCGATTCAGGAATAAGCTCCCGGGACGTGCACGAGCGCTCCCTCACTATTCCTGCACGGACACAGCTCCTGTATGAAAATTACCCCATTTGCAGGTAAAAACCATGCAAATGAGGTGAATTTGTGATCCAGGAAGATGGTAGGTAGTCATGCAGGACTAGTGTAGTCTGCAGAAATGTAAACGGTTAGTAACCGCGTACACTTTTACAAACTACAAAACGGAGCCATGACAGCTCCAAATAAAGGGTGTATATAATGTGGAAAGCATGCCAATGGCCAAACATATGGCCACTGGCATGGAAAACAGTTGGAAGAAAATAACTTTTATTTTTTTTAGCCAATTTTGGCTGTTTAAGCGTAGGGCAGTGGCGCACAAATAGGATCAGGCCGAAAATCTAAAAAAGAAAAATGTGAAATAAGCACTGTATCACAAATCACAATTTTGCCATTATACTCAATGGCAGGCAGAAGACAACATGGCCAGTGAATAGTGGTTGCTAAGGGGAAAGGCTCAGTGTTAGACTTGTAACTAGGCATTAGAAGGCAAACCTATGCAAATGAGAGGAATGATACTGAATCCTAGATCCCCCCCTCATGGTTCGCCTGCACCCAACCGTGTCGGTGCAGGAAGACCATGGTGCAAGCCTAAGAGCTAGCTGACATAGAGGGGTGTGTCAGGCATACTGAAGCTTATTGGATCCCTGTGGCTCGGGTTTGCCCTTAGCTTAGCAGAGGTAAGCAAGGGGGTATGTCTGAACCTGCCTAGCACTCTTTTCATTGCATAAGCAGGTGTGCGCACTCTGCACCATGTTTTAAAGGGGAAAAAAAGTAATCCAGGAAATAGCAACTTTGTGCACATCTGAGCAATGTGTTTGTGCGGTGCGCCCCTAGGCTTAAACAGGAAGGCAATGGGAAGGGAAAACAGCAGTAGGAAGGTAATCAAGGAGAACTAGCATAGCTGGCAAGTGAAATGTTAATGTATCAGAATCAGCCAATTACACAGGCAGCAGCCCAGCCCAGCACACTACTATAAACTATGCAAACACCTTTCCCTCTGCTTTTTTCCCACAAGCTCTACACCACCGGTGTACTCAACCCGGGAAATTTTACCAAAACAAAAGCAACAAAATGATAGGGGCTGCAGCAGCTATCATAAATCAACATGTGGAAGAGGCTGAGGGTGGTGAGGATGAGAATGCTGATGACCAACCCACAGTAAGGAGAAGGAGAAGAGTGTACAGATCCAGGGTAACCTACCAGGGGCTATATGAGCTGGATATAGTGGAGTGCTATAGGGGGGACAGGGACGTTCTACAGCAAATTGATGAGCTGTGCTGGCCACACCTCACACACAGAATCAACAGAAGGGAATCCATCCCAGTGGATACCAAGGTATGCGTAAGCCTAAGAATACTAGCCACAGGTACCTTCCAAAGTCCAACTGAGGATATCATGGGGATCTCACAGGCATCAGCATCCAAGTTAGTCCACCATTTCCTGGATGCCATGTCAGCACATGCCGGTGAGCACATATATTTCCACAACAGCTGTGAGGTGTTGACCAGCAATATGCATCTCTTTCACCAAATAACAGAATACCCTGAGGTAGTGGGTGCTATAGACTGCATGCATATATGCATCAAAGCACCACCCGGTGAGCGGGGTAGGGTATACATCAAACATGAGGGCTTCCCCTCCATCAACTGCCAGGTCATGTGCAATGCCCAGAACATTATAATGAATGTGTGTGCTGGCTACCCTGGAAGCTATCATGACACCCACATCTGACATATGACACAGCTGCACCGCAGATTTGCCAATGGGGACATCCCTTATAGCCACCTAGTGGGGGATGCTAGTTACCCACTGGAGCCATGGCTGATGACACCCATCAGAAATGCACACACACACCCGAACAAGAACTCCATAATGAAGCACATGCACAGACCAGAATCATAAGAGTGTTTGGGATGCTCAAGTCAAGGTTCCGGTGCCTGGACACATCCGATGGAGCCTTGCAGTACTCTCCAGTTACATGTACCCAAATTGTCATTGTATGTGCCATGCTACACAATATGAATCTGCGGAAACACCTGCAGCAGGAACAGCATGGGGCAGGGCAACACAGCCCCCCACCATTGGCAAAACCTGCACAAGCACAGAGTGACTCAGAGGAGGAACAACCTGAACCTGTCCCAGTAAGCAGAAGAAGGCATGCCCATTATGCCCAGGCCATGGCAAAGAGGCAATGCATAGCACATACACTGAAACAGTAGGAACCCAGGGAATGACACCTCTCTCTGACTTGCACATACAGTAAAAGGGATACCAAACATGACACTACCTGTGCTTAACGATGTATAGGGAGTGTACTATGTGCATCCAACATATTCAGCCCTCCAGCACTATCCTCAATACTGGCAAAGCCACAAGGTAAGTCACTCTCCCTATCAATTGCCATATGGAGTAGTATGTGTTGTTACTTGTATCTATGGTATGGATGTGAGCATGCAAAGGAATCGGATGGCTGAATGGGATGCCAGCAGATAGTAGACATCAGTAGTGGCAGCATGAGATCTGTAACAAATACTGGTGTCACCACAGCAGCCAGTACTAGACAAGGTGACAAAACTCAATGCAGGAAATGTGCTGGGCCACATGTGTGTCCATAGGACGCACACATGCCAGTCAGGGAGGCTCACATACCCAACAACAGTCTCAGCCAGCAGGACAGGCATAGACAAACACAAACAAAGGCTGTACTAAGGCCTCTGATTGATGGCTATGGAGAACATCCCCCCAGACCTACACAAACAGACTACAAATAGGTCAGGCAGTGGGATGTTAGTTCTGAAGGGTAAGAAATCAGAAACTGAAATGTAGGTTAATCAAACCTAAGACCTGTAGTAAACTGATATGCCTCTAGTCAGCATGATATGTCAAAATACATAATGAAATGGAGTACCTGAAATACCAGTACAGGCATAGAAAATGTGTACAAGTGTCAGGTGTACCCCCCCCCAATCCCATATAGGACTGTAGTTACAGTCAGGTGTGCCCCCCCAATCCTATGTAGAAATGTAGTAACAGTCTGGTGTGCCCCCCAATCCTATGTAGAAATGTAGTAACACGTATGTGTAAGTATAATAACAGTGGAGCACAGATTACCTGAGCTGGCCAAGGTAGCAGGATAGCCTGTAGCATGTGTACAATATGCAGGGCCGTGTGTCTTAGGTCGGTGTGTGTTGTATATTGTGTGAGAGTGGTCAGTATGTATGCATGGTGAGGTTTGTCCTGGTGACCATTGGCCAGTTCTGCTGAGGAAAGGGCCAAGGCTTCACAACTGCAGTGCCAAAAACAATGCCAAAACACATTCCAGCAGTAAGCCATAGTAAATGTTTGGAAGCAATATGTGTCACCATCTGATAGATGTACATGGCATGAATGTGGGCCCAGACATAAAAGCAGTACACAGGGGGAAATATCCCAGACAGGCAATGTATAATATGTAACTGTCAAATGGACACATCCTTGGAATTGTACATACAGGTTAGCAACAAATTATTTGGGCTTGTAGTATGGAATACTGATGTCATCTGGCCGAACACTGGCAGACCACAAAGGTCACAGGTATGGAGTATTGAGAAACAGCTGATGTCCCTGCACAAGCCAGCATAAGTGGAATGTCCCATGCATATCTGTGAGTCAGATGCAAGTAGTATCGATAGCACACATGCACCCAGCTCACCCCACCATCACCCACAGATACCTCTCCGGTCTTATCCCTGCTGTTGGGAATGAATACAATATGACCCCCACCTCTGTATGACAATAGCTAAAGAATGCAGCATGCAGAACAGGTGTCTCATGCAGGTGTGTCCCTAGCTGTTAGCAGCACCCTGCGAGCATCCACAACACTGGATCAATAATGACAGAAAGTATTGGCATGAACACTTTGCACACCTACCCTGTCACCCCAGGGGAATAAGTGTATTGCAGTCTGGGACTGTAGGAGTGACAGAATGCAATAGCCCACTACAGCTGGCCTGCATCACTACCAAATGGCCTACAGTCCTCTGCCAAAGGCCTGTGTCTCACCCTTACTGCCTTTTTTAATTTCTCCAAGTCTTTTGGGTTTCTAATGCCATGATGGGAATGGACCCCATTCCTAAGTCAAAGTACAATTAACGTTAATGAAATTAGTATTGTTTCACTCTTTGACATTAGCCAAAAGTGCTCTTCGGAGCACCCACAATGTGCCCAATAATGACTCCTTCTACAATTCATACAGTTTTACATGAATTGGTAACATATCTAAATACGATTGTAAACTCTTTTTTTATAAGACCAGTGGCTCCTACTACTACTGGTACTGCCTGTGTATTTTTCTTTCACATGGCTCTCATTTCTGCCTACAGATCCAGGTATTTTATGACTTTGTGTCTCTCTGTACGCAAGACTGTAGTCACTGGGTGTGGTGATTTTAATGATCAATGTTACTTTTGTCTTCTTTTCTTGGACCACTATATCCATTTTCTTAGCATCTATCTTTTGAACTGTTGGTATTGGGTGATCCAATGTGATATCAACTTCATAATTTTCTATGATTCTTTGTGGCTCATGTTTCCAGTGTTTTTCAGACACTTTGATACCATAATATTTGCACAATCTCCATTGTAACAGTCTCACCACATTATTATGCCTTTCAGTATACAGTCTCTCTGCCATTAGTGTGTTGCAATCAGCAACAATGCACTGTCAATGTATGTTATGTCATGGACTCCCAAATAACAACATAACACAGTCCACAGAACACAAATGCAAGGCCATGTGGACAAATCCCAGTAACATGTCCACCATGTCCTACTGCATGAACTGTGGACCAACACCAAATTACTGCTGGGATGAGGTGATAACTATAGGAAACATATCAGATAATGTTTGCATAATTTTTGGAAGAGGATAGAATAACAGGGAGGGTAGGAGCATGGGTGACATGGAGTGTGTGTAAAGTCCGAAACTCAGTCGTGTGCACATGCTATCCCTGGCTGCAAACACAAGAATGAATGGTACAAACCTGCTCGTAAACCACAATGTGAAGGGGTAATGTCCAGAATTATGACCCCTGCCTCTGGGTAACCTGTGTGAATCTGTACAGCTGTGAGGTATGGCCAAAGCAGGATATGGCCATACTGTCACATCTATGGATGTACAAGCATGGGATCCTCAGCCACCACTGTACCAAGGTGATGAACCATTTACACAGACCCAGCAGTAAGTGTCTGCAGCTACCACTCCAGAATGAAATGATTGTGCAAGAATATGTAGGCTACTGACCACAATACTGGACACAGCTGCATTCACCTTGTTTTCCCCAGGGCATCACTGCAAGCAAATATGTATAACTGACAGTACTTGATGACATAAAACATCACAGTGTAAAACAGTACATATGTCTGAATATCTCTGCTAACACCAAGACCATGTAGCAGATGCAGCACAGACACAATTACCTACAGTAACCCACTATCCTTTGCCTGTTTTGACCCCATATTGTTAACCAATCTCCAAATGTCCCACAGAAACAGGTTGCTAGCTGTAGGTGTAGAACACAAAAGCCTGCAATGGAGTACAATCTAACTGGAATGGATTCACTCATTCAATAAAGAAGGTCATACTGGGCATGCTCCCACACTTAGAGAAATGAAGGCCATGCCAGACAACAAAATACTGAAAGGTCATACTTGGCATGCTCACACACTTACAGATATGAAGCCTATGTCTGGCAACAACAGTGGACCATACATATCTGAAAGTCACAGATGCTAGTGCACACACTCCTCAGTACACACCAGTCATGCTTTGCACACACATTGGATAAGAATACACACATATATCCAAGGGCAATACACTATAATAGGCCAACATTACAGAATACATAGATGTGTGGAAGAGAGTAACATACAGTGACAAAGAGCCTCCCATCATGAGGCCTGTCCCACCCAGCACACATCCAATTGGCTAAAACTACATGATGTGCAAATGTCAATCACCTTAGACATTTGCCTCTGGTATCCCTCAGTACTATAGTGTCTGTGGTTGTTGTGCTATCTGTGTAACATGACTGTACAAGTCAGTAGTCATTCAGCAGTTGTATACATGTGCCTGCGGAATATAAACCTGTGTGTGCTGAGTGTTGTGTGTCTGCCTCAAGATGAATGGGTTATGGCCCATGCACACACACTACACTCCCCATTATCCTACTATGGCAAACCTGCTGATGTCATCACCTTGAAATGCCCCTTTGAGGAAGTAGTAACCAGTATTCTCTGTGGTGTGTCCTATAACTGCATAATGCTGTAGTGTGATGCACTAGTTAGATAGGAGTTCTAATCCCACACATGGCAACTGTGTGTATGTACGTGTTTGTCTGTGTAGGGATCAATGCTTTTAGGCCATTCACACTCACTACAATTTCAAATGCCCTATTTGGCAGGGCTGCTGCTGTCATTCACTTTGAAATACACCTTTGTGGAAGGTATAGCCTAGTAATCTCTGTGGTGCATCCTGTAACTGTGGCATGCTGTAGTGTGATGTGCTAGTTAGGTAGGAGTTCTAATCCCTGACATGGCAAATGTGTGTGTTTGTCTGTGTAGGAATCAATGCTTTTTAGACCATTCACACTGACTACAATTTAAAATGCCCTGCTTTGACTGGGCTGCTGATGTAATGCACTTTGAAATACACCTTTGGGGGAAGACTAGCCCAGCAATCTCCATGACATGTCCTATAACTGTGTAATGCTGTAGTGTGATGTATTAGTGAGGTAGGATTTCTAATCCCAGACATGACAACTGTGCGTGTGTTTGTCAGTGTAGGAATCAATGCTTTTTAGGCCATTCACACTCACTACAATTTCAAATGCCCTACTTTGGCATGGCTGCTGATGTCATACACTTTGAAATACACCTTTGGGGAAAAAGTAGCCCAGTAATCTCCATGGCACATCCTATAACTGTGTAATGCTGTAGTGTGTTTTATTAGTTAGGTAGGAGTTCTAATTTCAGACATGGCAACTGTGGGTGTTTGTGTAGGGATCAATGCTTTTTAGGCCATTCACACTCACTACAATTTCAAATGCCCTACTTTGGCAGGGCTGCTGATGTCATTCACTTTGAAATACACATTTGGGGAAAGAGTAGCCCAGTAAGCTCTGTGGCGCATGCTATAACTGTGTAATGCTGCCGTCTGATATACTAGTTAGGGAGGAGTTCTATTCCCAGACATGGCAACTGTGTGCATGTAGGGATAATTTTTTTTGGCCATTCACAGTCACTACACACACCTAAAAATGGAGAACATCAATAACTGTGCAGTAATAGAGACCTGATCAAAGGCTCCAGAGAGCACCCCTGCAAAGCCAGGTACAGCTATCACCACACCTGTTGGCCACCAAACCAGGGCCAAATCAATAAAGGTGGAGGAGTGTCTATATTCACCAAGGATACTCACACCACTAGGCTACTTACCCAACAGAATGTGTCTGAAATACCCCCGGTGCAACTAACAGTAAGTTAGACTGCATTCCAAATTGTATAGCTTGCTGCATATCCCCACCATGCCCCATAATTCCCACTACAGCTTTTGAAACATATTGTGAAATATTATGATACAAGCAAACACCCTAATACTGGGTGACTTACACTACCCTGCCATTAACTGCAAAAACTACTTGTGTACCAACACATGTGCCCAACGGTTCTTGGACGTCATGATTCCCAATGCTCTGGATCAAGTAATCCATAGATCCCACCAGGTGCTCAAATATCCTAGACCTAGACATTATCAACATGGGAAATCAATGCTCCACACCTATGGGTACCCCATCGGTGGTCAGGTCAGCCCATGAGCTAATCACCCTTAACATCAACATCCCTCACCCACACCCCAGTAAGGAAACCTCTGTAACACACATCTCCAAAGCCAATGCCGTGCTACACATGTCAGACGTGACTAATGTCATGACACCAATGCAGATGGGAACTGACAGGATGACTGCTGAATCCTACATGAAGGCACTGTATGAGCACATCCACTCGTGCAATAATCGCGCCATCCAATATAGAAACAAGATGTTCCCTACCAAGAAAAGGAAGCCAGCATGGTGGCCCCCTGCCATAAACATACTGCCTAACAAAAGGAGAAAACCACTGCAAAATGGGGGAATTTCCAGGATGCAAAATACTCCCTTTCTAGCCACAGAAAGAAGCAGAGATCCTTCATAACATCCACTAAAGCTAGTTATGAACAGAATATAGCCATAGATGTCAAAGACAACTGCAAGCCGTTCCATAGCTATTTCAGGAATGTAAATGGCAATGCTCAGATCTGCTCTGAGCTACAACAGGATGGTATTAAATATACTGCTTCCAGGGATATTGTCAATATCCTGGCAGATCGATTCAGTGCCAACTGCACCACCCTCTCACCCCCCAAAAGGCCCATCTCAACATGGAAAGATTCCCAGATTCTGGTAATAATGGCCACATAGGTAAAAAACACACTCTCCAGAGCTATGACAACAGCAGCCTTGGGACCAGTCAACATCCCAGGCTGTGTACTACATGAGCTACAAACTGAACTGGCACCTCACCTACGTGCCATGCCTAATCATAGCCACACCTCAGGCTTCATGCCCACTGCTTGCCGCACAGCTACAGTTATCCTAGTCTACAAGGGGGGATCCACCTTGGATCCTGGGAAGTAGAGCCCCAGCAGTATGACATGCCTGATCTGCAAAGCCATGGAATGTATTATCATCGAAATTAAAACAAAGACATTGGCAGCCTGCAAACACTGGACCCCAACCAGGTTGGGTTTGTGAAGGGCCGATCATGTCACCTCAACCTGATTGACAACTGTGAATCCATCTCCAGAGCTGTGGACGAGGGTAGGGTGGTTCACACAGCCTATCCGGACCTTGCCAAGGCCTTTGACACCATCCACCAGTCTGGAATCATAGATAAATATATCAAGCTGGCCATTAATCCCTATCACCCCATGGGCTGCCAACTGCTGTACTAACTGAACCCACACTGTAAATGTAGATGACACAAACCCCAGCCCCAGACAAGTGACAGTTGGAGTACTTTAGAATTCAGTCCTGGCACTGCCATTGTTTGGCATCTACTGCTCTGAAGTGTAATCCAACAATAAGGGACTCTGGCAAACAAAGGTTCAGATGACTGCACACTGGGAACCAATATTGAATCCCCACAAGATGTGGATATTTTACAGATGGGCCTTACAGAAAGACATGGCTGGTGCCTGAGCCATGCACTCAACATCAATGCCAAGAAATATATAGTTATCCCATTTGGGAAGGGAAATGTACCTGTGAAGTACCACATAGGTGGCAGTGCACTAAACATCTAAAGTGTGATAACAGATTTAGGGACACAGGTGGAGAGCGGTCTCACCTTTGATAACCACATCACCACAACAACACAACAGTCAAAAAATCCACTATGTGGCACACCTCACCACTAAGGGCTTTACATCCAGGAAAAGGAGGCCATTGTCCCACTTAAGTCATCTCTCAATAGACCCAGTACAGACTGCAATGGCCTGTTACATATGTACCTCACAAGACATCTGCAACAACTAGAAAGGCTGCAGACATATCTCCCAAAATGAATCACTAGCCTAAACCACATGCCCCATGCTGACCATCTGAAAATCATACAGCTATACTCTGTCACATATTGTGTTCTCAAAAGTGATCTCTGCTTAATATACCATGCCATGTCAAACCCACAACTGTTGGACATGCTACACGTAAAGAATTCCAAACCCTCACAGCCACATGCTCAAGGGATCCACATATTGTCATCACAATGAACAATACATTATGGAGGGATGTGTTCCAGACCCAGAGACTCCCCAGAGTCTGGACTAGACTGCCCATACATGTCAAGAAGAGTGCCTCTTCGGCCCTCTTCAAAGGACACCTGGACGATTGGATGGGCGATAGGAAATTGACTCTGGAGATCATGTCAGCTGCCCTGATAGACAGGAGTCCAGGGAAGTAAATATTGTGGGAAGACATAGCTAGGGAATTCTCATGTCTAGGCATGTATAGGCCCTAGGTCCAGTAGCCTAATATCAACCTATGAACCACACTTTCCATTGCCCAACCTTGGCAAGGTTGCTAATGTCATCCACTTTGAAATACACCTTTGGGGAAAGCATAGCCCAATAATCTCCATGGTGCATGCTATAACTGCCTAATATGGTAGTGTGATATACTAGTTAGGTAGGAGTTCTAATACAAGACATGGCAAGTGTAAAGGTTTGTGTGTGGGGTTGTTTGTGTAGGGATCAATGCTTTTGAGGCCATTCACAATCACTACAACTTCCATTGCCCTACTTTGGCAAGCCTGCTGATGTCATTCACTTTGAAATATACTTTGGGGAAAAAGTAGTTCATTAATCTCTGTGGCGTGTCTTATAACTGCATAATGATGTAGTGTGATGCACTAGTCAGGTAGGAGTTCTATTCCCAGACATGAAAAGTATAAAGGTTTGTGTGTTTGTTTGTCCATGTAGGGATCAATGGTTTTGAGCCCATTCACAGCCAGTAAAACTTCCATATCCTACTTTGGCAAAGCTGCTGATGTCATTCACTTTGAAAATACACCTTTGGGGAAGGAGTAGCCCAGTAATCTCCGTGGCGCATCCTATAACTGTGTAATGCCGCAGTGTGATGTACTAGTTAGGTAAAAATTCTAATCCCAGACATTGCAACTGTGAGACTTGGTGCGTGTATGTGTGTGTGTGTTGAAACATATATTGAGATTTACTTGCTTACTTGGTGTGATGGATTTGCAGTGTTCTTAAGACACTCAGTCTTGCTGGCTGGATTCTGCTAAAATTCAAAGTCTAGTTATATTTGCATTCACAGTCTGTTGCATACAGAAACTTGCAGAATATACACTGATGAGAGAATATACTTTGCAGCACTTGTCTTTAAGAGCAGTAACCAATAACTTTTATAATAAATAAAACTGGACAAACGTTGCAGCTTAAAAGTACTGTTCCAACTTTACTTCTCATATAGTACAGATGATGTGAGAGATATAACATTTACCTTGGGACTTGTGTCCCTATCATACCTCTAACCAACTGGATTTATACAGCTCTTTATATACAGTTTTTAGTCATGCATAAACATATTTTGGAGAATTGCTTATCCTGTAGAAACAATACTAAACTTCCTTGTTTAACAATGTCTTGTAAGAGACCAGCTTTTCTGACAGTGTGAATATCCTGTAACAGTGTCCTAATGTCCATGTAGAAAAACATATTTTTGAGGAAACACATTGCCTGTATTCTATTTGGATCTGTGTATATGAACATATGTTCTTGTACCAATGCTGATAAGCATATCCTGTTTTTTATGAAGAAAAACATATTTTTGAGAAAACACATTGTCAGAGATCAGCTTTTCTGACAGCGTGAACATCCTGTATTTTATTTGGATCTTTGTATAAAAAAAAACATCTGTTCTTTTGTCATCCTGTTTTTCCATGCAGAATAACATGTCATTGTTCTTTAAAAGCAGATTTTGCATTTTTGTTCTTGCATACATCCTGTTTTGAGTCTGTAAGGGAAAAATGTCCATTCTTTAAAAGCAGATTTTGTATTTTTGCTCTTGCATACATCCTGTTTTGAGTCTGTAAGGGAAAAATGTCCATTCAGCAGATTCCTTTTCCAAGCCATGGTCATTTAGTATGACTGCTGATCACATATTACTTAAACTTTGTTTCTGCATTTAAGCAAGCCTTTTCTTTCAGCATATTTACAACATAATTAATTTCAGATTTATATTCATAAAATCTAACAATTCCCTCTGTTTTTAAACATACTCAAAACATTTTATATAGAAAACACATTAAGAAACAAACCTTTAGTTTGATACAACAAATCAAAATGCAATTTTACATAGTTAATACAATGATATTAAGTATTACTACAAAACTGAATGTATTTAACAACTTTTTCCTTTTGCAGACCATTCTGTGAAAATATTTTTTATCAGTTATGAGCTGTGTCTGCTTTAATGTTATTTTTTTTAACATGATCAATTTATTCTTTTGCAATCACAGAATTTAATTTATGACTTAGAACTGTTCCATTAACTCTTTGCAGCTGTTAAATTAACTATGAGACAATAACTATGTGCTACTGCAAGCATTTATACACTACTGAAAACACACAATTTCAATGTCATTTTAACCATAACATTGTGTTCATGTCTCTGAACTGCTACAATGTATTCTGTACAGTATGTATTTACATAGACTGTTTGCTATTTATGCATTTCAATTTACTAGGTATACTGGACCCACTTTTTATTAAATATGGTAGTTCACACATATTTATTACTAGACATTAATCTCATTTGTACTGAATTCTTCTGCATTTGTACATACAAAGACTATAAAGTACATTTAGTCTAATCTTACAAATTTAATAACATTAATATTAAGCAAAATCTTGGAAAATGTTTGTCTCTTTAGAAATATCTAGTGGAATTGATACCAAATTCATAGGTCCTGTTATTTTAAACTACATACTCAACAATTAAAAATATTCATGCTTTTTTATACCAACATTGTTTTGCCAAAAACATATTAAAAATAGTGACCTTTCTTATTCAATTTTCTTACATATCTTTACTCTCTTTTGTATAGCTGTAATCAGTTTTAAGCCATCTCTTGTTTTTTAACTATCTCTTGTATAGCTTTACAGTTTAACAGGTTGTAAATACAATTTAATACTAAACAATACAATAATAACCATTATTTTAGCTATTAACAACTTGTAAAATATCTTATCCTGTCAGGTTTAATCCAGTTTACCAGTATTTCTAATACACTAATACCTGTTTTTCCCTCTACCTAAAAGAGTATTGTCAAGAATGAATGAGATATATATATTTTTTTTCCGGTAGCTTTATTTTAGACCCTTATTATTTATTTTTATGTAGCTTTATTTCAGACCCTTGTTTATTTTTTCTGTAGCTTTATTTCAGACCCTTGTTCAGTACTGCTTATACAGTCAGTGTAAAACTGAGAAAGTGCCCCTCCCCCTGTAGTACTTCAGCACTGTTTACCTGCCCCATGCTGTGAGAATAGAATGTATGTCAGCCTAACACTATGGTTATACATTTATTTTATTAGGTTACTAAATAAAGCTTTCACTGTATATTACCTCTAGTAGGTATTTACACCCTCCTGCACAATTGATTTGAATTGTATATATACTATAGCCCATGTGCTGGCTGTACTTGATGCAACTGAGGTTTTTTTTGTCCTTTTAACATTTACTTGCAAACAGATTATCAGTGACATCTATGCACAATTGTGGCATTTTATTACAATTACTAAATAGTGTTGCTTGTAAACATTTTAACAATTATGTTTTAATAACAATGATGTTTAGAAAAACTCAAGCTACTTGCCTGGCAATCAGTCTTGTTGTTTATCTTATCTTTCCAGCATTTCCTGTAACTATTCATCTAGTCTAGGAAGGTCAGAGCTCACATTTCATACTCTGTAAACTATAATTAATTATTTTAGCATTTTTCCTTTATTGTGATTGTGATTTGCATAACTATGCATTTATACTACATTACAATTACCTTACATGGATTTCAGTATTTTTTTTTTTATTTATTTAACTATTTAACTGTCTTGCCATTAATTTTACAAAAACTGTTTGAATAATACCATCTGTGGTTTTCTTTTTAAAATTCAGAACTTTAACTGTTTGGTGTTACTATATAATTATAAACAAATTGTAAAAAACAAAATAGATATTAGTTTAACCAACACATTTATATTATTTATATTTGCTGTTGTCTGCCTGTTATTCTTGTGTATTATAACAGATGTACTCTAGATGAAAAGAACACACATGCATGTCTGTCTTGTATCTGTATATCTTTATACAAGCATGTCAGTCTTGTGACTTTAAATTTTTATTCTTATTAACTATTTTTATTTAATTTTATACACTAGAACAGTTTTGTTTACCTTTTGACTATGTTAATGAATGGCATTAATATGCTTTACTTTACTGTAGTACTGATAGGTGTCTTGCTTTAACTGAATGAAAGTAAAACATTTAAGAATGATTTGTCTCTATCATCCTACCATGTATGTTTAACCATTTTCAAAACATAAACATATTATAAAATATATTTCTTTTGCACAGATTAACTGTGTATGTAGGAAGTTCCCAGTCTCTGTCAGTTCAGCTAATTTATTTCCTTTATCCTGCAACTGCTGTTGAATTTCCAGTAATGTTGCATGGTCTTTCTGACATTCTTTACTAAGCTGTTCTGCTGAATTTGAAACTCCTATGCACTTTTGAAAAGATGTATGTATAACTTGTCTAAGCTTCCTGAACTCATTGTGTCTGTCTTTTAGAAGTTTACTACATTCCTTTGTACCAAAATGTACTAGGGGTTCTATCAGTAACTGATTTGACTCACATGTGGTGACAGGACATAACTGTTCAACATCAGAATGTAATGGAAACACTTTACCCTTAGTTAATTCTTCAGATCTGTCTTTACAGTCTATTTTTTTCCCAATATGATGCAATATTATTTTATGGCATAATACACAAAATGCAGTTTTTGTTGAAGTACACAATAAACATTTGTCATTTTTTACATGGTTTTCTTTGAGATACCAGCCAAACATTGTAATACATTTGCATAATGCCTTACTATCAACCTGCCCTAATAAGGTTTTACATTTACTAATGTGCTGTGTATACCAACATAGCAATTTACTAAAGTTTGGTTTACTCCTGCATGAATTATAAATAATATCCATACTGTCTAATATACAAAACTGTCGAATAGCAACCATACTAAAAAATGTGACGTAGAAAAAAGTCTTACCAGTGAGCAAGAAAACAGGTGATCAGGCTGTTGTTGCAGATGGCTGGAATTTTTTCAAAGTCACTTGAGAAGCTTGGAAAGCACAACAGGCAGTGGACTGATGGGCTAGTGGATATCCCCCTTGTCTTGAAGAATTTATGGCACTGTGAATTTCTTGAACTAGTCTCACTCCGGATTGTAGACGTCTAAAAAACTTTACTACTGCAAGCTGCATAAACTGGAATAGGTCTGTTTAGGATTTACACATACGTACAAATGTTAGTTACTGCAATTTAACTGAAGTGACCCTCTGCAGGGCTTACCATCACTCCTTCTGTGTTTGAATGCAGATTGTAGGTTCAAATGCAGGCTAGCTCGCCATTGAAAAAATTATATGGAGCTAGTCACTCAGCTGCCTCGCCATTGAAAAAATATATTTTGAGATTTACTTGCTTACTTGGTGTGATGGATTTGCAGTGTTCTTAAGACACTCAGTCTTGCTGGCTGGATTCTGCTAAAATTCAAAGTCTAGTTATATTTGCATTCACAGTCTGTTGCATACAGAAACTTGCAGAATATACACTGATGAGAGAATATACTTTGCAGCACTTGTCTTTAAGAGCAGTAACCAATAACTTTTATAATAAATAAAACTGGACAAACGTTGCAGCTTAAAAGTACTGTTCCAACTTTACTTCTCATATAGTACAGATGATGTGAGAGATATAACATTTACCTTGGGACTTGTGTCCCTATCATACCTCTAACCAACTGGATTTATACAGCTCTTTATATACAGTTTTTTAGTCATGCATAAACATATTTTGGAGAATTGCTTATCCTGTAGAAACAATACTAAACTTCCTTGTTTAACAATGTCTTGTAAGAGACCAGCTTTTCTGACAGTGTGAATATCCTGTAACAGTGTCCTAATGTCCATGTAGAAAAACATATTTTTGAGGAAACACATTGTCTGTATTCTATTTGGATCTGTGTATATGAACATATGTTCTTGTACCAATGCTGATAAGCATATCCTGTTTTTTATGAAGAAAAACATATTTTTGAGAAAACACATTGTCAGAGATCAGCTTTTCTGACAGCGTGAACATCCTGTATTTTATTTGGATCTTTGTATAAAAAAAAACATCTGTTCTTTTGTCATCCTGTTTTTCCATGCAGAATAACATGTCATTGTTCTTTAAAAGCAGATTTTGCATTTTTGTTCTTGCATACATCCTGTTTTGAGTCTGTAAGGGAAAAATGTCCATTCTTTAAAAGCAGATTTTGTATTTTTGCTCTTGCATACATCCTGTTTTGAGTCTGTAAGGGAAAAATGTCCATTCAGCAGATTCCTTTTCCAAGCCATGGTCATTTAGTATGACTGCTGATCACATATTACTTAAACTTTGTTTCTGCATTTAAGCAAGCCTTTTCTTTCAGCATATTTACAACATAATTAATTTCAGATTTATATTCATAAAATCTAACAATTCCCTCTGTTTTTAAACATACTCAAAACATTTTATATAGAAAACACATTAAGAAACAAACCTTTAGTTTGATACAACAAATCAAAATGCAATTTTACATAGTTAATACAATGATATTAAGTATTACTACAAAACTGAATGTATTTAACAACTTTTTCTTTTGCAGACCATTCTGTGAAAATATTTTTTATCAGTTATGAGCTGTGTCTGCTTTAATGTTATTTTTTTTTTAACATGATCAATTTATTCTTTTGCAATCACAGAATTTAATTTATGACTTAGAACTGTTCCATTAACTCTTTGCAGCTGTTAAATTAACTATGAGGCAATAACTATGTGCTACTGCAAGCATTTATACACTACTGAAAACACACAATTTCAATGTCATTTTAACCATAACATTGTGTTCATGTCTCTGAACTGCTACAATGTATTCTGTACAGTATGTATTTACATAGACTGTTTGCTATTTATGCATTTCAATTTACTAGGTATACTGGACCCACTTTTTATTAAATATGGTAGTTCACACATATTTATTACTAGACATTAATCTCATTTGTACTGAATTCTTCTGCATTTGTACATACAAAGACTATAAAGTACATTTAGTCTAATCTTACAAATTTAATAACATTAATATTAAGCAAAATCTTGGAAAATGTTTGTCTCTTTAGAAATATCTAGTGGAATTGATACCAAATTCATAGGTCCTGTTATTTTAAACTACATACTCAACAATTAAAAATATTCATGCTTTTTTATACCAACATTGTTTTGCCAAAAACATATTAAAAATAGTGACCTTTCTTATTCAATATTTTTACATATCTTTACTCTCTTTTGTATAGCTGTAATCAGTTTTAAGCCATCTCTTGTTTTTTAACTATCTCTTGTATAGCTTTACAGTTTAACAGGTTGTAAATACAATTTAATACTAAACAATACAATAATAACCATTATGATAGCTATTAACAACTTGTAAAATATCTTATCCTGTCAGGTTTAATCCAGTTTACCAGTATTTCTAATACACTAATACCTGTTTTTCCCTCTACCTAAAAGAGTATTGTCAAGAATGAATGAGATATATATATTTTTTTTCCTGTAGCTTTATTTTAGACCCTTATTATTTATTTTTATGTAGCTTTATTTCAGACCCTTGTTTATTTTTTCTGTAGCTTTATTTCAGACCCTTGTTCAGTACTGCTTATACAGTCAGTGTAAAACTGAGAAAGTGTCCCTCCCCCTGTAGTACTTCAGCACTGTTTACCTGCCCCATGCTGTGAGAATAGAATGTATGTCAGCCTAACACTATGGTTAGACATTTATTTTATTAGGTTACTAAATAAAGCTTTCACTGTATATTACCTCTAGTAGGTATTTACACCCTCCTGCACAATTGATTTGAATTGTATATATACTATAGCCCATGTGCTGGCTGTACTTGATGCAACTGAGGTTTTTTTTTTGTCCTTTTAACATTTACTTGCAAACAGATTATCAGTGACATCTATGCACAATTATGGCATTTTATTACAATTACTAAATAGTGTTGCTTGTAAACATTTTAACAATTATGTTTTAATAACAATGATGTTTAGAAAAACTCAAGCTACTTGCCTGGCAATCGGTCTTGTTGTTTATCTTATCTTTCCAGCATTTCCTGTAACTATTCATCTAGTCTATGAAGGTCAGAGCTCACATTTCATATTCTGTAAACTATAATTAATTATTTTAGCATTTTTCCTTTAATGTGATTGTGATTTGCATAACTATGCATTTATACTACATTACAATTACCTTACATGGATTTCAGTATTTTTTTTTATTTATTTAACTATTTAACTGTCTTGCCATTAATTTTACAAAAACTGTTTGAATAATACCATCTGTGGTTTTCTTTTTAAAATTCAGAACTTTAACTGTTTGGTGTTACTATATAATTATAAACAAATTGTAAAAAACAAAATAGATATTAGTTTAACCAACACATTTATATTATTTATATTTGCTGTTGTCTGCCTGTTATTCTTGTGTATTGTAACAGATGTACTCTAGATGAAAAGAACACACATGCATGTCTGTCTTGTATCTGTATATCTTTATACAAGCATGTCAGTCTTGTGACTTTAAATTTTTATTCTTATTAACTATTTTTATTTAATTTTATACACTAGAACAGTTTTGTTTACCTTTTGACTATGTTAATGAATGGCATTAATATGCTTTACTTTACTGTAGTACTGATAGGTGTCTTGCTTTAACTGAATGAAAGTAACACATTTAAGAATGATTTGTCTCTATCATCCAACCATGTATGTTTAACCATTTTCAAAACATAAACATATTATAAAATATATTTCTTTTGCACAGATTAACTGTGTATGTAGGAAGTTCCCAGTCTCTGTCAGTTCAGCTAATTTATTTCCTTTATCCTGCAACTGCTGTTGAATTTCCAGTAATGTTGCATGGTCTTTCTGACATTCTTTACTAAGCTGTTCTGCTGAATTTGAAACTCCTATGCACTTTTGAAAAGATGTATGTATAACTTGTCTAAGCTTCCTGAACTCATTGTGTCTGTCTTTTAGAAGTTTACTACATTCCTTTGTACCAAAATGTACTAGGGGTTCTATCAGTAACTGATTTGACTCACATGTGGTGACAGGACATAACTGTTCAACATCAGAATGTAATGGAAACACTTTACCCTTATTTAATTCTTCAGATCTGTCTTTACAGTCTATTTTTTTCGCAATATGATGCAATATTATTTTATGGCATAATACACAAAATGCAGTTTTTTTGAAGTACACAATAAACATTTGTCATTTTTCACATGGTTGTCTTTGAGATACCAGCCAAACATTGTAATACATTTGCATAATGCCTTACTATCAACCTGCCCTAATAAGGTTTTACATTTACTAATGTGCTGTGTATACCAACATAGCAATTTACTAAAGTTTGGTTTACTCCTGCATGAATTATAAATAATATCCATACTGTCTAATATACAAAACTGTCGAATAGCAACCATACTAAAAAATGTGACGTAGAAAAAAGTCTTACCAGTGAGCAAGAAAACAGGTGATCAGGCTGTTGTTGCAGATGGCTGGAATTTTTTCAAAGTCACTTGAGAAGCTGGGAAAGCACAACAGGCAGTGGACTGATGGGCTAGTGGATATCCCCCTTGTCTTGAAGAATTTATGGCACTGTGAATTTCTTGAACTTGTCTCACTCCGGATTGTAGACGTCTAAAAAACTTTACTACTGCAAGCTGCATAAAATGGAATAGTTTTGTTTAGGATTTACACATACGTACAAATGTTAGTTACTGCAATTTAACTGAAGTGACCCTCTGCAGGGCTTACCATCACTCCTTCTGTGTTTGAATGCAGATTGTAGGTTCAAATGCAGGCTAGCTTGCCATTGAAAAAAATTATATGGAGCTAGTCACTCAGTTGCCTCGCCATTGAAAAAATATATTTTGAGATTTACTTGCTTACTTGGTGTGATGGATTTGCAGTGTTCTTAAGACACTCAGTCTTGCTGGCTGGATTCTGCTAAAATTCAAAGTCTAGTTATATTTGCATTCACAGTCTGTTGCATACAGAAACTTGCAGAATATACACTGATGAGAGAATATACTTTGCAGCACTTGTCTTTAAGAGCAGTAACCAATAACTTTTATAATAAATAAAACTGGACAAACGTTGCAGCTTAAAAGTACTGTTCCAACTTTACTTCTCATATAGTACAGATGATGTGAGAGATATAACATTTACCTTGGGACTTGTGTCCCTATCATACCTCTAACCAACTGGATTTATACAGCTCTTTATATACAGTTTTTAGTCATGCATAAACATATTTTGGAGAATTGCTTATCCTGTAGAAACAATACTAAACTTCCTTGTTTAACAATGTCTTGTAAGAGACCAGCTTTTCTGACAGTGTGAATATCCTGTAACAGTGTCCTAATGTCCATGTAGAAAAACATATTTTTGAGGAAACACATTGTCTGTATTCTATTTGGATCTGTATATATGAACATATGTTCTTGTACCAATGCTGATAAGCATATCCTGTTTTTTATGAAGAAAAACATATTTTTGAGAAAACACATTGTCAGAGATCAGCTTTTCTGACAGTGTGAACATCCTGTATTTTATTTGGATCTTTGTATAAAAAAACATCTGTTCTTGTGTCATCCTGTTTTTCCATGCAGAATAACATGTCATTGTTCTTTAAAAGCAGATTTTGCATTTTTGTTCTTGCATACATCCTGTTTTGAGTCTGTAAGGGAAAAATGTCCATTCTTTAAAAGCAGATTTTGTATTTTTGCTCTTGCATACATCCTGTTTTGAGTCTGTAAGGGAAAAATGTCCATTCAGCAGATTCCTTTTCCAAGCCATGGTCATTTAGTATGACTGCTGATCACATATTACTTAAACTTTGTTTCTGCATTTAAGCAAGCCTTTTCTTTCAGCATATTTACAACATAATTAATTTCAGATTTATATTCATAAAATCTAACATGTGTGTGTGTGTGTGTGTGTGTGTGTGTGTGTGTGTGTGTGTGTGTGTGTGTGTGTGTGTGTGTGTGTGTGTCTATGTGTGTGTGTGTGTGTGTGTGTGTGTGTGTGTGTGTGTGTGTGTGTGTGTGTGTGTGTGTGTGTGTGTGTGTGTGTTTGTCATTTGTATCCTGGGTGGAGGTAGCTGTGAATGTGTAACAAATGGGCACATTGTGGAGTGGGTTTTGCAAATTTCTTATATGGTGGGCCTATTATATGTCACAATGTCCACCACAATGTCAAACAGCAGAGAGGCTGGGACAGACAAACCCTATCCCTACATGTGACATCATGTCTTGGCGAACAACATAGACAACCCTTATATTACCCAGAGAACACTCTCCACCCATGTCTCATACACAAACACACTCAGCTAGGCAACAACCACTATGTTGGTAGCTCCCTGCATATTGCCCACAGATAGTAACCATGGTGTGATTGCCTTGGACTACAGAGGGCATGGCACCCTGTCCCATCTATACAATAGGCAAATCATTGCATACAGTGCTTCTTCATTATGTTTCCCACTGGACGCCTGCAACAACTGTAGAGCCAGCAAATGTAACCCACTAAGGACATACCATGCCTTATACACATGCCCAGTATGGACAGATGCCACTGACAAAAGGGAATACATGTATCATGCTGTCAGTGTAGGTGCATGGTCAACCTGGTGTTCATTGCCAGCTCTCACAACATGAGGCCAGGAATGGCCATCTGATGATAATCTGTCTACACAACATGCCCCAGACACCCCAGGTACACTTCCACATGTCACAGAACATGCATGTGGGAAGGGTGCACATCCTAGATACCATCCATGTTATGGACTATAGAATACATACAAGGCAAGCTTTGCACAGCACTGGCCACCCCAATAGTAGCCCAGATGACTGGATGGTGAATACAATACCCACCTGTGTGGGCCAATCCAGACACTACACCCCTGAGTCACACTGCAGACCATTGTCATGTGGCCTGATGTCAAGGTATACCCTTTACCTAGCCTTGTACAGCCTTCTGTCACAGTCAATCACCACACAACTGTGAAGCAATGCACCCATGCATGTCAGTACTGGCAACCTGTGTGTGTGTGTGTGTGTGTGTGTGTGTGTGTGTGTGTGTGTGTGTGTGTGTGTGTGTGTGTGTGTGTGTGTGTGTGTGTGTGTGGACTATAATGATATGAAAGCCATTCACACTCACTACACCTCCCATTGACCTACTGAAGCATGCCTTCTGATGTCAGACACCTTGACATACCCTTTGCCCATATATCATCCTGATAATCCCAATGGTGAATGTGATACTGCATATTACTGTATTGTGGCAAACCAGTTAGTTAGGAAGTCAAATCCTGACCCTGCCAATTGTAATAATGTGTGTGAGTCTCTGAGAGAGTGTGGCTGTGTCAACCTTGACATCTGTTCATGTGGACAGACATGTGTACTACACTTACCTTATCCCTCCTTTATCACTGTTGTAGATGTCACTCACCATAGAACATACCTTTGGACACCACCCCAGCATGTAAGCTCTGTGATGCATGCATTAACTGCATAGACATATGACAGCAATACATAGTCAGGCAGAGGTTTGAAACCCCATACTGGTTACTCTCCCACTCCCTCCCTATCTTTATCTGTCTGTCTCTTTCACTCCCTCTCTGGTGAATGTGGAAAAGTACACCTGCTTTGCTTAGGCAGCTTGTGTTTTGTAAGTGATGCTCATAATCAGCTGATGGCCTCTGCACAAATTGCAGTTCCCCACTAGCTGATTGCATGTGGAACAGCTGTGGTAACATTCCCATAGCCAATTGCATGGAAACACACTCCTATAACTAGGAACATCATGTGGGTATTGGCCCTTTTCATTCACTGTGAGCAGGACTTCATGTCAGTGTTTGGCAAACAGCATCACAGATGGTAGTGGGATATACCTCTAACAACATACACTGTTGAGACAGGCCAACAAACAGGAGGGGTTGTTCCAGACATGACTACAGAATGTAAGTGCTGCTCTTCTTCATTTGGAGTCATGTTGGTTTAACAGGGTGTGTGTGGATATGGCTGGTCTACATGATTTAATACATGTCATGACAGTGTTATGTGTTTGAGGAAGCTCCCACCTGTATGGTTATCTGCAGACTGGCCAATGTTTGGAGTCTTATGTTTCTTGTGTTACTCACAGATCACCTGCATTAGAACTGCAGGAGCATAGTCTGAGGATTGCAGTCAGTACATGGTGACAGCCATGAGAGTTACTGACTTCATATCCCTCATAGGACATATGTCACAACAAACCCTGTTACAACAGTAAATGTATGAGGGTATCACAGCAACATGCCAATATTGGCTCAGCGTTTGTGGCTCCAACCACAAATCCGTCAACCTTTGTACATATGTCATGCAGTAAGAGGTGCATATGTTCTGTACACCATTATTTATTGACATCATACCTGATAACAAGCCAGTCAGATATCAGACTGCTAGACAAGTTATGTATAGCAGGGTGATTTCTGAGGATATAACCATGGCATTCTGTGGTTGTATGTACAGTAGTGAGGTCTGTGTACTTACGGTGATTGTCGACAGTATGTGTATTGCGAATACGTACCTTGGCCTGTGTACAGACTGTGGTAGATGTCATTGTTCTTGGTCCTGTTCTATCTGATGTTACATGCTGCTCCAGTCTATGGTACACTATCGGCATATATGTTTGTAGGGCCAAACACACATGTGTCCCATACCACAGACAGGCATTGGACCACACAGGTACATGTGCATTCTCCCATATGTTGTGGCAGTCTGCCTGAAGTTTGCACAATGCTTTGTTGCATGCCTATCAGCTTAGTGTAATTAGCCAGTGTGATGTTATGTCCAGATATTTGCAAGATGTACTGATGCTGGGCCACCATAACTGCTGTGTGTTTCTGACAAAGCAGTGGGATGCTATACAGATGTATGTCACTAACTACTAGGTAGTATATGGCCATGTGACCTTTGCACCACCATATACATGTCCAAAGGGGTCATCTGTCCATGTGGCACAGGCAGTAACTGTTATACAGACCTGTGACATGTGTTTAACTGTTCCCAGGATATGGCACAGCCATGGTGTCACCACAGTGCCATACCCCTTGTGAGATATGACAGCAGACCATACTCCTGCTGACACATGGACACCTACAACACAAATGGATAACATTATGGAGACCACAATCACTCAGTGTTATTAACAGCTATAATGCATCATGTCTGGACAGCTACACTACCTGACTTGTAAGCATTACACATTACTGTTGACAACATGTTACACAGAAGTACATTGGCACACTGTAGTACAGTCACTGTGTGCATCAGAACCATATTAGCCTGTCCCTGCATCGATGTTAATGGATGACACGGATGTGGCACATGTATCATCATATGCACAGGGTGTGTTGTTGGTTTGCCAGAGGCCAAGGGTGGGCTATCTTTTTGACACCATGTGTGTGAGTGAGGGGTTTAAGTTACTGCTATGGCTGTGGTGATGTGGTGTGTGTAGGTATGGGGTTGCCCTAGGTGTGTTTGTATTGTGTGTGGGTATGCATACATACAATTCTGCCATGTGGCTGCCCTATACAGGTGTTTGTTGGACAGCTGTAGACCATACCTGGCAGGGTGTGCAGTTCACCATCTCTGGCTACAGACATGAGAACTGTGCCTGCCAGGGGTTCCACGGGCACATCAAGGTACATGCCTCGATATGCTACTCTCCCCTGATGATGACATATTCCACTGTAACCAGGTCACTCCTGGGACTGGCCAGGGATACATACACGTGGCCTGCTGTGGTGTGGTGTGGTGTGGACAGCACCCCAACTGCACTGCTGGGGCTGGTACTGCCACTACGGGAGAGGCTTGGTGTCCGTGCACATTCACATCGACCGCCAGATGTTGGTGTTGCTGGCCTACATCCACATGGCCA